>NC_134777.1:77641134-77836134 GCF_046742065.1 Oratosquilla oratoria
CACTCTTTTCAGTAATTTTGCATCATCTGCAAAGAAGCTCATATAGCTTTCAATTCCTTCATCCATATCATTAATATATATAGCAAACATTATTGGGGCCAGAACTGTTCCCTGCGGGACACCGCTTATTACTTCATTCCATTTTGAGTGCTGATCTCTTATCACTACTCTCATTTTTCTTTCTTGCAAAAAGTCTTCCATCCAATTTAGCAATTTACCTTGTATTCCTCCTTCATATTCTAATTTCTTAAGCAACTTCTTATGTGGTACTTTGTCAAAAGCTTTTTTTAGGTCTAGAAATGCACAATCAGCCCATCCATCTCTTTCTTGTATTATATCTATTAGCCTTGAATAGAAACATATTAAATTGGTGACGCATGATCGTCCTTGTCTGAATCCAAATTGCCTTGGATTTAGTACGTTGTTTTTTTCCAAGTATTTTACCCATCTACTTTTGATAATTCTTTCACATATTTTTGCTATTGTACTTGTTAGAGAGACTGGTCTATAGTTGGTAGGTTCTTCTTTATTTCCTCCTTTATATATAGGTACTATATTTGCTTTTTTCCAATCTTCTGGAACTTTTCCTTCTTTTAAGGAACTGCTTATTATGCTATGTATTTTGTCTGCCAGTTCATTCCTGCATTCTTTCAGAATCCAGTTTGCTATTTCATCTGGCCCATGCGATTTTCTGACATCAAAATTACCCAAGTGTGTCAATATTTCATTCTTTGTTACTTCTATTTCTTCCATAGGGGGGACTTTTTCCTTCCACTCAATCTCTTCAGGTTGTATATTTTCCCTTGTAAACACTGATTTAAAATGTTTGTTCATAATTTCTGCCATTTCCATTTCCTCAGTGTATTCAACTCCTCCTTGTCTTAATTTCTCTAAGTCTTGTTTGTTTTTCAGTTTATTGTTTACAAATCTGTAGAATAGTTTTGGTTGATCTTTACACTTTTCTATAACATCTTTTTCATATTTTCTTTTTTCCTCTCTGCACTTTTGTACATATTCATTTCTATAACCAGTATATATTTTCCATTTTTCAGGTCTTCTGTCTTTTTTCCATCTGGTCCAGGCTTTGTCTCTTTTGTCCTTTAACTCTCTACAACTTTTGTTGTACCAGCATTTTACATGTTCTTTTTCTTGTTTTTGTCTTGGGACATACTTTTCCACTCCTTTTTTGTAAATTTTTGTCAAAATATTCCATTTCTCTTCCACTGTTGTTTCTTCTTTGTATATTTCTTCCCAGTTTTCTTGTTGGAAGAATTCTCTTATTTTATCAAAGTTTGTTTTTTCATACATCATTCTTCCTTTTCTATATTGTTCATTTCTTTTCATATATTTTTCTTCATTAAGTTCCAGTTCAATCAATATGTGGTCACTTTTACCTATTGGTGTTTTATATTCAATCTTGTCCACTATTCTAGGTTCAGATGTAATTATTAAGTCTAGCCTCGATGGTTCTTCTTCATTTCTATACCTAGTGTTCTCTTGTATCCATTGTGTCATTGAATGGTCAGTAATCATCTCAAGTAGAGCATTTCCCCATGAGTCATCACTACTCTTTACTGTCATTTCTTCCCAGCAGATTTCTTTGCAATTAAAGTCGCCCATCATAACTATTCTTCCTCCGTCTTCCATTATTTTAGTTAATGCTATCTTTGTGTCCTCTAACATACTTTTATGTTCACTCTCCTCCCATGAGGCTGTTTTCGGAGGCACATAATTAATCACAAATTTTCTGCTCTTCTTATCTCGGTCTTCCACTTCTATCATAATCATCTCTACTGTATTCTTTCCATATATGACACCTTTCACGTTTATATCCTTCTTAGTCAGGAACATAACTCCACCCCCTTGTTTTTTCTCTCTGTTTCTAATCCAATAATTGTATGTATCATGTCCTACACTGTTGGGTGGTAGTGGGCCTTTTAATTTTGTTTCTACAATTCCCATTATGTCCGGTTCTTTTTCTTTCAAATAATCATTCAGTTTATTCAATCCTGTTATCAATCCATCTATATTTGTGTAAGACACTCTTAGTTTTCTGCCACTTCCATTGTATTCTCTGTTTCCCTTATGTTTTTCTTTAGTATGTCGAACTGCTTTATTTTCATGTTCACTACTCTCCAATAGAATCTCTCTTTCTCTGACTCCGTTCTTTCCTCGTTTTTTGCCTTAGCTTCAATTCTTTTCTGCTTTTCTGCCTCTCTTTCCTCCTTATTCATTTCTCTTTTTATCCATACCTTTTTATATTGATCATTTGTTGCTAGTTTCCCTGTCTTGGATAGAATTTTCTCTGCCGTTGTTTGTGACCTGAATTTAATCTTAATTGGTCTGGTCTTATCTGTACTATATTTTCCGAGTCTGAATTTTTCCTCAATTTCCTTTATAATTTCTGGTTCATCTTCCTGGACTAATTTTAATAAACTGCTTACTCTTTCATTTTCCTCCTTGATTCTTGCGGTTCTATCTGGGTTATGTTTCTCTTCCATTCCTAATATAATTATACATTTCTTTTTGTCAGCTAATTCTCTTACTATATTCTCCTTCTGTCTCATCACTTTAATAACTGAGTCTTCATTATGTTCTTTCAATTGCTGTTTGACTATGTCAGTGAATGAAACCTTATTCCCTTCTTGAGTTATTCTCCAATTTTTAGCTTCTGTAGCTAGTTTCTCTCTGTTTTCATTACTATTCTTCTTCAATTTCTCATTCTCCTCCTTTACATTTCCTAACTGTCTTTTTAGGTCCTCTATTTCTTCAGTTAAGTTTCTGTTAGCCTTCTCTAGTTGTTCCAACCTTTCAATTCTCTGGAAAATGGAGTCTACGTTACCTAACTTACGCTCCAAGTCCTCGATCACCTTATCAACTCTCTCCTCTAGTCTTATCAGTCGGGGGGGGGGGGTTGTGTCCCCCCCACCCTCTTTAAATCCCTGGAACATATTCTCGTCACTTTCTTCTGTATTGCTCCTCTCTATACTTCTAATCTTTACATTTTTATTAGACATGTCATCCTCACTCAGTCGTTTGTTTACCTTCCGCTTGTCTGGCTGGGCCAAGTCTACTCCCTCCTCATTTCCTTCCATTTCCCTCAGTAATCCCTCCCCTTTTTCTCTTTCCCTACTTTCCCACTACTCCACGAGCAATTTCCCCCCCACCCTGCAAAAACACTAGGCACTTCTCTTTGCGTTGGGATTCACAGACTTCAGTTTTCTTCAGAACGTCATCCAAGCCGTCCATTCGCTGAAGTGTGTGTGTGTGTGTGTGTGTGTGTGTGTGTGTGTGTGTGTGTGTGTGTGTGTGTGTGTGTGTGTAAAATATTATGAAGGACAACTTGTCACCTTCGTTTTTGGGAACCACATTTCTATAGATTATGTTTTTTATAATCTTCTCATCCTCCTCGTACTTGGTAGACAAGTACGCTTTATAGAACACCTTAATTGCGGTCCCTTGCGGTCCCTTCATAATCTTTTATATATATCTTTATATATATATATATATATATATATATAATGTATACATATATATATATATATGTATATATACACAATATATATATATATATATATGTATATATACACTATATATATATACATATACAGTAAAACCCCGATTATCCGAAACGAAAGGGGGGAAGCCTCTTTCGGATAAGCCGATTTTTCGGATAATCCAGATTTATCAGAAATATATTTCGTGTTGACATATTTTGTGTGTGTGTGTGTGTCCTGTGCCCCCCCCCCCTCTCTCTCCATCAGTCTCAAGTTGTGGATGGAACACAATTTTTTTTTTTCGTGTTGACGTACATACTTTATACGTAACAGAGAACAAGAATTATTCCATACATATATCTTCCACTATCCTGACGAACACAATAAAGCAACTCCGCCACTCCCCGCCTCCGTCACCATCACTCCACAACCCTTCCACTCCCCACATACTTAAACGCACACACACAAACACGCACACACAAATACACAAAATCGCGCGCGCGCGTATACATACACAAACACACACACATACATGTACACAAGCGCACACACACACACACAAACACACACACACACTTAAACGCACACACACAAACGCTCACACACAAATACACACACTCGCGCGCGCGGGTGTATACATACACAAACACACACACATACATACACACAAGCGCACATACACACACATAAACAAAGTAGTACGCTTAATACGTATTCATTTTAACTGTTCTTATCAATTTTAAATGTGTTAATATAGTACATATGTAGTTACTTTTATTTATTTTCATATTTTTGATGTTTCATAACGTTTTAGTATAGAAAAAAAATTAATTGCATTATCCAAATCAATTTCGGATAATCCCGTTTTTCGGATAATCCGCTTTCGGATAATCGGGGTTTTACTGTATATATATGTATGTATATATATATGTATATATACATATATATATATATATGTATATATATATATATGTATATATACATACATATATATATATATATATATGTATGTATGTATATACATTTACATATACATATATACAGTATGCGCAGAAAGTAATGACGCCGCCCTTAATGAAACCTGTAAACAGAAGGTGAAGGTTAGTTTGCATGTGGAAATGTATGAATAATGCAAATTATGGTACTTACATCTAGAAATTGGTTAAAATGAATATCCCTTCCTCTGTATCACCTTCTGGAGACGTCCTGGAACTGATAGTGCAAGGTTCTGGAGGGTTGTTTCAGGAATGGAGGCCCAGAGCTGGCGAATAGCGGATTCCATCCGTGGCACTGATAAGGTGTCCATGTCACGTAATTTTCTTTTCATTAAACCCCAAAGGTTTTCTATCGGGTTAATATCGGGACTGTTACCTGGCCAGTCTTTAATATCACTCACTTCACAGTCTCTTAGCCAGTCTGTCACAAGTTTGGCCGTGTGAGCAGGTGCTCCATCCTGCATAAAAACGTCGGCCTTGGTCTCCTCAAAAGTCAGGAAGATAGTCAACCAATAACTCCAGATAGTTATACTGATTTACTTTTTCATTAGCATGGAGGACAACCAGCTTGCCAACACCATAATACGTAAATCCTGCCCAAACCATAAGCGAGGCAGAGTGCTTGACGACCTTGTTCGTGAAGCGAGGTTTCAAGGGGTCATCACCAGGCTTGCGGTAGACCTTGGCTGCTGGGGTGCCAGTCACTGTGAAAGTCGATTCGTCACTCCAGAAGACTGTTTTCCACTGTTCATCTGTCCATGAATATTTCTTGGCAAATCTTAGACGTTTAACAACTTGCCGACGAGTAACCCAAGGAGTAGTGCGGGCACGGTAACTTTTATATTTCAGGTCATCGTGTAGTTGTTAAACGTCTAAAATTTGCCAGTCACTGTGAAAGTCGATTTGCCAAGAAATATTCAACATGGACAGATGAACAGTGGAAAACAGTCGTCTGGAGTGACGAATCGACTTTCACAGTGACTGGGAAATTTTAGACGTTTGTGTATATATATATATATATATATATATATATATATATATATATATATATATATATATATATATATATATATATATTAATCATGAAGAACCCATAGTCGGAATAAAAGGAAACTTTAGAAGAAAGTGTAACTTTTATATTTCGGCTAATAGCTATAGCCCTCTTCAGTACTTTCCTGAAAAAGGGCTATAGCTATTAGCCGAAATATAGAAGTTACACTTTCTTCTAAAATTTCCTATTATTCCGACTGTGGGTTCTTCGTGATTATTATTACAAATGTGCTACAACATTCTAAGTGATATATATATATATATATATATATATATATATATATATATATATATATATATATATATATATGTATGCAGGAAAAACACTGGAAGCGTGTGTTCTTGAAAATGCAAGGTTGACCACGAAGAAAAACTATTAAAGCAGAGCGCTTTCGTGTATTCACATCTTCAGTGCAAATACCGTAATACAAAGTGAAAGTTACAAAGGTGCAGACTATATAGGTGGGAAACATGGGGGACGTGGAGACATCCTGGTGAGAGAGGTGAGGTAGTACCAAGGTCAATATATGTATTGACCTTGGGTAGTACCCATGGACCAACTGTCCGTCCGCGTTTACAATAGGTGCGGAAATGTCAAACATGGTTACAATTTATACATCTTATAAATTTTCTTTACAAATAAAGAACCTTTATCTATGTATTATTTGCACTGAAGATGTGAATACACGAAAGCGCTCTGCTTTAATAGTTTTTCTTCGTGGTCAACCTTGCATATATATATATATATATATATATATATATATATATATATATATATATATATATATACATATATATATATATATATATATATATATATATATATATATATATATATATAAGCTAGTCTTTACCTTCTTACAGCCTCTCCTCCTACCTGCTTGCATGCTACCTTCCCGTGGTCCCTCCTGTTGATTTACAGAATGCATGCAAGTGACCGAGTGACTGACGGTATAATCAGTCCCCCCTGCTGCCTTGTAGGGTATGCCTACTTAGGCAAAGGCTAGGAGAAGGAAAACTCTGATTTCAAACCTCGCCTGGCGGGTAGGCGATAAGGCGACTGTCCACAGGCAACCCGCTGCGGGATGCCACACTGAACCTGCCTGTCAAGTATAGCTTTGCCTTTCATAAAAACTCTTGAATGCTCTTAACAGCTTTCCTCCTATCCCATATGTCTGCAATACCTCCCACAGTGCCTTCCTGTCATAAACCTTTTCCAGATCCATAAAAGCCAAAAAACAAAAAAACAAAAAAAAAAAACAAAAAACACCCTTACCTTTTCCTATAGCTTACTCACATATCTTACCACAAAAATCTGATCTACACAACTCCTATCTGTCCTAAACACACACTGTTCATCACCAATTACTCCCTCCGCTCTTCTAATCCTATCAATCAAGACACTCCCATAAGCCTTTCCAACTACACTTAACAAGCTGATCCCTCTGAAACTACTACGCTCACACTTGTCTCCTTTTCCCTTGTAAAGTGGAACTATACAGGAACTCCTCCAGTCCTCCGGAACTTTACCCTCTCTTAAACAAACATAAAATAAACACACCAGCCAGTCCACCTTAACTGTACCTCCTTTCTTCAGACATTCTGCATGGCATCCATCCAACCCAGGTGCCTTACCTGCTCTCATCATCTTAAAAGCTGCTTTCACTTCATCTTTCCTTATTTCTCCTCCATTTTCCTCACTCATCACTGTAATTTTAACACTTCCCACTACAACTACCTTTCCCTCTCTATCCTCCTTCACATTTAGCAACTCTCAAAAATACTCTGCCCACCTTCCTCTCACTGTCTTCTCTTCCATTATCATCTCTCCATCTACACCTTTTACCTTTCCTTTTCTACTTGATTTGCCTCCTCTTCCTCTTTTAATTTCTTCCCAAAACACCTTTTTATTACTTTCAAATGTTTCTGTCATACTCTTACTCCATTTCACATCTGCTCTCCTCTTTGCCTCCTTTATCTTATGTTTAACTTATCTTCTCTGTTCTTTGTACCTCTCATATGATTCCCTCGTCCTAATTTGTAACCAATCTATGAAAGACTATATTTTCTCTCCTACACCCTTCTTTGCTTCCTCATCCCACCACTCACTACCCTTCCTTCTATTTCCTCCCGCCCTCCTTGTTCCACACACCATCTTTACACACCTTATGACTCCCTCCTTCAACCATCCCCATTCCTCCTCCATTCCTAGTTCTACTCTGTCCTTCACTCCCTCTCACTCCTCTCTCAACTTCTTCTTATACTCATTCTCCTTTTCTTTCTCATTTAAGCAGTTCACTCTAAGTACCTCCCTACCTTCTGCCCTTTTCCTCTTTCTCCACCTATCCTCCACTCTCAATGTACCTTCCACCAAAAACTGATCAGATATTCTCCCACTCTCTCCCCTTAGAGCATGTACATCCTTAACTCTTCCTACTATATATATATATATATATATAGTCCATTAACGCTCTATTTTCCACCCTTCCATCCACCACCCTCTCCCATGTGTACTTATGCTTGACTTTCTTCCTAAACACTGTATTTGCTATCATCAACTCTCTCTTTAGACACATCTCCATCATCAACTCTCCACTTCGATTTTTTCCTGGAACTCCGTACTTCCCAATCACTCCGTCTATTGGTTCATTTCCTACCCTAGCATTAAGGACTCCCAATACCACTACATTGACATTTCTCCCTAATCCCTCTATGCACTCATTTAAATCTATCCAAAAAGCCTCCCTTTCCTCTACGCTCTTCTCACTACCAGGCCCATATGCACTTACAAAAACCCACATCTCCCTTCCTAGCTTCACCTTCATCTATATTAACCTTGAAGAAACCTTCTTCCACTCTACTACACGCTTACCAACCTCTTTACTTACTAATATAGCCACCCCTTCTCTCCCTCGCCCTTTCTTCACTCCTGAGAACCTCCCAACTACACTCCCAAACTCACACCCACTCCTCCCTTTCAACTTACAGATTGGTAGGCAAAATTAAGCGAAAGACCTGTAGATCAGATGTGGGAAATATTTCAAAATACGCTCACTAAGATGATTCATACTTACATTCCTTTTAAGGACAGACGTCCCTCAAATCAGGCTCGCCCAAAGTGGCTCGACAAAGAAACTGAAAAAGTATTGCTAAAAAGAGACAGGCTTATAAGAAATATAAGTGCTCGGGTGCATCTAATGACTATGAAAATTATGTATCAATACAGAGAGATTTAAAAAAAAGACAATAAGAAAAAGAAAACGTCAATACGAAATGAACATCGCTGATAAATCCAAAGAGAATCCCAAAGAATTCTATAGTTACATTAGAGATAAAAAGGTTGTTAGGAATCACATTGGTCCACTATTATCTGCTGACGGTCAACTTGAATATTCAAATGAAGGAATGTGTAATATCCTAAACAATTATTTTAGCTCGATATTCGTAAACGAAACACCTCAAAGTGAACTCCAAACTGAAACCTGTGAAAAGTCTAGGGTAAACTTACTCACTACGGTAAATATAACAAAAGAAAAAATTCAAAGGTGTATAGATAGACTCAAAGTTAATAAAACACCAGGGCCTGACGGTTGGCATCCAAAATCTTAAAGGAAATGAAAAATGAGATTGTTGTTCCATTAGAATATATTTTCAAGAAATCCATCATATCCGGAGATGTCCCAAGAGAATGGAAGCTAGCTAACGTTACTCCCATATTCAAAAAAGGTGACAAAAAGAAACCAAATAACTATAGGCCTATAAGTTTGACTTCAATCGTAGGAAAAATAATGGAAACTATCATCAAAGATGCTATCGAACATCATTAAGAAATTAACCTTTTGATAAATAATAGCCAGCATGGTTTCAGACGGAAACGTTCTTGCGTGACTAAATTACTCGAATTCTACAATACAGTTATCTCGAATTATGACAAAAGAAACAATATAGATTTGATATATCTAGACTTTGCAAAAGCTTTTGATACCGTCCCACACGAAAGACTACTTACTAAATTAGCTTTACATGGAATAAGTGGTAGCCTATTAAGTTGGACTAGTAATTGGTTGAATGGTCGAAAACAGAGTTGTTTTAAATGGAAAAACTTCTAGATGGAAAAATGTTACAAGTGAAGTTCCTCAGGGTTCCGTTCTTGGGCCACTTCTATTCATAGTATATATAAATTATATAGACCACGGACTAAAACCTACTGTTTCCAAATTTGCTGATGATACAAAACTGTGCGGAATGGCAAATGATCACTTAAACCAATTAGATATTCAAGAAGATTTAGATAAATTACAGCAATGGTCTGAAAAGTGGCTAATGAAATTTAACACAAGTAAATGGAAGGTAATGCACATAGGTAAAAACAACAGTAAGTACGATTAAAAGTTATTTGGAAATTCGTTAACAAAAGTGGATAGTGAAAAAGATCTCGGCGTAATTATCAGTAACGACCTCAAATCATCCAAGCAGTGTATTTCAGCCTCTGAGAAAGCAAATAAGATTCTGGGACTGATTGCGCGATCTTTTGATTTCAAAAGTCCATCACTCATTAACAAGCTATATAAATCGTTAGTTCGTTCACATTTGGAATATGTTGTTTCCGTATGGTCCCCGAATCTCATTAAAGACATTGACAGACTGGAAAAAGTACAACGGCGAGCCACAAAACTGATTCCAATATCAAAAGCAAATCATACGAAAATCGACTAAAACATATGAATTTGTTTTCCCTTAAAAAGCGTAGACTCAGAGGTGACTTGATACAGGTCTTTAAGATTCTAAAGGGAATTGACATCAAAAGTGACCAAATTTTCACATTGAATGAGAATCAGACAAGAAACAATGGTCTCAAACTGTCCGGAAATAGATTCAATTTGGAAGTGGGTAGAAACAACTTTGCCAACCGTGTAGTTAATGAATGGAATAAACTTCCTGCACAGGTAGTGCAATGTTCGAAGCTTTAAGAATCATTTAGATAAACACCTAAGCAAGATGCTGTAATGATTATAATTTATTTTAATTATTTGTTTTTGTTTTATCATTTGTCTGTTTGATTTTCATTTATTACACTGTATAACAATGAAAAAAAAAAAAAACGGAAATGAGACTATCCTTTTCTAGAGTTATTTTTTGCGTAGATCACGAATATAACATCCGTTTCTTTCTGTGACCCTCCAGTTCTTCGTAAATAGCAGTGCCCGCAATGTCTATCTGAACGGTATTTTTTGTTGCTTTTACCATTTATATAATTTTTCACATAGCTATGTGGTTTTTTTTTCTTAACAGGATACAGAGTTAAGATGCCTAGAGAATGCAAGAATTCGCCAGACAAGTTTTGTTATATATGTGGATCAGTTACATTAAGGCAATACAAGAGACAGTTGACTCAACGTGTAAAGAAACTTTATGAGCTGTACTTTGGATGTAAAGTGGGTGACCAGGACAAAAGCTGGGCACCTCACATATGTTGTGTCGGTGTACAAGTTCCCTTTCTGCCTGGGTGAAAGGCAAAGGGACTGGCCTCATGTTTGGCGTACCAATGGTCTGGAGGGAGCCAAAGGACCACTCAACAGATTGCTACTTCTGCTTAACGGATATTAAAGGTGGGTGTTCAGTGTTTATTTTTTACTGTTTTTATATATATTTTCAAGAGATGTATCAATAAAAAAGATCGAAATACATAATAAGTTGCACTTCCACTATTTTTGCACGTGATCACAACCAATAGTATCCATTTTTAGTCTGATTTTATTTTATTTTCCTGCAGGTCGCAACAGAAAAGGCAAGAAATCTATCGTGTATCCAGATCTTCAGTCTGCTATTCGCCCAGTTCTACATTCAAGTGATATTCCTGTACCACAGCCGCCCTCTGAACTACCAAGCGATGACACGAGCAACTCAGACGATTCAGAATCTCAAGATGCAACGTATACGACACAACTTGAATCTGATAAGAAACCACACCTCATCACCCAACCAGAACTCAATGATCTAGTTCGTGATCTAACACTTACTAAGCAACAGAGTGAACTCCTGGCCTCACGTTTGCAACAATGGCACCTGTTGGATGAAGAAGCTCGAATTACAGTATTTAGGAAGCGTTCTGCAAATCTACAGGATTTCTTCACTTTGGAAAACAACTTGACTTATTGTAATGATATCAGAGGCCTATTCAGTGCCCTTGAGCTGTCCTATGAACCCAATGAGTGGAGGCTATTCACAGATGGATCCCTTTACAGCATAAAAGCAGTTCTGTTGCACATTGGGAACACCATGCCTTCAGTTCGAGTTGCTTACTCAGTCATTTTAAGAGAGACATATGAGAACCTTGCTTTTATTCTAGACCGCATAAGTTACAAAGAGCATGAGTGGT
Source organism: Oratosquilla oratoria (assembly GCF_046742065.1). Lineage (NCBI taxonomy): Eukaryota > Metazoa > Arthropoda > Malacostraca > Stomatopoda > Squillidae > Oratosquilla > Oratosquilla oratoria. Next base: position 77,653,056 of record NC_134777.1, read on the forward strand.
TAATTTGTGCAGACTTGAAAGTAGTAGCCATACTTAATGGGCTACAAACTGGATACACCAAATTTATGTGCTTTCTTTGCAAGTGGGACAGTAGGGCCAGATCAGAACATTATATACGCTCAGAATGGCCATCTCGGGAATCTATGACGCTTGGATGCCATAATGTAATTCATGAGCCACTAGTTAAGAAGGAGAAAATCATTTTGCCACCACTGCATATAAAACTAGGCCTAATGAAGCAATTTACCAAAGCACTGCAACATAACAAGCCATGTTTCCAGTATCTCAAAGGGATCTTCCCTAAAATTAGTGATGCCAAGATTAAAGAGGGTATATTTGTAGGCCCTCAGATTCGCAAGCTTATAAATGATGAGGACTTTGAGGCGACAATGGAAGAACCTGAGCTAGCGGCCTGGCATGCATTCAAAGATGTATGCAAAGGGCTTCTGGGAAAGCACCAAGAGTCCCAGCGAGAGCGTAAAGTGGAGAGGCTAATCAAATGCTACCAAGATCTCGGATGCAATATGTCACTGAAGATACACTTTCTTCATTCTCATCTGTCCTTCTTCCCAGAGAATGCAGCAGATGTGAGTGATGAACATGGAGAGAGGTTCCATCAAGATATAGCGTCAATGGAAAACAGGTACAAGGGAAAATGGAGCCCTGCTATGCTGGCTGACTTCTGTTGGAACCTGAAGCGTGACACGCCTGAGACGTCTTATAAAAGAAGAAGTAAATAATAGATTGTAGGTTAATACATCATATAAAGCTAACAAACATGCCGATTCATTATATATTAATTAAATGAATACAATGAAGACATTTAATCTGACTTTGGGAGCAAAATACATTTATGGAACCTTGGAAATCTCTATTAATTGCATAATTATTAAAACAGCGATTTACAAAAAATTGTGACGTGGCATGAAATTTTTGTTATCAAATTTGAATTCAGCACACTGAACTTCATAATAAAACGCACATGAGAACTATGTTTTTTTCTTAATCCTGAAATTTGTTGTACAGTGAATTATTAGTTACATGTCAATAAATTATTATTTACTATTTACCTGTTTGTTTATCATTTAACTATACCTATGCATTTATTTATGTATTTTATTTGTTATTTACATTATTATAGTTTTTATTTATTATTTTATTATTATTATGATTTTTTCGCATCCGACCTAGATATGGACCAAAAGGTCTCCTGTCGGCATGCTCCGCCTTTGTAATCCTTTGTAAAAAAAAAAATTAGTTTCACTCTATGCCAACACATCCATCTTTCTTCTCACAAACATACTGCCTATCTCTTCCCTTTTACTCTCATCTGCACCACATCCACGCACATTAAAAGACCCAAACCTTAGGGTACTGGTTGGAAAACTCATAGACCCTCTTACGTCGTTATTTTTTTTTTTTTTTTTTTTTTTTTTTTTTTTTAATGTCCCTGTGGGGCTACAGGTAGCAGGATTCATAGTCCTATCACAGTCCCGTTTTTTGTTTTTTTTTTCCACCTCTTACGACTTAGGTGGGAAGACTTGGTGGTAGCATTCTTTTCCTCCACCACAGGATTAGAAAAAAAAAATCCAAATAACTACAGGCCTATAAGTTTGAATTCAATCGTAGGAAAAATTATAGAAACTATCATCAAAGATGCTATCGAACATCATTTAGAAAGTAACTGATTGATAAATGATAGCCAGCATGGTTTCAGACGGAAACGTCCTTGCGTGACTAACTTACTCGAATTCTACAACACAGTTATTTAGAATTATGACAAAAGAAACAATATAGATTTAATATATATAGACTTTGCAAAAGCTTTTGATACCGTCCCCCACGAAAGACTACTTACTAAATTAACTTCACACGGAATAAGTGGTAGCCTATTAAGTTGGACTAGTAATTGGTTGAATGGTCGAAAACAGAGAGTTGTTTTAAATGGAAAAAACTTCTGAATGGAAAAATGTTACAAGTGGAGTTCCTCAGGGTTCCGTACTTGGGCCACTTCTATTCATAGCTTGCTGATGATACAAAACTGTGCGCAATGGCAAATGACCACTTAAACCAATTAGATATTTAAGAAGATTTAGATAAATTACAGCAATAGTCTGAAAAGTGGCTAATGACATTTAACACAAGTAAATGCAAGGTAATGCACAAAGGTAAAAATAACAGTAAGTACGATTACAAGTTATTTGGAAATTCGTTAACAAAAGTGGATAGTAAAAAGGATCTCGGCGTAATTATCAGTAACGATCTCAAACTATCTAAACAGTGTATTTCAGCCTTTGAGAAAGCAAATGAGATTCTGGGACTGATTACGCGATCTTTTGACTTCAGAGGTCCATCACACACTAACAATCTATAAATCGTTAGTTCGTCCACATTTGGAATATTGTGTTTCCGTATGGTCACCGAATCTCATTAAAGACATTGACAGATTGGAAAAAGTACAACGGTGAGCCATAAAACTTATTCCAAATGTAAAAAGCAAATCATACGAAAATCGACTAAAGCATATGAATCTGTTTTCCTTAAAAAAAGGATAGACTCAGAGGTGACTTGATACTTGATCAGACAAGAAACAATGGTCTCAAAATGTCCGGAAATAGATTTAATTTGGAAGTGAAACAACTTCGCCAACCGTGTAGTTAATGAATGGAATAAACTTCGTGCAGAGGCTGTGCAATGTAGTTCAGTTCGAAGCTTTAAGAATAATTTAGATAAGCACCTAAGCAAGATGCTGTAATGACTATAATTTGTTATATATTATTTGTTTATATATTTTGTTATTGTTTGTCTGTTTATTATCTAACTATACCTATGCATTTATTTATTTTTTATTTACATTATTATAGTTTTTATTAATCAATTAATTTATTTATTTATTTATTTATCATTATTATGATTTTTTTTCGCATTCGACCTAGATATGGACCAAAAGGTCTCCTGTCGGCCTGCTCCGCCTTTGTAATCCTTTGTGATATTCAGAAAAATGGTACAGGATAGCAACAAGGGGTGGGGGGGGCAGCATGACGGAGGGACAGTCGCAGTATAATAAAAGTGTCATAATTTCTCTATGAACAGAGACGTCCTCTATCACAGACAAAATTATGTGTGGCTCTGGCCCGAATGGGTGCCCCATATAGATCCTAAAGTATCAGTACTTGCATGCTACTATGCCCGAATAATATGCAGCCAATACCCCAGACGTTAAATATAACAAAAGAAAAAATTAAAGCGTGTATAGAAAAACTCAAAGTTGATAAAACACCAGGGCCTGACGGTTGGCATCCAAGAATCTTAAAGGAAATGAAAAATGAGATTGTTGTTCCATTAGAAATTATTTTCAAGAAATCCCTCATATCCGATGTCCCAAGAGAATGGAAACTAGCTTACGTTACTCCCACCAGAAAAAAAGCAAAAATAAATAAATAAATAAATAAATAAATAAATAAATAAAATAGAATAACTACAGGCCTATAAGCTTGACCTCAACCGTAGGAAAAATGTATGGAAATTATCATTACAGATGCTATCGAACACCTTTTAGAAAGTAACTGTTTGATAAATGATAGCCAGCATGGTTACAGACGGAAACGCTCTTGCGTGACAAATTTACTTGAATTCTACAACAGTCATCTCGAATCATGACAAAGGAAATCAATATAGATTTAATATATCTAGACTTTGTAAAAAGCTTTTGATACCCCCCCCCCCCGAAAGACTACTTACTAAATTAGATTCACACTGAATAAGTGGTAGCATACTAAGCTGGACTAGTAATTGGTTGAACGATTGAAAACAGAGTTATTCTAAATGGCAAAACTTTTAGATGGAAAAATGTTATGAGTGGAGTTCCTCAGGGTTCCGTTCTTGGGCCACTTCTATTCATAGTATATATAAATGATTATAGACCAAGGACTGAAATCTCTTGTCTTCAAATTTGCTGATGTTACAAAATTGTGCAGAATGGCAAATGATCACTTAAAACACTTAGAATATTTAAATAAACTACAGCCATGGTTTGAAAAATGGGTAATGACATTTAACACAAGTAAATTCAATGTTATGCATTTAGGTAAAATAACAGTAAGTACGATTACAAGTTATTTGGAAATTCGTTAACAAAAATTGATAGTGAAAAGGATCTCAGCGTAGTTATTAGTAATGACCTCAAATCATTTAAGCAGTGTATTTTCAGCCTCTGAGAAAGTAAATGAGATTCTGGGACTGATTGCGCGATTTTTTTTACTTCAAGAGTCCATCTCTCACAAGCTACTGTATATAAATCGTTAGTTCGTCCACATTTGGAATATTGTGTTTCCGTATGGTCACCGAATCTCATTAAAGACATTGACAGATTGGAAAAAGTACAATGGCGATCCACAAAACTGATTCCAAATATCAAAAATAAATCATACGAAAATCGACTAAAACATATGAATCTGCCCCCCCCTAGCCCCCCCCCCCAAAAAAAAATAGACTTTGAGGTGATTTAATACAGGTCTTTAAGATTCTAATGGGAATTGACAACATTAAAAGCGACAAAATTTTCACACTGAATGAGAATCCGACAAGAGATATTAGTCTCAATCTGTCAGGAAATAGACTTAATTTGGAAGTGGTTAGAAATAACTTCACCAACCGTGTAATTAATGAATGGATCATAAACTTCCTGCAGAGGCAATCCAATGTATTTCAATTTGAAGCTTTAAGATTCGTTTAGATGAACACCTAAAGAAAATTATGTAATGCCACAATTTATTTTATATCATTTATTTATTTGTTTGTTATTATTTGTCTATTTATTATCATTTACTTGATTACCATTTATTATTATTTATCTGTCAATTTATCATTATTTACTATTTACCTGTTTGTTTATTATTTAACTTTACCTATTTATTTGTTTATTTTATTTATTATTATTTATATTATTATAAATTTTATTTATTTCTTATTTATCTATTAATTTATTTATTTATCATTATTATATTTTTCGCATCCGACCTAGTTATGGACCAAAAGGTCTCCTGTCGACACGCGCCTATGTAATACTTCTTACGCCCATTTCTGAGTCGGCATGCTCCTTTGTAATCCTTCCTACGTCCATTTCTAGCCTCCCTCTCCCTTCCGTACTCGAGTCACGTATCGCTTCAATCCTCACTCGTCCGGCGACAAACGTGACTTCTCCAAGCTGTGCAATTGCATCCACTTCCAGCACCACGTCAATTCCCTCAATGACCGTTGTAATAACAAAAACTCTCTGTCGTATCGGAATGCCCTCCACCGTCATTTTAACTTCCTGGTCGCCCTCGTACTTTGTCTCCCTTCCGTCAACTGTCATCAGGGCCATATCTCCCTTCCTAAATTCTTTAATCAAGTCGGCCGTTACAATCGTGGTTGAACAGCAGGAATCTACTAGTGCTCTTGCGCGTCTTCCTCTCAACCAGGCATCTACAATCGGCATACAGTTGGATAGCGTCCTTACATTTCTTTGGCGGCCGCTTGCGTAGCAACCGCCTCTCGTCCGTTTCCCTGCTCGCAGTGTCGAGCAATATGACCGGGTTCGTTGTATTCGTAACAGATAGGCTCCGTCTCTCTACAATTCCTCGCGAGGTGCCCGGGGCGCCTACATGCATAACAATGGATCCTAGGCAGTCACCTCCATCCACTGTGGTCGCCCCTGAACTCCCCCTTTTCCCTCTTCCATTGTCCGGTGGAGGGCCCGGTTCCACCAGCTCTCCCCTCTTCCCATATGAGTCATCGGGCTGGCGTCTCGGTCCTAGGTCTCGCGTAGGGCCTTGCGGTTTCTCTGTCGCCATGGCAGCTAAAGGCCCATCCTTCTGAGTCTGCAAGAGGCCGGTAGATAGAGGTAGACATTTAAGACATTTAAGTAGATAGAGGGGTAGGTGAGAAGATATGCAAATTTTATGACCTGGATGTTTTGGAAACAATGACCCACTGGAAGTTGCAGAATTGAATATTTCGCTTACCGCCTAAAGTTTGTAAACATTGTTTAAGGTAGCGATCAAAGGCGCTGATGTGACGAAATGTAAACACAAACCCCGTTCTGCTTGTGACAGAAGTGGTTGCATAAACGGTATTGCTTGAGACAGTATAACAGTCTTTCTGATTGGAGAAAAGGGTGGAGGAGGAGAAAAATTATTGGTGCATGGAGGTAAAGTCACGCCCTAAAAGGGTGGCACTTATTTGTAACGTCCAAAGTTATTGGATGACTTAAAACAGTGACGTCGAAGCAGTCTTGGCTTGGTGGGTGTAAGAGGATCCCAGGGGGGATTCCTCAGGTGTACCTAAGACAATACGTTGTACCAGAATTCGTGAAGAAAATGAAGAAAAGTTAAGTTAATTTAATTCCCCTTCGTTTATTGAGTAATGGAACTTGACTAAAAGCATACGTTACGAAAAAGGTATGGGGCCTATAGACGAGTGACTTACAATACTACAATGATAAAAAGAAAGTGAAGAAAGTTGTAAGTAAATGAAGAATTACAATATCAGAGAAAGGAACTGAAAGTGTTAGTAGCAGCGGAGATAGTAGTGGCGGCAGCTAGGGATGAACCGAGTGTATATTAAACACACCTCCGAAGAGAATACAAGACTGGTGCATACAGCAAACTACAAGACTGAGGCAAGATAAGTCTACGGGTACACCAATCTACAGTGCACGCAACCATAACCACGCAGTGCACAACCACAACCAACGAGGGGTCTTCAATACCACGGTCTTCATACTACGAGCGAACGAGGAACGAAGCAATCTACAAGACGATCTACAAAGCAGGGGATGAACCACTACAAAGCAGCAATGAACAAAGACTGACGAGGAACGACGAGGTTCGAGGTTGACGTACGCAAGGAAGACTATTTGGAGGCAGTCAAGTCAAATCAACTTACTGAAGGTATGAATAACACAGTCTTACGACATGAGGTTCATACCTCAAATATCAACATCCCCAAATTTACCGGAGATGTAAACACCTTAGGAGTTAATAAGTTCCTTAACTTAATAGGTACATTAATTGTGAGCAAAAATATAACAGATGAAAAAAGGAAAATAGAAATATTAAAGGAAAATATAGATCCTGAGAAGGATCATAAATTTCCAGCAAATGGGAGATATCAGCCAATATGATTCATATAAGAAATCATTCATTAAACATTTTATGTCAAAATGTGATCAGGATCCTATCAGGTCTTTGGTTAGAATGATCAAAGAAGTTAGGACAAGTGAATCAGACACAGAATACTTAGTTAGATTAGATAGATGGTCAAAAGACATGAATTCTATCTTGAAAGATTCAGATTGGATAGAAGGAGCTAGTGACAAAATGAAATTTTCTCAGGTAATGAAATTGATCACATTTGGATTGTTAACCAAAAATTCTAATGATTTAACGGCAGACAAGTTGTATAAAGATCTCAAGTCAACTATGAATTTAAGGGAGGGAGATTATCTAATACAAGGGTACAGTGAGACTAGAATAATAAATCCATATGTGATGACAGTGGGACAACAGAACTCTAGAGGAGAGTTTAAGAAAACCGAATTAGGACATAGACAGAAAGTTAGAAGTTCATCCAGGGATACTAGAATTATATGTTTTAATTGTAATACTTGGGGACACAAAGCCACAAGACTGTTATCATGGAATTATTTGTAGAAATTGCAAATATGAGGGTCATGGTGAGTATCAGGGGAGAAACCCACCTTTCTGTATGTATCACCAAAGAATAGGCCATAAAACCCATGAATGTAGAATTTTTCGTATGCACCAGGAAACAAGAGGAAAACCCCCAGACACAGAATAAACAAATATTCTAGAACTTCCCATATATATATATATATATATATATATATATATATATATATATATATATATATATACATACATACACAAATAGACAGATTTGTATTAAGTATAAGAATGATAGAAAGGCGAAAGAAAACTTCAACATCAAAGATAGTCATAAACTGACAATTACAATTGGAAGGACTGTAGTACCTCTCATTGCTGATAGGGTGTTCAATAAACCTATTCAAATATTTATTGATACAGGATATGTAGTTAATGTAATTACCAGTAAAGTTTTAAACCAGTTGAAACCAGGAGTGAAAATCTTGGAACCAATCCATTACTCATTGCAAGGAATAACTGGAAATCAGTTAAAAACATTAGGTAAAGTTGAACTAGAAGTTATCTTATATACAAATGAACATTTGCACATTCCAGTAATAGTTGTAGAAGAATCTGTTTTTCCAGGAGATTTATTGGTAGGATTTGCAACTATGAGAAAAGAGAACATGGTCATATGTCCTGCTGACTTAGGGATTTTAGTGAAATCACAGTTAATCCCATTTTTAAATCAACCAGACTTAAGACCAGTGATAGGAATCAATGAATCCCTAGATATAGATAAGAAAGATAAAAATTTTACCTTAGATAACGAGGCCGAGCGGTCCAGATCAACAGAAAGTAAAGCCACATATAGTGAACCCAACTCAGATGTTCAAGAAATCCCAGAAATTACTAATACATCAACAACAAATGAAGCCTTGCAAATTGTGGATGATGGCGTAATAAAGTCGACATTATTACACTCCAGAGCAATTAACAGGGTAGAAGGCCAGTTAAAAGGAGTCACTGTAGACTCTGAAATTTTAACCATCCCAGAATCAATTAGATTAAAAGGTTTTACATTGGACTCGGGGATCTATAGGTCAAATAAGAACATGGTAGGAATATCAATGATTAATACTTTGAATAAAGATATAGTTTCAAGGAAAGGTACACAAATAGGATGCTTTCAGGTGTGCACCAAACCCATCAAGGTTTTAAATGAGAGTAGTGAGGAGGTGGAATTACCAATTTCATCAATCTGCTCAGTTCAGGAAGAAATAGAGTTAAGAAAGAAATACAAGAATCAATTAGAACCTACTAATTGCCCTGAGTTGGATGAAAGTTTAGTTGCTTTGCTTGTGAAGCACAATACAGCAATTGCTTTGCCGGTGGACGCTTTAGGCAAAACAACTGTTTTAAAACATCAGATTAAATTAAAACCAGGAACACAGCCTATTTACATACCCGCCTACAGATTTCCTCACTCTAAGTTAGCAATAGTAGATAAACTGATCACTGAAATGTTATCACAGGATATTATCGAACATAGTAAAAGTGAGTGGAATTTTCCTTTGATTTGGGTGCCAAAATCAGATGGTACTATGCACCCAGTTATTGATTAAAGGGAATTGAATAAGCACACCATACGTGACAGGTTACCATTACCAGTAATAGGGGACATTCTAAGAAGTTTGGGAACTGAGAATAGATATTTTAACACTATAGATATCAAATCTCACGAGAGTTCAAAGCATTTTCTACTCCAACGGGACATTATGGGTTCAAACGAATACCATTTGGGTTATGCAACAGTCCATTAACTTACATGAGATTAATGAATACGATTTTAGATGGGTTGTTAGGAAACACTGCCAGTGTATTCCTAGATGACATTTTAATAGTTTCCCAGACAGCGGTTGAGCACTTTAAGAAATTAGTTTTGATATTCTCAAAACTAGTTGAAGCAGGATTGAAAGTGAAACTTGAAAAATGTAAGTTCTTGCATGAGAGTGTTATTTATTTGGGACATAAGATAGACAGACATGGACTTAGTACAGTGAATTCAAAGGTTGAAGCAGTAAAGAATTTTCCAGTTCCAAACAGTGTAGAGAAAGTTAATAAGTTTCTTGGGATTGACAGGATATTATAGAAAATTTATTCAACGATATGCTGACATTGCTAATCCATTAAGTTCTTTCTTGAGGAAAGACTCAAAGTTCATGTGGGGACCTGCACAACAGCAAGCTTTTGACAACTTGAAAGATAAACTCACGAGTTCTCCAATTTTAATATTTCCAGACTATGATAAGAATTAATTCTTTGCACTGATGCATCTGAAACAGGATTGGGAGGAATACTTATGTAAGAGAGAAATGGAACTTTGAAACCAATAGCTTACACTTCAAGACTTTGTAATAATGCAGAGAGAAACTACTCAATAACAGAGGGAGAAACGTTAGCAGTGATATATTCATTAGAAAGTTTTAGAGATATGATATTGGGATATCCAATCAGAGTGTGGACTGATCACACAGCTATTCAAAACTTATTTAAGCATAAGAATCTTAGGGGCAGACTTGCTAGATGGTTTGCAGTACTTCAGTGCTATGAAGTTAAATTTGAATATATTCCGGGTAGAGAGAATGTTGCGGCAGATGCACTTTCTAGAAACATTAGCCAAACAATGACGGGGTTGATTAATTTTGTTTGTAGTATAGAGGAATAAGTAACTTTAGATGAGGAAATGCTAATAAGAGAACAGAGGGATGATAAGACATGTGACTCATTAGTCAAGTACTTGATGAACCCAAGAGGAAATCCTCCAAAACTACCAAAGGGGTATAAGATAGAGGAATTTCATTTGATTAATGGACTTTTGTATAGAAAATCAGTTGTAAGTGGGAAAGATATTTCTAGAGGCCCAGTAAATCAGTTGGTAATACCACAAACTCTTTAAAAGAGATGTTGAAGTTACTTCATGATAGTGACTGTAGCTCACATCCAGGAAAGGATCAAACTTATAGACAAGCACAATTTAAATACTTTTGGCCAGGTATGAAGAAAGATATATATAATTATATAGAAAATTGTTTGAAATGTGTTAAGGTGAAAGGAAATACACCAAAACCTGCTCCTATACTTACCTATCCCATTCCACAGAAACCTTGGGAAAGAGTTCACATAGATACATTGGAGTTACCTATGTCTGAGAATGGATATAAATATGTATTTGTTGCCATTGATTATTTTTCAAGATTTTGTATTTTACAACCCATTCCAAATAAGAAAGATGAAACTATTGCTTCAGTAATCTATGATCAGATAATCTGTAATTTCACTACACCTAAGATCTTAGTTTCAGATAATGGAACTGAATTTAATAAAAAAAAAAAATCTTGGAAAAATTATGTAGTTTATTTAAGATAAAGAAAGTAAATATTTTAGTGAATCATCCACAAAGTAATGGAGTTGTAGAGAGGTTAAATAAGAAAATTATTATATGTCTTAGAAGTATGATAAGTCCTCATAGTATAACCTGGGATAATTGGATTCCTTGTGTTGGATGTACTCTGAACAACCAAATTAATATTATAACAGGTTGTAGTGTTCTGTAGCCAACACATGTAATTACCCCTTGAGGACTCGTGACCGACAAGCACAGGATAAACTATAGTCACCTCTTAGAACATGCATTCAATCAATAATATTTAATATAAATAATAATATTCATTATATCAGCTTTATTTATTTTGTAAATAAAATAAAACATGTCTCTCTGCATCCTGTAAAAAGGATATGTCTGTATTGTAACAGGATTTCAAATGATTGTATACTAAAGACAAGGAGTTCAGAATTTCGCCAACATTTTTGTACAAAGTATCATCGCCATTTTCAATAAACAGATCAGTCATGGGATTGACTTTAAACATCCTAGCTCCTTCCACCAAGGACAATTGTAGCAACCACAACAATTGGTAACCCTGGAGTGACCGACCGCCTGCCCTGGACTCTCGCCGCCCCTGCTCGCCAGCCGTGGACTCTCGCGGCCCGAACCGCCTGTCCTGGACTCTTGCCGCCCCTGCCGCCCACCCTGGACTCCCGCCCAGCCTGCTCGTCCAGCCCGGCTCCACCCGCCCGGCCTGCCCAGCTCTACCGCCCCGGTCTGCACGCCGCACCAGCGTGCCCAGCCCCGCCCCGCCGTCCCGGCTTGGCTGCCCAGCCCAGTACCACCGCCCCGGCCTGCCTGCCGCACCAGCGTGCCCAGCCCCGCCCGCCGCGCCCAGTCCCGCCACGACGAGCCCAGCCCCGCCGTCCCGGGTTGTCCTGCCCGTTGACCCAGCCTGCCCAACCCCGCCAACCCGGACTACTCTGACCAACCCAGCTGCCCACGAACATCGCTGCATACTAATCACGTAAGCATGACGGACGATCAACAACAGGAAGTAAGTGCAATCCGCGCACCCCCTTTTTCCAACCGCGACCCAACAATATGGTTCACAATCCTCGAGTGTAACTTTAAGGCAAACCGCATTACCACCAGCCTAACGAAGTTTTCACATCTTGTGGCCTCTTGCCATCTGACGTACTCCTCCAAGTTTCAGACACCATCTCCAAGGCACCTACATCCGGTACCCCATACGAGGATCTGAAGAAAGCCGTTCTGGACCGCCTTGAGTCTTCCGAAGCTACACGCCTGCAGGAGCTCCTCTCGAAAGAAGAACTTGGAAATGAGAAACCATCCGACTTGCTGCGACGCATGAAGCGATTGCTCGGAGACAAATACGCAACATTCGACAACTCCATCTTGCTCCACCTATTCTACCAGCGCCTACCAACAACCATCCAAGGCAACCTCTTCAGCGCCAAGAACAAGCTCTCGCTCGACGAGCTAGCCACGCTCGCTGATGACTTCATGGCTTCGGTACCGGTTGCGCGCCCTACCATCGCTAACCTCGCCGACCAGTCCGCAACTCAGGCGTTAACCGAGCTAGTCTCCAAACTCACCCTCCAGGTTAGCGCCCTCCAAGAGTAGGTTGCCAATCTTCAACAACGACCCCCGTCACCGAGATACTACCGCAACCGCTCCAGATCTACATCCAGAGGAAGACCCAAGCAAGCATCAGGCGTCTGCTTCTACCATCATCGCTTTGGACAAGATGCGAGGAAATGTGCACAGCCGTGCACCTTCTCACCGGCACCGTTAAACAAGATGGGCGAACGCTAACGGCGCACAGCGTTCGCCAACATACATCGAAACTCTTCTTCGTATTTGATCCACTCTCCAACACCACATACCTCATAGATACCGGAGCTGAAGTCAGTGTCCTGCCTGCCACAGCAACCCAGCAATCACTGCCGCTGATGTCTTACCTCTACGCAGCCAACGGCACCAAGATACCCGTTTTCAAGAGGAAGACACTTCAGCTAGAACTCAACCTTCGCCGATCCTTTGAGTGGACCTTCTACGTTGCAGCAGTTTCCCAACCAATCCTTGGCGCCGATTTTTTTACCCACTTCGATCTCCTGATCGATATTAAAAATCGCAAGCTCCACGACCCCTTTACATCGATGTCATCCAACGCCAGGCCAACAACCGGAGTAAGTAGCCAACTTTCAACCATCAGTGCCGATAACAAGTTTGCTTCTCTCCTCAGGAACTTTCCTGCCTTGACACAACCTTACTCCACGACCACGACTGTGAAACACCACGTAGTGCACCACATAGAGACTACGGGACCTCCAGTCTACGCCAAAGCCCGTCGTCTGGCTCCGGAACGCCTCAAACTAGCCAAGGCAGAACTTGAAGCCCTCATGCGTCAAGGTATCATTCGTCCAAGTTCAAGCAACTGGTCGTCAGCTCTCCACATCGTCCCCAAAAGCAACGGCGACATCAGGCCATGCGGTGACTACCGCGCCCTCAACTCGCGAACTGTGATGGATAGGTACCCAGTTCCCAACATACAGGAGTTTTCCTCAAACCTTGCAGGAACTCGCGTTTACTCCCGGATCGATCTTGTCAAAGCCTTCCATCATATTCCAGTCAACCCGCCGGACATCCCCAAAACAGCTGTCATCACGCCTTTTGGTTTGTTCGAATACGTTCGAATGCCCTTCGGCCTCAAGAACTCTGCCCAAACTTTCCAGAGATTCATGGACGAAGTCCTACGAGGCCTGCCTTTTTGCTTCACCTACATCGACGATGTGCTCATCGCCAGCCCTGGCGAAGCCACGCACCAAGACCATCTGAAGCAAGTCTTTACCCGACTACAAGACTACGGCATTCACATCAATCTCGAGAAATCTGAGTTCGGTGTTTCATCCATCAACTTTCTAGGACACACCGTCACACCTTCAGGCGTCACCCCTGTCTCATCCCGCTGCGACGCCATCCAGAGTTTCCCGAAACCTACAACACAGCGCCAACTCAAGCAATTCCTTGGTATGTTAAACTTCTATAATCGTTTCATTCCAGACTACGCTCAACTGCTCCAACCGCTCTACTCCATGATCAAGCCATGCAAGAGGGGACGTTCCATCGTACTCAACTGGGACGCCGAAACTGATGCAGCTTTCATGGCAGCTAAAGAAGCACTCGGGAATGCTGCCGCCCTTAGTTTCCCTAACCCTCATGCCATCACTTCCATCTCGACAGATGCTTCAGACACAGGTGTCGGCGCAGTTCTGCAACAATACATCAACGACGCTTGGAAACCCATCGCCTTCTTCTCAAAGAAGCTCAACAATGCCGAGAAGAAATACAGCGCCTTCGACAAGGAACTCCTAGCCATCTACAAGGCTGTCAACAGGTTCAGGTATTTCATTGAAGGGCGACAATTCCACATATAAACCGACCACAAACCAATCACAACAACATTCATCCATAACAAAACAACATACTCCCCTAGACACATAGATTTCATCTCCCAATTCACCACAGATATTCGTTATGTTCGAGGTGAAGATAACTGCCCTGCCGACGCACTCTCGCGCAACATATCTGCAGTCTCTACCTCTCTCATCGACTACGCCGCCATCGCTGCAGACCAAGCTAGTGATACCGAGCTGCAGCGATTGATGGAAAGCCCCGCGTTGCAGATGAAGAAGGTACAGCTCCCTGGAACCAACACTCAGCTTTACGCCGATGTATCCACGGACACCATCCGTCCCTACTTGCCCGAGAACCACAGGTATCCCTTGTTCCGCCATTTACATGACCTCTCCCACCCAGGTATTCGAGCTTCGCAGCACATGATGTCATCACGCTTCATCTGGAGTGGAATCGCCAAAGACGTTCGACACTGGACCCGCACCTGCGTCAAATGCCAAGCTTCCAAGGTCACACGCCACACCATCTCCCCTCCAGGTACCTTCGGCCCAGTCTCCACTCGACTCGAGCACGTCCACATCGACATCGTCGGACCGCTTCCCTTCTCCGACAGCTCCAGGTATATTCTTACTTGTGTAGACCGTTTTACACGCTAGCCCGAAGCAATCCCGCTTACTGACATAAGCACAGACACAGTAGCCAAAGCTTTTATAACCACCTGGATTTCAAGATTCGGTACACCACTCAGCCTCACATCCGACCGTGGTAGCCAATTTGAATCCAATCTATGGAACAAGGTTATGTCTTCGCTAGGTATCCGGTGTTTCAGAACAGCAAGCTACCATCCTCAATCCAACGGACTCGTCGAACGGTTCCACCGACAACTCAAGGCTTCACTTGCAGCAACAGCACGCGACCGCACCAACTGGTCTACGGTGCTTCCAATGGTCCTCCTCGGTATACGCACGTCCCTCAAGGAAGACCTTGGCCACTCCTCTGCAGAACTTCTTTATGGCACTCCACTCCGTCTGCCCGGTGAGTTTCTCGCATCTGCCCCTATAACGCAGCCCTGCAGCGTTCAAGATTATGCCACTAATCTTACAGATACAATGCAGAAACTCCAGCCAGTACCACCGCGTACCTCACCCACAAGAACGTTTGTGAGCCAAGACCTCGAAGACTGCTCACATGTTTTCGTTCGCGTGGAGGGAGTAAAGAGGCCTCTTCAACAACCATACGATGGACCATATAGAGTCGTCAAGAGGACAAGGAAGAACTTGACCATCGATCGCCGTGGAACCACTGACGTCATCTCCATAGACCGCACCAAGCCTGCATACCTCCTCTCGGACAACGAACAAGATCCCGTTGGTCTTCCGACACCTCCGGACACACGGGCTACAAACCACAAACACACTACAAAGAAAAAACAGATATCGTTCCTCCTGCCTCGTCACTAGGGGGAGAGTTCTGTAGTGTTCTGTAGCCAACACATGTAATTACCCCTTGAGGACTCGTGACCGACAAGCACAGGATAAACTATAGTCACCCCTTAGAACATGCATTCAATCAATTATATTTAATATAAATAATAATATTCATTATATCAGCTTTATTTATTTTGTAAATAAAATAAAACATATCTCTCTGCATCCTGTAAAAAGGATATGTATGTATTGTAACAGGATTTCAAATGATTGTATACTAAAGACAAGGAGTCCAGAATTTCGCCAACATTTTTGTACAAAGTATCATCGCCATTTTCAATAAACAGATCAGTCATGGGATTGACTTTAAATATCCTAGCTCCTTCCACCAATGACAATTGTAGTAACCACTACAAGGAGAAACACCTCATTTTATTATTTTGGGGGAAGACAAAACTCTTTCATATGAAATCTTGACTGCAGAGCAGAAACCTGTGTATAATATAGATGTTTATATCTCAAATAGAATAAATACTTTCCAAAGCATTCACCAAAGAGTTAGGGAACATATGCAGGAGTATTCAGAAGAGATGAAAAAGCAACAACACAAAATAGCAAATAAACTAGAATTGAAAGTAGGAGATAATAGAGTCCGTGTGAGAAGCCTAGCACAGACCATCAACACGTCCAAACTCGCCGAAACAGCATTATTTACTTCCTGTAGTCCAGCTGATACGCGATCTGGAAAGCCATTCACAAACACCGTTCTAACGAGTTGCTCCAAGCCTTCGCCTTTGAATTTCGACAGTCCCGCTAATCTTTTAATGTCGTTGACAAAAACGTCGACCTGTTCGCCAGCCTAGAGCATTCTTTGTAGCCGATTAAACGATTTGCACGGAGTCTTGGCGAATGCCTCTTCCAGTCTTTTTTTTTTTCACTTTTTCTGCATCTGCTTGATCATTACCTCCTATTTCTAGGTAGATGGCCAATGCGTTGCCCTCCAGGTTAAAGGCAATATAGCTCGCAACGTCGGTGACCCCGGCTAATTTTGCCACTAATTCTGCTTTTTTGAGCCACCCAGCGACGTCTCCATTACCATCAAATGGCTTTAATATGATATTGTTAATCTTTAATGGTTCCTTTGTGCTCGTCGCTTCGGCCATCTCTAGCGCCTAGATAGCTTGTAAGACTTATAGCTCACTTACCTAATTCCTGTGATTTCCTGGTTCTTCAGTTGTTTTAATCGTCCGACGCACTTACTCCTCCCACTCTACAACCTACCTTACCTAAAACTACTAGCTCTGTTAATTTTGATCCTATCAAGGTTACACTTGCCCCTTCTTGTTTCACAAACACACTGACGCGCGCACAAGAACTAATGGACAAAATACATAACATAATAAGTTGCTTACTTAAAGAAGGAAAAATACCAAAAGCCTGGAAAAATGCTAACATTGTACCAACATATAAGGAGGAAACAAGGAAGAACCAACTAACTATAGACCTGGAAGAAAATAATATAATAAACCCATGACAATTTGAGCTCAGGCAAGGAAGATCATGTACCACAAACTTAATATTTTTTACTCAAGACTAATAGACATAGTGCAAGAAAGGGGTGGATGGACTGATTGCGCTTTCCTGGACTTACAAAAAGCTTTCAACAAGGTACCACACAAAAATTATATTAAAAAAAAAAAAACTGGAACATATAGCAGGGATACAAGGTAACCTACTAAATCGATGGAGGATTTCCTGATAGGTAGAAAGATGAGAGTAGTACTCAGAGAAACATATTCAGGTTGGAAAGAGGTGATCAGTGGAGTTCCGCAAGGATCTGTATTGACTCCAATAACGTTTGCTATTTATGTGAATGACATGGATGATGATGTGAAATGTTACATGAGCTTCTTTGCAGACGACGCTAAATTGTTAAGGAAAGTAAAAACCGAAACGGATTGCGAATCACTACAGGAAGTCCTGAATAAGGTATGGAAGTGGAGTCAGAAATAGGAAGTGGACTTCAATATCAAGAAGAGTAGCATAATGGAGTTTGGAAAAAGTAAAAATAGAATATCAGGAAAATATAAATTTGGAACTAAGGAGGTAAAGAAAGTGGGATCTGAAAAAGATTTGGGAGTAATTATCTCAAACGACTTGTCCTATGATAAACAGATAAACAAAACTGTCGAAAAATCCTACAACTTGCTAAGATCAATAAAAGTGGCATTTACATATTTGGACGAAGAAATTATTTAAAAATATATTATTCACACTGATAAGGACTAGACTAGAATATGCGGCGACATTGTGGTTACCCAGTACCAAAAAGAATACAAAGAAAATAGAAAGAATCCAGAGAGCAGCCACAAAAATGGCTCCTGCACTTTCAAACTTGTCATATGAAGAGAGACTGGCTAAATTGGAGTTACCGACTCTGGAGCAAAGAAGAGAGAGAGGCGACCTACTGACCATCTATAGAATCATGAAGGGCACAGAAATACTCGATAGAGAGGACTTGTTAAACTGGGACAAGAGAAACACAAGAGAACATGGAAAAAAAACATAGTTATAGAAGAGATCTGAAGAAGAACAGTTTTTCACATAGAGTGGTGGACACTTGGAACAAACTGGACGAAAAAATAGTGTGCAAAAACCATTCATGAATTTAAGAGCAAACTAGATACTGCGAGATACAAAGGCGGGACACGACGAGCGTAGCTCCCCTTCCCATAAAATACAACTAGGTAGATACACCCTCGTGCACACTTCGCCCTCCTTCCTACACCATGACCTTTGACCCCGTGCCGGGAGGTGCCAACTGCGCACCTCTCTCTGCACCATTTTCATTCCATAGAAGCTATAGGAGAGCAACCAAGTTGGCACCAAAAGTTAAGAAATTAACCTATGAAGAGAAACAGAAGAAACTGAGACTACCTGCACTATCGTATAGACAAGCACGAGTATGTGAAGATATTTTTGTACCATGGGCAAATAGTAGAATCAGAGGACATTAATTAACCTATGAAGAGAAACAGAAGAAACTGAGACTACCTGCACTATCGTATAGACAAGCACGAGTATGTGAAGATATTTTTGTACCATGGGCAAATGGTAGAATCAGAGGACATTGTATGGAAATAGGAAAGAATAGATCAAGTGTCACAACTTTGCATTGTGACACACTGCCTATTGCTTCTTATTTTCTTTCGACTGTTTTCAAACTACAGTTACCAAATACTTTCGCTCAAGGGACTCACCGACACCGTAGGCTTCACATTTTTTTCGTCTCCTTTCACCCCTTTTCAGCTATTACTTTCCTCTACTTATGGAATCGTTGGAAGTCTTAGGGCGTCTTAATAACTATTTCTTGATGTATTCCCTCCCCTTTCTCTCCACTAACTGTTGTGCCAATTTAGCAGTCAGTTGCAGTGCCTTAACGAGTTTGAAAGTCTCCTATTTACTCAAGAATTTCCTCCCCTTTTCGTTCAAGGTGTCTCTTCGTATGCCTATGATCGAAGACATCACGGATGTTATAATGTTAAGATTGGAATATCTCAACCTCTCAGTTTTACTGTTTCTCCATGTTGTAGTTGTAAATTGCTACTTTATGATTAGGATTGGTGTATTTCACCCAAGTGTCACAGTTCGAATTGGTTCTATAACGGTTTCACCCCCCTACGTGCTTGTCATTTATTGTCTTGGCTAGTTTTAATTAGGTTAGTTAGGATCATAAAGTCCTCTCTCGTGACTAGTGATTACCTCAGAGGACTACTAGAAATAATTCAACACCCACATAAACGTTGTACTACATTCCTTTCGAAATTTATTTGAAATTAAGAGCACCGGCAACAGTGTATCGGCACAGACAGTTGACCCGATGCCCGCGGGCATCAGACCTCAGGTTTGCACAGGTTGAGGTAGGCCACACGTGCTCTCGGAAGAACCAAACGTGTCCCACTCTCCCATAGGGTGTCTATGGAGGATTTTACACCTCAATCCGACTCGTTTAATGACCGTCAGCCATACAAGATTGATTCATGTGCTAGTGCCCCGGAGACCTATTGAATTGAAACAAGTGTCACGGGAGTGCCTCCCCGACCCATTGAAACGAGCTTGATCTGTGTCGCGACGAGTTTCGCCTTCGGTGACTATAAAACTTATTCAGTGTGCATGTCGAACCCACTCCAGTGATTCAGTAACAAGGACACAACTCTATTCGGTGTGATGAGGTCTGGAAAAGGAAGTCTCTGTTAACGGATCCGCTTCCCGCCACGAGCTGTGTCATCAACGGTTTGATCAATTTATTACGCCTAATGGCGGCAAGTGTCATCAACGAGGACAGCCATGATTATTGCCGCCCTCAGTGCCACGTGTCTATCGCCTGCAGCCGCATCCTGTACAACCGAAGACATTCATTTGAAGATGAGTACAGGAAGTGCACTATCACCGGAGAGACTCCCGAGTAAATCGAGGTATTTTGGTGATTATTAGTTAGGAATTAAAGCGCGCAGGGCTGACCAGGTAGAATACGCAAATCATAAGTGAAATTGGAACATTCAATCTCTGGTGAATATTTAAAGCTTCAATTTGCATGTCGTGTATTGTGAAAATAATTTTAATCAATAAAATCGGTGTAGTATGTTCTGTTTGAATAGTCTAGGATTGTAATCTACATCATGAGTTCCCCCCCCTCCCACCTTTGATTACATGCATGTTTGAAGGAAACGTGCGTGGTCCCGGCTGGTGACTCAAATCTCCTGGACTTTGGCTCTCACTGTAGCTCCCTTCGCCAATTCCCCAATGTACGAGAATTTTCATGCCCCCCAACCCCCACCTCCTCCTTCCACTGTCCAAGGATTTCGGGACATCAAGGTTAAGGCTTGATTCACACTATCGGTCCGGTCGCGCTCCGCTCCGCTCTCGGTCCGGTCCAATATTGTCTCATTAATTTCAATGGAAGCATTCACACTGGCGCTCTCGCTCCGCTCTCGGTTCCGTCGAAAGATATTTTTACTGGAGCGAGAGCGGAGCGTGACTGGATTGTGAGCGCCAGTGTGAACTCAGTTGCCACGGTCCTGGTCCACTCCAGTCGAGATTCAGCCTTCATATAAGCAAGTAGTGTTACCTGCTGTCCTACCAAACCATGGATAATCCAAAGGAAACACCATAATGGGATCATGAGAAAGTTATAAAAATGATAAAAATACGTTTTATTTTTATTTATCACTGATACAATGACAATGCGTACAGCGAGGATATACATAAGCACCAACTGAATAAAATATAACCTACAAAATTTACTTTAATTTTGTGGATTCAGATGAAATGCTAATAGAATTAGTCAAAAGGTAAACCAGAGCTGTATGACCTGACTTCGCTGCACTACAGTGATAACGTGGCGAAAATAAGAAGCTGTGTTGAAATAAGCAGGCAGCTGGGTTGTGAAGGTAAGAAATTCCATACAATAGCCTAATGTCCACTGTGGAAATGCATTTCCTATCCTCACTAAACAATTTTCCTATACAATAATGTTTGCATACTTATCATATTGCCTAGGTACTGAGAGAAAAAAAATACACATTATTAACCGAAGAAAGAAATTCCATATGTATAATAACAACCTATTATCCACTGCGGAAATGCATCTCCTTAGCTCACTCAACAAATATTCTTACACAAGTTTGTTTGTCTACTTATATTTTATCATTTTGTCAAGACATTGAACCAGCTGGGGAGCTGAAATAATCTTTCAGTGTTTCTCTCACGCCAAAAGCCTCCTTTGTAGCATTTCCCCCTCTTCCTCTCATTGGACGTACTGTGTTTGATGGAGGCATGACAACAGTATCTGGTAATGCAACAGCATTTGGGTGTATCAGATTGTGAAGTATGCATGTTGTTGTAATGATTGCATTAGCGTTAGAAGGCATAGCTTTAAGTTTCCTTAAATATATTCTGAAGGTTTGCACTAGAATACCAAATGTGCACTCAACTATCCTCCTGGCTCTAGATAATCTATAATTAAAAATCCTCTTCTCTACTTATGTTCAGTCTGTGAACCTGGGTAGGGCCTCATCAAATTTCTCGTCAGCGGGAAAGCCTCATCTCCCACTATAACGTATGGTGCAAGCACATAAGTGTCAGGAAGTGCAGCAACTTCTTGTACATTTCAGGTCATCCTCAATTTTGGATAGTATTTTCTCAAATGTTCCTTTGTTCATTCTGAAATAGCTGTGGAATTTACTCTCATCATCAATAAGACGAGGATACAGAGTATGAAATTCTCCTTCAGTCTTCCAATCTTGCAACATAGGATGAACCCACAATTTCTTTTTTTTTTTCTATCTTGTTTTCCTTCTTCTTCATCAAGTGCAATAGCGATTATTGCCAACTCGGCGTCAGAAAAGTCACACATCCTTCGTAACTGATGGTAAGACTTCTACTGGTGTCGAGGGAGGGGGGATGACGGGAACGAGAGGGGACCGATAGTGTGAATACCTCAGAACCGAGAGCGGAGCGCGACCGGACCGATAGTGTGAATCAACCCTGAATACCTCAGAACCGGAGCGGAACGAGAGCGGAGCGCGACCGGACCGATAGTGTGAATCAACCCTAAGGGAACCTGGGAGTTCTTACACGTGAACGTGTCATAAAAGTTGTTCAACTTCTCTGGTGAACTTGTTACGTGTAGTGAATATTTTTATAATGTATAATATTGTGTAGTGAAGATGATATATCTGAACATGGTGTCCATTCAACCGCCTATGCAGGAAATGAAAGATTAGAATCTTGGTAACAACTTGGTAAGATTATATTTTACTTTCATTTTTTATAGTGACAAATGCTGTGAAAATCTGTTAGAATAAATCACATTAAATGAAACAAAATTTTTAAGTTAGTTTCCTTTATTTTTTCTAAACAAACTAAAGTATGACTTTCCCCTTTACAATGCCACAACAATCACAAGAATATGTAAAATAGAACCAGAGATATGGCTTATTAAAGAACAAAAACATTAATTTTTCAGGATAGGGGGATTTAACTGGGAGGCTAGAAAATAACGTGCTCTTCCTCTTGACTTTATGCACTGAGAGAAATGAGAGCTAGAGAGGCGACAGATTGCTATGGAAAGAGTTGCCAGATATCTCCATAAACACAATATCGTAAACAAAACAGAACTAGCTATCGAAATTTTGACTTTATTTCAAAATAAGAACATAAGAACATAAGAAATAAAGGAGACTGCAAAAGACCATAAGGCCTACACTAGGCAGCTCCGTATCCATCACCACCTGTCATCCCCATCCATAAAGTTGTCTAATCGTTTTTTAAAACAACTGATAGTTTCAGCGCTTACTACATGGTTACTAAGTTTATTCCATTCATCGACCACCCTATTAGTAAACCAATTCTTGCCTATTTCCTTCTTAAATCTAAATTTTCTTTATGCAATGGGGTTGCCGGAGGTTGCCAATAATTTATCTATTTTATTCTGTATAAAAAAAGAAACGGACTTGAGCTGTAATATTTGGTCGAAGTGCTACCATCATAGAGATTCTTTTGAAATGTTTACCTAAAATTCGTTCATGTGCCACAAATTTTCGAGTGATTGCGTCCACAAGTCCCCTAAAAAGAACTCATTCATTCAGTTTGTAATAGTGGTAAACAACTGGAATTCTTTACCCCAGTATGTGATAGACTCAAAACCAGTTATTAAATCTGAGTGTAATCTAAATACAGCATGGAGTAAACAAGATTCATCATATAATTATAGAGCTGAAATTCAATATAGTAATTTTATTCAAACTGACATCACCATCAGTCCATCACCACTAAATTCAATTTAAAGCCCAGACCCGGACATACAGGCCTGTGTTTGGCACCCTCAAGAAGCTTACTGTGAGAAGGCGCAACTGAAATTACTATCATATATTATATAACAAAAATCGCAACGTAAACAAAAGAACCGCAAAAAGGCAAGGTTGTTGAACTGAATATACACAAGTGTTGCTTTAGAGTGAGTGTTGCAATTAGTGTGTGAGTGGGAATAAATTTGCCCGGATTCAGCAAGAATGATGAACAACATGGTTCGAAGATTTTGTACACAAATATTCCGAAGATGCGAAAATTACTGGTAAGCAGCATTAGAAGGGAGGCAATTCAAGAAATAATTTCGTTGCCAGTTCGTCAAACGTAATTAATTCATTATATAATACACACATTTGAACAATGTAAGAAGGGTATTAGGTAACAAGTGCACTATAGTAAGATGACATATTATTACTATGAAACTACTATTACTTGAAGATGTCTAGAAAACATCTTCACAGCCACGTTGATCCGCTGCTGTTACCATTTCATTTCTGGCGTCCAATTCCTTAAATTAAGGCCAACTGGTCTGGTAATGGTATGGTGTTTGTTGACCGGCATTCGGCAGTGTAGCCTGGTACAAATTTAATTTTCATACCTGGGATTAATGCTTATTACTTACCAATCAACGGAATCTTTAATATTGGGTAAATTGCAGTTGAACAAAATGACATGGCAGTTGTCAGAAGGAAATGATAAGTACCATTTATTATGGAAGTTAACAAAATTTATGCCAATGTTGAATGATATATATTTGAGGGAGAATTTTTGATAAACTGCTGAGACCATCAACTTAAATTTGTGTGAAAGTATCTACCATTGGTTTGTCTGGCACTTTAAAATAGTAATGGTAACTCCTGGTGCTGTGGAATGGGGGGGACTGCAAGCACATATGACAGTATCAATGAATATGCACAACATATTTAGGGAGCAAGAGCCATTGTATCTGTAGAGAAAGAAATATGTAGTGACACTGTCATGTGCTTGCAGTCAGGCGTGGATCCGGGAATGTTATTTGGGGGGGCCCTAACAGATAAGCGATAACCAATACTTGAAACATGCTGATATTTTAACCCCAAGAATAATGCTGTTGGCTTGGAGATTGGTCCTGAAACCTAAGTCTGTTTTGCTCGTAATTGTATGTAAAATCATATGTAATTCACAAATATAATTCAAATCATAAATTTGCCCAAAAAAGTGTTTATCCAATGAGAATCAAACTCGAGATGAGTGTACCATACTCAGGGTGTTGGAGGGGGGAGGGGCCTGGACCCCCTGGGCACCCCCCTTGTATCCGTGCCTGCTAGCAGTGCTTGCCAGCTCTGCTCATTGCCAACCTGGACCATTAGCTACTTGAGATGCCATCTTTGTTTTGATAGATATAGAGGTTGAGTAAATTAAAGTATGATAAATTTGTCTACTCCAACCTAACCTAAACTTGGTGGGCTGACTTGGTAAAGTAGATGGGTCAATTTGGCAATGGGCTGAGTTGACCCTATACCCTTGCCGTCCCCCATTTTATATTACAACAAATTATTCTATTTCAGTATCATGTAAACACAGCTTTCATTTTTTTTTTTTTTTTTTTCTGGATGGTTATGCTATGTTGCTTTGGGTTAGGAGCTATTGGATAATGTAAGATTCATGTTAAATATTTGTGTTTGCATGATTCTGGAATTTTACCCAACAAACCACAACTGTCTCTTTGGATAATGTATTTCATCTCCAATAATTTGCCAGTGTTTTTCTTCTATTTGGAGGTTATACTGTCTGGTAAATTGTAGTCTTCCATCAGTATTAGTCCAGTGGTGCACAACAATGCGATATACCATTAGAAAATTAAATATTAATTTTGTAAATTATTATTATAATACATGAACGAAATATGGGATTTTCTTGGCGGAAATGAACAAAAAATTACTGCTACTTGCAAATATACTAACGAACAAAGTCGCTAGCATAGGATCGTGATGCCATCTTGTCGTTTGTCAAGTGTTTACCCCTCGGTACTTCTGCCAGTACCTTGCAACATATATATTCTTGAAGGAATGCTATGGAACTGAAATCCATGCATTCCTTCAAGCTATGAGAAACCTTTATACCTTGCAGTCAGAGCGATTGAACAGGCCACCAACATCCGTCACAATGATCATCCAGATACCTTTAAATTACAGGTACTGATTTACTAAATACAGATTAGGTTAGATGAATTTATCGTCTTTTCATTTCTTCGACGTCAGCATCAATCAAAACAAACATGTCATACCATTCGTCCGGTGCAACTTTGTTATTTATGAAATCTGTTTCAGCAACTTTTTTGTTTTTCATTTCTGCCAAGAAAATTGCATATTATAACATACAAAATTAATAATTGATTTTCTATTGCTATATCACATAGGTGTGCACAACTGGACATTTACCCTTCCATCAATTTAATCATTCCCCACTGTCATGACCACCAGCTTTCCTAACTTGATTATTTACTCTGTGTGGAGACCATACTACTGAAGAATATTCCAGTCTTGGATGTATTAGGGTTTTGATTATTTTTATCATCATCCTTTCATCCATATAGTGGAATGCCACTTTAATCTTCTGCAGTAGTCCATATGTGTCTCCCACAAACCTGGTGATATGTCTGTCAGGTGACTGGTTGTCTTTTATCACGACTCCCAAGTCTTCTCATTTGCTTTTGTAATGGGTTCACTTCCCAAAGAGTAGTTTAAGGATGGCCTTTTGCCACTATTGCCTATTTCCAATACTTTGCATTTTTGGTATTGAACTTCATTTCACATTCTTGGCTCCATGTCTAGATATTTTTTCAGTAGTCTATCATCCACCTCATTTTTCACTCTTCTCATGATTTTTGCATCATCTTCAAACATGTTAACATAGCCTGTTCCTTCCATCATGTCACTGACATAGACAAGAAACATTATTGGTGCAAACCCTGAACCTTGTGGAACTCCACTTGTTACTGATCTCCAGCTTGACATCTTATCCTTTACTACTGTTCTTGTGTATCTCCATCAGAAAGCCTTTCATTCATTCTAGTAGTTTGCCACTCGGTCCTCCAACATGCTCAAATTTCCACATAAATGTGTGTATTTACCTAGTTGTATTTACCTAGTTGCAGTATACAGTATACTTCCAATTTTATATCCTTGATTTCCAGTTATTTATTATTGTGGATAAATGCTAGACTTGCTTGTTGGGTCACATCTTCTATTCTCTAATTTTCTAACATACCTAGACTCAAATTCATGTACAGTTCCAACTTAATCTATATCCTTGATTTCCAATTATCATATTTAAATTTGAAATCATGTATTGTTTGAGCTTAGGCTGTATCACCTAAACTGTGTATTTACTTAATTGTAGTATACAGGAAAGGAGGCAACATTTGTTGGGCCCCATCTCCTATTCTCTAATTTTGTAACATACCTAGACTCAAGTTCATATACACTTCCAAATTCATATCCTTGTTTTCCAGTTATTATATTTATTATTGTGGATAAATGCCAGACATTTATGAAAATATTAAAAAATATGTCAGTACACAGAACAACTGTGTGCTCTCTAGCTCACAGCTGACAAAATAGACATCACACAACTGCATGCTTAATTGGCGGGAATATAAACCCATTAACTTAAACCCACTAGATGGTTCTATACTGTTACATCTATACATCTTTACATAATATTACAAATATACACACTCCCACTACATAGCTCGGCCACAACCTCTTAGTGCCCTCACTGAAGAAACAATATTCATGGCAGGGAGCAGACAAATGCAAGGGCACGTAAAATATGGTAATAGACAAAGGATATATGTATACACATACTGGGACATAAGATATAAAAGATATACACACATACACTGAAACATGACACAAACACATACTGGCGCCAGTAGGTAAAATGGGGAAAAAGAATGTGATATAAATTGCCGGATATCTGGGATATGATGCAACTATAATAATACATAAACTGATACATAGGACAATGGGAAAATTACAGAAGAATCATAAATTTGGCTGACAAGTACAAAATATCTAGTGAAATCATAGATAACATCCCCCTTGGTTATGCCAAACATAACTGAGGCTGCACATATTTACACAATTTACAACCTTAATACATACATATACCAAGGCTTTTTCCCCCTTACAAGGGAGGTAGCCAAAAAGGAAAAGGCATAAAATCATTCCCACCCATTCCATCCCTGAATACACTCCACACCCCTCCACCCTCCCTCTTATCTTAGCACCTCCCGGATGACGGGTCATCCCTGCACCCTGTCCACTGCCCTGGGTCAGAAGCAGTGTCGCAAGACACAGCACATCCACAGCAAGGCCGCTTCATCAAATCGGCGACCCCCCTCTCCGTCCCCCTCATGCACAAAAGGAGAAGACGGGGAGAAATCCCTTCGGGCTGCGTCAAATTTTGCTCACACATACTACCTCACCCCCCATCCCCCTGCCCATTCCACCTCATGCATCACAACATCATCCATATACAACCATTCTCCATTCACCCCTGTCTTCTGTCCTCTCCCGTCCTTCCTCAACAGACATTCCCCTCTTCCCCAAAGCCCCCTTCACCCCATCCATCTCATCCTAGGACGTCCCATCCTGTTCACTCCCTCCACATCTGCCCTCCATACCTCTTTTACTAGTCTTTCTTCACTCATTCTTTCCATGTGTCCAAACCATCCCAATGCTCTTTCATCAACCCTATCTCCCAACTCCCTTTCCACACCTTTTCTCCTCCTCACCTCCTCATTTCTTACTATCTAGCATAGTAACCCCTATCATACTTCTCAGACACCTCATCTCAAACACATTCAAACTCCTTCTCTCTTCCTCTCTTATGTTCCATGTTTCTGCCCCATACAGTGCTGTTGGCACAATCACTCCTTTATACAGTCTCCTCTTAGCATCCATTCCCAAATGTATTCCTCATTACACTCTTTAATCCACCAAGGCATTTACTCGCTTCTCTCAATCTACATTCTACCTCCACCTTCACTCCACCTTTTCCTGCCACATTTGCACCCAAGTATCTAAAACTATCCACTTCCTCCAGTCGCTCTCCCTTAATGCTCACTTCCAGTCTACTGCCACTTTCACCCCTTGTACATCTCATCACCTTACTTTTACCCACATTTATCTTTAGCTTTCTTCTATCACATACTCTCCCAAACTCTGTCACCAACTTCCTCAATCCCTCCTCCGATCCTGCCACAAGCGCAGTGTCGTCCGCAAACAACAGCTGGCTCACCTCCCACTTTTCTCCATTATCTTTAACCATCTCCAATCCCTGACCCACTACCCTTGCATTTACCTCTCACACTACCCCAACCTTAATAGTGGATACAAAGACAAAAAGTTGCACAGCAACTCATATATACACAATAGTCTCACTTGACCATCAAGGGATTGTACCTTTTGAACATAGATGATTTGAGTGATGAACAGGGGGTGACACAGTGGGAACATTGGGCTGAGTAAATGCAGGTATGGGCACCTGTGTCTTCTTGAGCATATCAGAATGCAGAACCTCACCAAGTCCCTGAGATAGGTAAAAAACCATGAACTTGTTGGTTTGCAGCCTCTGTGTCACCAGAAAAGGAACAGTAAATTTGTTGTTTAGCTTAGACTGGTGCTCAGGCAGTTGTTGAAATACATGATCACTCACTTGCATGGAAACTGGTGTAGCCTGACTGTGTTGTTTCTTTATCATGTTTGATCTAGACTCCTGAAGTTTCCTTTTGACAGAATCATAAATGGTATGCAATGTATGACACTGAAGACTAATCTTCAGAATTGTAGAGAGGACAAATAGGACTATCCCAAAGATTATACAGAAGCTTAGACTAGTGCTCAGGCAGTTGTTGAAATACATGATCACTCACTTACATGGAAACGGGTGTAGCTTTACTATGTTTTTTTTTTTATCATGTTTGATCTAGACTCCTGAAGTTTCCTTTTGACAGAATCATAAATGGTATGCAATATATGACACTGAAGTTGACTGTAATCTTCAGAATTGTAGAGAGGACAAATAGGACTATCCCAAAGATTATATAGAAGCCTCATCTCAGAACTGTAAATGACATAATGAGGCATTTTTCCTGTTGCTACATTGATAGTACTATTAATGCAAGCATTGACATGGGGTAACCAGTCTTCCCAAGTTTCTTGCAGATCACTAGCAACATGCCTTAGGATGTGAAGTATTTTCCTATTTGTCCACTCCACCAGACTGTTAGAAGAGGGATGATAAGTCTAGGTGATGTATTGTTTGCAAATGTTGACTATGACCTTATTCTTAAACTCAGTCTCATTGTTGCTAAGCAACACTGAAGGAGTAGTGTAAGGACAGAAAACATGGGAAACTAAAGCAGATTTATTATGCAAGGGAGCCAATATCATGAAACTGCTAAAGTGATCAACACATACAAGAACGTACACTGAGCCTTGAATGATATGGGGCAATTGCAAAAGATTAATGGCCATAGTGTCAAAGGAGTAAGAAGGAGTAGGATGCTCTAGAATAGGATCAGTGTGAGTAGAACCTTTGTTATGAGTGGCAATATTGAAATGCATTCTAGGCCAATATTTCTTGTGAGCCATAGCCAGAGTTTTGTCATGACCTGGGTGGCCAGTTTGAGGGGAGTCATGAGCAAGATAAAACAACAGGAACTAGGGATTCAAGGATCACTAAGTGTGCCACATCTTGCACAAACTCTTTCACATTATGAGTGAGAACACTGTCTTGCAAGGAGAATTGAGACAGAGGTACAGGCAATTTTAGCAAGGTAGCATCATTGCCAGATTCCAAGGCATAAATGATAGCAGACCAGACAGGGTCCTCACATTGAACTTTGGCAAAATCTCATAGGGAGAAGTTGTGAATTACAGTAACAGCAGCTATGGGTACATTTTGTGAAAGAGCATCAACAACATTGTTTGCACATCCTGGGATATGCTTAAGGGCTGGATTGACCTCAATAGTAAGAAACCATCTGGCTAGGTGGTCTGAAAGATTATTGCCCTTGAAAAGTTGTGTAACAGCAATATGGTCTGTGTAAACTGTGATAGCCAAAGATGATGTCACAAAAATGCTTTAGAACCCACACCACTGCTAAAGCTTCCAGATGTGTAATAGAGTAGTGAGACTCAGCATGATTGAGTATGCGTCTCTCATATGCAGTGACATGCGGACAACGACCATCTACTTGCAGCATTAGGACAGCTCCAATATCTAAACCAGAAGTATCAGTGCAAATGGTAAAAGGAGGAATATGATCTGGGAATCCCAACACAGGTGCTTGAGCAAGTGCATGCTTCAAGGAGTCAAAACTGTACTGATGAGCATCATGCCACTGGAAGGAAGCATCCTTTTTGAGGAGATGAGTAAGAGGTTATGCCATGGAAGCAAAGTCTTTTATAAAAGCACGATAGTATCCTGTCAATCCTAGGAAAGAGTGTACTTGGTCAACTGTCTTAGGTGTAGGAAAGTTTCTAACAGCTTTGATCATATCTGAAGTATGAATGCCATCTTTGTCTACCACATGACTAAGAATTGGATGCTAGACTTAAAAAATGAACATTTGGGTAAATTGAGCTTCAACCCAGCTTCAGCAGGATGTTGCAAGACTGAGGACAATTTATGGAAATTACTTTCCACATCCTTGGAAACTAGAATAAAGTCATCCAGATACATAAATAGTCCATTGCCCACTATTCCATGAAAAATTGAGTTAATAAGGCACTGGCATGTTAAAGGAGCATTCTGCAATCCTATGGGGCAGTGGAGCCATTCATAATGACCTGATGTATTCAGGAAAGCCATGACCTTCTGAGGCTTTTCTTCCAAAGGAATCTGCCAAAAACCAGCCTTTAGGTCCAAGGTGTATTACTTATTCCTATGGACTGAAGAGGATCACTCAGCACAGGCAAAGGGTAATGATCTGGAACTGTGACATCATTGAAATGCCTATAATCCACAGCAGGGTGGAATGATCCGTTCATCTTGGGCACAAGAAGGAGTGGGGAATTCCACTTGGAATGAGATTCTTGGATGACACCCTCTCTTAACAACTGAGCTACAAGTTTACAGGAGTGAGGCAACATGTACGAAGGTATGTAGACTGGATGCACCCCTGGTTTAAGATCAGTGCTATGGACAACATGATCTATAACTCCTAGTTGTTCCCCAGGTAAGGCCAGAGCTTGATGTGTCACTAACAATTGAATGAGACCGTCTCTCACCCCAGGAAAATCAATGTTACCTACATATGTTGCATACTGAGAGGCTTAATGAGCTGTGTCATTTGCATGTGTAGACAATTGGATAGAAGCTGCTATGATAGGAAGTGAATCTTGGACAGTGTCAACATCAGTGACATCAAAAGAACCTAAATGAATACCAGAAGAGTGTGTGATGGGAGCACCAGAAACATTGGTTATCAAGGCTATAGTAATGTGGTCATCATGAAGAGTGGAAAGGGTACTCTCCAATGCAAGATGTCTAACATGAACAGAGTTATGTTGAGATAAGATGTCAGGACCAATTGGAGCATCTGAAATGTGCACTGGGACTCAAACTGCGCTAAAGGGACCAATATAGTGCTCACCTATAACAACAGCAGCACAGGAAAGTACAGGAAGGCTTAAAAGTTTTGAACCCTTGGAAGATGACTGCCTGGTCAGATCATGCACAGAATGTGAGCTATGTATAGAAACTGGCCTATCTATTGTAGAAATGACATTGTTGTTGAAAGTAACTAAACAGTGCTGAGGAGATATATCTATGGCATGAATTGCTAAAGTATCAAAGCCTATGAGACAAACACACTGAAGTATGAAATCAGAAACTACCACAAAGTTAACATGAAACATTTCAGCATGAGAAGAAAACCTTAAGGGAATGCAAATAGATCCAAGAATAGACAAGGGAGAACCTTGTACAGCTTGCAAAGCACTACAAGAAGGTGACAATGTTACATTGTACAAATCCTTGAGGGCAGAATGTACTACATTCTGCCCCAGTGTCTACTGTTACAGAGATCTGGTCCATATAGCACTGAAAGGTAAGGAATTGGGAAGAAACAGCAGCCACTAAAGGGATGGTCTTGGACTGATCACTCTTAGTCTTTGGGATTTTGAAATGGGTGCTTGTGAAAATGGGACTAAGCATGCTTGGGAATTGAACTATTGTCTGTTCTAAGCTTCAAAATCTTGGAACATTGATCAGAAGAGTGGCTACTGTCCATGGACATGACAGTAGTTAGATTGAGGCTGATATGACATTCTTGAAAAGTTATGTGTGATGCTAGAAGAGGAATAAGTGAAATGTCTACATACAGGAGTCTGCTTAGAATTTCGCTCATAACGCTTACAAAGGAAACAGAAAACACTAGAATGACCTACTTTGTTACATGCATGTAAGTATGCTAGATACAGATGGAGATGAAGGCGTGCTCTGTGTAGGTGTCAAAGACAGAGGTGGTGAAGGAGGGGTAGGAACCTCTGGAGTCTGCTGTGAATGACTAGGTGATACAGGAGTTAGCAAGGCACAATGAGGCAATTCTTTGAACTTTTTAGAAAGTTTTGTTGCAAACGTTAGTAAAGACTCATCTTTCTGAAGTAATCTTTCATTCAGATGGATTGAGGAACAAAATGTAGAATAGGTACTCCAAAACAAGTCAGTCTAGAGTGATTGAGTTTTTTTTCTGTCCACTGTGAATGTATCAGAGAATCTAATGTTTCAGAGGCCACCGTACTAGCTCCAGCCTGAGTATGCATAACATTTACAGTGTCTATAGAGGAAGAGAGTATGTCAACCAACCTGAAGCACCAGAGAAAATTATCACCTACCAGGTTTGCATCAAACTTTTTAACAAAATTCACCGTGAAGGTGGTGTAATCATAGTTTAAAGCTCTAGGGTTGACACATGAAGCTGACATCATCTCAGAGGCTAGTGAATTGGGTACAAGTTGAGATCTAAAAAATGACATTTTGTCAGACCCTTAATGACATTAGTGTTGGTGATACTATCCTCATGTAGTTGAATAAATGCAGATGCTGAATAACTAGGATGCTCACCAGGGAATTTTATAACAGGGGTCCTGGTGCAATAGGGTAACAGTGGGAGGAACCATGGCTGGGGAGTCCTGGGATGAAACACACATAAATGCTGGTGTCTGCTTGGAGAGGGATACTGGCATCCTGAAGGAAGGCAGGACAGGGGACCACTGAATGCAGTAAGGCTCTCATTCACACAGGAATTAACTGCTGATCAACAGCTACACATGTGATCCTGGCTCACGCACAGCGAAAAAAATACAGGGGAGCGACGAGCGATTTCGCTCGGGAAAGTTCCAATGTCGCTCTCACAAATCCAATAGCGGGAGCGATCCCCCCACAAAAAAATCGCTCCCGTGGCAAGATTCAACGTTTTTCATGCATTATCCATCATTTGGCAATCCCTGAATCCCATCACCATAGATGAAAGGATCAGAGCAAACACAACTTACCCGTGATCATTCATTGCATTAATTATCAATCGATATCATAAACGCAACGCATTAATCAAATTTAATTTGTTGATGTACGTACATATGTGTACACGGTATAGCTGCTAAAGTTCAATGGCTTACCTAGCCTAGCTTCGTATCAGCTGCATGCGCGCTCATACTACATGTTGACTAGACTCTACACGACTATCGTGCTACATAATGTCGCTAGTTGCAAATTGCATGGTACCTGTATGCAGGGAAGTTCATTGGTTGCATGCAGCTAGCTGCCCAATCAATGCTCTGACTACATATACAATGCACCATACCCAATACCAAGGCTTGTCGTGCATTTCTACCCCCAACCACTGCCAGTGGAAACAGAGGCGCTGTGTCTGCCGATCAGTTTCAACTGGGAAGCCAACATGTTAAGAAATTGAAGCTGCAAAAACATGGCTCTGGAAGTATCAAAAATGGCTCTGGTAATTAAAAGAATTGCTCTGGTGAAAAAAAAAAAAAAAAAATGGCTCTGGAAAATAAAAAAGTATTTTTTTCCATGCCCACACATCAACAAAAGTGTGGAGTTATGAGAATTTATATAAAAAGGTCACAATTGTTTAAGCCTCTCTTAGAATACAAGGAATGATGGAAAATGTAAATATTGAAAGGGGTAACCATAATATACATTAATGGTAATATATATACAATATGGAGGAGAAGCAGCAATGTGCCAGCTAATGGAATCCCATATGGACTCAGAACTCAGTACTCATCTGACAACATCCATGTACATAATGATGTTTTAGCTGGAAAAACTACAGCAATATGTTGAGAAATCTCATAGCACACTGACGATAATAGTTTGGGCCAATGTTAAGGTATCTAACGGCAAAAAGATCTCAAGGCTTGGATTAGTGTCCAACAGAATAATACTAAGCAGTCCACAATTTCACTTTTTGCACTTCCACAATAGTTATTTGCAGTTGCACAGTGTCTGAACCTAGATGTAAAAATGAGTGGAGGAAGAAAAGGAAAAAAACAAAAAACATGCTGAAACACCTGTGAAATCACACACAGGGATCAGTATGGGTTCCAAGAATGCTCACTATTTATGTGAATTACATGGATGAAGATGTGGAATGTTACACGAGCTTCTTTGCAGACAATGCTAAATTGTTGAGGAAAGTGAAAACCGAAACCGATTGTGAATCACTACAGAGAGACCTAAATAAGGTTTGGAAATGGAGTCAGAAGTGGAAAGTAGACCTCAACATGAAGAAATATAGTATAATGGAGTTCGGAAAAAAATAAAAAAAGAATATCAGGATAATATACAATTGGAACAAATGAGGTGAAGAAAGTGGGATCTGAAAAAGACCTGGGAGTAATTATCTCAAATGACTTGTCCCCTAATAAACAAATAAACAAAATTGTCAGAGAATCCTACAACTTGCTAAGATCAATAAAGGTGGCTTTTACCTATTTAGATGAAGAAATGGTTAAAAAGATATCAGTCAACCATGAAAATAGCCTCAGCATTTTCAAACCTGTCATATGAGGAGAGACTGGTTAAATTGAAATTACTGATTTTGGAACAAAGAAGAGAAAGAGGCAACGGCGACCTATTGACCATCTACAGAATCATGGAAGTCCTTGATAGAGAGAACTTACTAAATTGTGACAAGAGGACATGAAAAAAAATAAAAAAGGATAGTTATAGAAGAGACCTAAAAAAAAGTTTTCCACACAGAGTGGTAGACATCTGGAACAAACGGGACAAAACAATAGTGTGTGCAAAAACCATTCATGAATTTAAGAGCAAACTATACACTGCGAGATACAAAGATGGGACACCACAAGCATAGCTCCCCTTCCTGTAAGATACAACTAGGTAAATACAAGGTAAGTACAGTTCACTTGTGCCCAAGTTTCAGGTAATTTGTCACTGAATTGTCTCAGAAATACAAAGTTTTTAACTGCTGCCACCATTTACATAATGGTGGATAAATGAAATGTCAGACACTTACAAATGTTATTAAATAAAAAATATGTTGCTACACAGAATGACCGTGTGTTCTCTAGCTCACAGCTGACAAAATACTGATGTCATACATGGAATTGGCACACATAATTGGCGGGAATATAAATCCATTAGCAGAAATCTGCTTGATGGTTCTATACAGTTACATAAATACATCTTTACATAATATTACAAATATACATGCTCCCACTACATATTTAAATTTGAACTCATGTTTTGTTTGAGCTTGGGTTATATCACCTAAGCTATTCCACATATTTTTCATCCATATGGAAAAATGTATTTCTTTACATACTTTAGACATGGGGTCTTTCCTAATTCACTCCCATTACCTCTTAAATCCCTCCCAGCTTTAATCAGATCTCTTCTGTCAATACAATCTATCTCTTTAATGACCTGAACACTGTTATCATATCACCTCTTCCTCTTCAATCTCTTTAATGACCTGAACACTGTTATCATATCACCTCTTCCTCTTCAATCTTTCAAAGTTGGCAGACCCAATACATTTAGTCTTTCCTCATATGGTTTCTTTGCTAGGCTGGAAACAAGTTTGGTTGCTGCCTTTTGTATCCTCTCAATCTCGCTTATATCCTTCACTCTGTGTGGGGACCATTCTACTGATTCATATTCCAGTCTTGGATGTATCAGGGTTTTGTTGAGTTTCTCATCATCTCTTAATCCATATAGTGGAATGCCACTTCTGCATTAGTCTGTATGTCTCCCCCACAATTCTGCTGATGTGTCTGACATATGTATATCTAATTGTAGTATACAGGAAAGGAGCAACACTCATTGGGTCCCATCTCCTATTCTCTATTTTTCTAACTTACCTAAACTCAAATTCATTTACAGTTCCAACTCTAGTGTCCTTGATTTCCAGTTATATTTAGATTTGAACTCATGTATTGTTTGAGCTGAGGATATATCACTTCCTTAGCTATATATATTTATGCATCTATATGGAAAACTGTATTTCTTCATGTCCTAAAGATGTGTAGTCTTTCTTAATTTGCTCTCATGATCTCTTAAAGCCCTCCAATCTTTAATCAGGAGATCTCTTCTGTCAATGCAATCTATCCCCTTTGGTGACCTGAATATTGTCATCATATCACCTCCTTCTCATTGATCTTTTAAAGTTAGCTGACCCAGTACTTTCAGTCTCCTCATATGGTTTCTCTGGCAGGTTGGGGACCAGTTTGGTTGCTGCCCTTTGTGTGTATTTACCTAGTTGTATCTTGTGGGAGGAGAGCTATGCTTGTAATGACCTGCTGTTGTATCTTCTTGCATCCAGTTTAACCTTAAAGTCATGTATAGTTTTAGCTCTCACTGTTTCCTCTTTGTTTGTTCCAGATATCTATTACTCTGTGTGGAAATCTTTTTTTTTTTTTTTTTTTTTTTTCTTCTTCAGATCTCTTCTGTAACTGTCCTTAAGTTTCTTCTCATGTCCTCTTGCAGCTCTTCTGTCCCATTTTAGTAGGTCGTCCCTATCAAGAATTTCCATCCCTTTCATAATTTTGTAAATGGTTATCAAATCACCTCTTTCTCTTCTTTGTTCTAGGGTTGGTAAATTTAGTTTGTCCAATCTTTGTTTGTATGTCAAATTGCAAATTATTGGTATCATCTTTGTCATTGATCTTTGAATTCTTTCTAGTTTAAGTGTTTTTTGGTATTAGGTGTCCATAGAAATGCTGTGTATTTCAGTTTTGATTTTATCAGTGTAACTAGTATTTTCTTTACCATCTCTTCATCCATCTAGTCAAAGGCCACTTTCATTTATCTTAATAAGTGAAAAGTTTCTCTGACTTATTTGTTGACATGTTTGGTGTCATGTCGTTATAGTTACTCTTAGGTCCCTTTCTGATTTTACTTTTTTCTACTTCCTTTGTACATACATATACCAAAGGCTTTTTCCCCCTATACAGGGGGTAGCCAAAAAGAAAAAGGCATAGAAACCACTCCCACCCATTCCATTTCCTATGTATTCCACTCCCCTCCACCCTCCTCTTATCTGGGCACCTCCTGGATGACGGGTCATCCCTGCATCCTGTCCACTGCCCTGGGTCAGAAGCAGTGTCGCAAGACACAGCACATCCAAAGCAAGGCCACTTCATAAATTTGGCGACCCCCCCTCTCTGTCCCCCCACATGCAGAAGAGGAGAAGACGGGGAGAAATCCCTTCGGGCTGTGTCAAATTTTTCTTAGTTTCCACCCTTTGGGTCCAGGTTCGAACCCGACAGCTAGCAATGACTACCACTTGCTCTGGTAATTAGCACATAGGACAAAGGTGGCTTCGACCCCAGCAAAGCATCACCTGGTGTAGTCTCCCCCTGGTCACCGTAACCGTGTTTCAGGGGGTGGGCACCATCAGGGTGGTATTGGTGGTGGGGGTCACTCTACGGACCCTGAGACTCAAGTTTGGCAGCTGGCGGGTCCGAGAGAGAGAAAGAGAGGCCACGAGGGTGGAGACGGCATGGGGGTAAACAAAGTCAAGGTTGTCAGCAGTTAGGGTTCTTTGACCTGTGTTATCCCTTCAACACCTTGATGCACTCTATACATTTTGCTCAGGCCAAGACCAAATTGTCTCCATTAAGGTTATGAAAAGACAGCGGACCAGAGGTGCTGGGGTGGGGGGAGGCGCTGACCTCTAAGATGAAGAGGCGAAACTAAAGTTTTTGTGACCCATCAGGCTTTGCGACATATCACACGAAAAATTGTAGCCGATTCTTGTCCAGGGTTCAAATAGTAAACGACCACTCGGAAGCGAAATCGAACGACATGATGTCATGAGTAAATGCGACAGTTGGCAGGTGCAAGAGTGGAGACATCTGCCCCTCTCATCTCCCCCATCACCTTTGCGTTAAAGATTAACATATTTTGTAATATCCTGGTGGGGGTTCTTCACTGCAGTCATAGAACAATTTGCTCCCAGTGTTAAAATTTCATTAAATCCTTATTTTTAATGTTTTTTCTTTGTGTTATTGTGTGGATTTCGACAAGATGCTTTATTCTAGTGACATATATTCCTTGCTCTCCTCCTCCCCTACCTAAATCCATTTTCCATTGACCCTGAGTTTGATTGCTTTCTTTTGTTTCTTTTCAGCCTGCAGTCAACGGCGGTGGCTCCCCCGGCGACGAGCGCCCACAACCACCACCTCGACGGTGATATTTTGCCCATGAGAAGCAGGGAAGCCTTCCAGAAGAGCCCAACCAGGTCTCCGGTGAGGTCCCCATTGGACTCTACCCCATACTTTAGTAATACCGCAGGAGACCAGTGTCACAATGTGCTTGCTTCCAGTCAGGTACTGATAGGCACTAACGTCCTGGTCACTGCTGACACTTCCTTTGGCCAGCTGGACGCGACCCCCAGCTCGAACGAGGAGGGGGATGGGCAAGAACCTGAAGATGCCAATGACAGAAGAGGAGGAGGAGCAGGAGATGGAGGGGGCGGCAGGGGGAAACACCTGCGCATTACTGCCCTGCACACACGAGAACCCGTCCTGTCCAAGGCCATTGTGACAGACATCAGGCAGGAATCCCCAACTGTACTCGGTCTCACTTTGAGAGTGACCAATCCAGGGTTCTACTTCAAGGCTGGCCAATGGTAAGGCTTTGCTCGTCGGAATGTATGGGCTTGGTGGAATAGAATCTGTTTGTATGACAATAGTA
Organism: Oratosquilla oratoria; assembly: GCF_046742065.1. NCBI lineage: Eukaryota > Metazoa > Arthropoda > Malacostraca > Stomatopoda > Squillidae > Oratosquilla > Oratosquilla oratoria. The sequence continues at coordinate 77,693,069 of NC_134777.1, forward strand.
ACTGTCGTGTTTTTTGTTTCATTTTATTTTATTTCCAATCCAGTCTAATTATGGATCAAAAGGTCTGTTGGCATATTTCCTCACAGAATCTATTGAATATTGTACTGAATGGGATAACATGTCTGATCATGTGACTTATTACTTCTACATAGGGTAGATATGTTCATCCCTGGGTTGGAGACTGTGGGCGGTTTCTCCATGTACTCCGATCCAGCACAACTAGAAAACGATGGGACCATTGACCTTGGGATCAAGTTTACCAAGTGGCCACCTGCCTTCTGGGTTCACAAACAAGTATGTGGGGGAAACCCACTTCTGTGAGTGTCTGCTGGGCATGCTCCAGCTCTCAACTCCTTTGGCGTAGTACTTTGACTGGAGTTATCCGCTTACTATAAGATGATAGGGCAGAAGTAATTCCTTCAATGTTAGAAAATTTTGCTTACCACTTGTAGATGAAGTAAGTGTATGTTCATAGAAATTCTGAGATTTCTGAGATATTTTGTGTATTGCATCACTATAGCATCTTTCACCTTGTCAACTTCCGGCAGTGCCATGTTGGTTCAAGTGTAGCTATTCGAGCTGGCGGTGACTTCTTCTACTCACCTGAGATTGGTGATCCCACCTACGATCTTCTCCTGATCGCAGGTGGTGTAGGTATTAACCCTCTGGCATCCATCCTCTTCCATGCTGCACACCTTCACAACTCTTGTAATCCAGATGAATACAAGCCAGGAAGAGTCAAACTCCTCTATACAGCCAGAACACCAAAGGATCTTCTGTACAAGGTAGGATAGAACAAACAAGTGCAGACACAGTTTAGAGTGACTGTCCTCTCCTATTGTTGTCCCTTTCCCATCAAGCACCCACCCACACACACAAGCACCCACCCACACACAAGCACCCACCAACCCATGTCGGATGTCTGAAAAGAGCTCCGCTGTGCTGAGCAGCACTTCATTGCTAAGATATTTTGGAACAACACTAATTGTACTTATATACGCAAAGGGAGTTGTAAAAATCGAGTGACCAAAATGGAGTAATTAACCACTTCCATACAGTGACGCCTATGTAGGCGGCATGAGGAGCAAGTGGGTACTCGATGTTGCCGACGTCGCCATCTTGATTATATTTATTGTAGTCGTACCTACATAATTTTCATTCTCTCTAAACTGGCTTCATCAGTTTTCTATGGTTATCAAAATACACGGGTGAAAGAGAATGAACGATTGAGCACTGACTCTATTTTTTATAATGCGGTTATTATGACGCAACATCGCATGTCGGGCAGCTAATGCTGCCATACGTGTGATGTGCCCCAGACTGAAGAGGTTAATATACAAATTAGTGCTAAATACCTGAAGTGGAAGAAAATAAAAGTGAAAAAAGGAAAAAGGAACCAGCAAAGAGATGTCTGGATATGAGCAGGGTAGAATCACCAATGGGAGTAATCCCCAAATAATCATGTATGAATGAAACCCCCAAATAATACCAAAGGTTGGATAACTATGCTTTTTCTGGATTTGCAAGAGAAGGTGGAATAAGTGAGCACAGGGAAATGTACAAAGAAATAGCTCAACTTAAAAGAGCTAACGAAGAGACCTACATGGAGCTTGATTTGAAAAAAGAAACATGATCAGAAATGAGAATAAATGAATGAGGATATTAACAAAAACGAGGCCTTAAAAAAGAAGTGAAAGAGCAAATACGAACAGTGAGCAAGAAAGTGGGAGAAACGATCAAAGAGACTGATCTCAAAAAAGGGAAAGTGGAACAAGAAAATCGTTGACTTTCAAAGAAATAGTGCAAGTGGAAAAAAATGCCAAAGAAAATGTAATCAAAGTAATTAAGGAAAAAGAAAATTTAACCAGAGACACAGTTGATAAAAGAAAAGTGCATTGTAGTTTATGGTATTAGAGAAAAACATAATGTAGCTAAATATAAGAGTAAAAGATGAGAAAAAAATTGCTAAAGCGATTCTGAAGGAGATACAAGAAGAGGGACAGGATATGGACAAAGAAATTGAGGAGGTGCATAGAATGGGAAAATACTGTAAAGAAAAATAATATAGGCCATTAAAAATAAAACAGGTCTCAAATGATAGCAGAAGTACTATCTAAAACAACAGAGCTAGCAAATAGTGAAAACTACAAAAATGTATGGATAAAAAATGAGTGATGAGGAAAAAGAGAAAAGGCACTTAGAAATGAAACAAACAAAAAAAGTTAAAAAAGAACAGAGACTGAAAAGAATTATTTTTTTGGAGAGTGCTGGACCTCAGGTTGAGAAAATGGTTTATAGAAAAAAGGAAACATAATACAGATAGTATACCTAAATATAAAAGAGAAAAATATGAGAAAGAAATTGCTAAAGCAATTCTGAAGGAGATACAAGAAGAGGGACAGGATATGGACAAAGAAATTGAGGAAGTGCATAGAATGGGAAAATACTTTAAAGAAAAACAATATAGGCCATTAAAAATAAAACTGAGGTCTCAAATGATAGAAGTACTATCTATAACAACAAAGCTAGCAAATAATGAAAATTACAAAAATGTATGGATAAAAAAAGAAATGAGCGATGAGGAAAAAGAGAAAGAAAAGGCACTTAGAAATGAAACACACAAAAAAATATATATATATATAAAAGAACGGAGACTGAAGAATTTTTTGGAGTGCTGGACCTCAGGCTGAGAAAATGATTAAAAAAAAAAAAAAAAAAAAAAAAAATAGCTTATACCAACATAGATGGCATGATTTCAAGACTAAACAAATTAAATGACTATCTGGCATTAGAAAAAACCAGACGTAATGGGAATTGTGGAGACAAAATTTAAGTCCTTTACCACCAAACACTGTGGGACAAGGTCTACAACCATTGGATGAAAAATAGAAAGAAGAAACAGGGTGGAGTCATGTTTTTAACTAAGGCTTAAATATGACTAAACTAACAGAAGGAAAAAACAACGTGGAATTGATTATGATAAAAGTTGAAAACAGTTACAGGAAAATTAGAAAAATTGTAGTAATGTGTCTACCCCCTAAAGTACAGTCTTGGACAGAGTGATCATTCTAAAATGTTGTAAGACACAAAGAATGTACTGATTTACTGAAAGGAGGAAATAGAGTAATTATTGGTGACTTCAACTCAAAAGAAATATGTTTGGAAGAAATGACAGTGAAAGGTGGAGAATACCTCTGGGGAAACATACTACTGGATATGACCATTGGATACACAATGACTCAATGAGTAAAGGAAAATATCAGATATAGAAGCAATAAGGAACCATTAAGACTAGATTTAAAACTTATGTCAGAGCCTGAAATTGTGGACAGAATAGAATATAAAACCCCAATTGGGAAAAGATAAGAAAATGAGTAAGTGGCAAACATACATCAAACTAAGAAATTATTATGTAAAAGTATGCAGAGATGAAAAGAGAAACTATGAAAAGGACATAAAAAATACAAGGAACCTAAACTTTTTTACAGGTTTGTAAATGGTAAACTAAAAGACAAATAAGAAATAGTAAGACTATGCCAAGGGAATAATGAATATAAAGATGTAAAAATAGCTGAAATTATGAACAAATATTTTAGATATGTATTCACAATTGAAAGTTCATAAAACTGGGATGAAATACAGAGAGAAAAATGACCCCAATGAAAGAAAAAACTGTGACACAGAAAGAAATTAAGAGACCAAATTAAAAACTTTGATGTCAGAAAATTACACGGTCCAAGTGGAATTGCAAAGTGGATATTAACCTGTTAAGTGTCACCCTCCGTGACCATTGGCGCTTTGGCAGTGTCACCCTCTTTCAACTTCAAGGCCCTTTTTTTTTTTTTTTCCTATTACAGGTAAACGTCGACTTACGATGGCATTAGGTTTCGATAGAGCCATCGTAAGACGATCTCATCGTAAGTCGATCCCCACTCTGTTCCGTGGTCACTGTACCTAGCCTACCTGTATATTAACCACCAGAGATACTGAATATAGCCTATTAAACATGTACAGTAGTTTATTTAATTATTTTTATCCTTTTTACCATATTCAAACACTATAATATGTATTTTCAGTACGGAACTTAAATCTCGCGGGCAGCAGCCAATGCCAGCCGTACGACGTGACGTAATAATACTCGCATCATAAAATATAGTCACCGCTTATATCGATCGTTCTCTCTTTCACCCGCGAATTTTGAAAACCACAGAGAATGAATCATTTGAGAGAATGTAAAAACACAGGGGCGACTACAATAAATATAATCAAGACGCCGATATGGCAGCGTCGCGAATACACTTGCTCCTCATGACGCCTACGTGTGCGGCACCGTATGGAAGGGGTTAAATTATCATATCGTCGTCGTCGTCATCGTAAAGTCGAACAATCGTAAGTCGCGGCCATCGTAAGTCGACGTTTACCTGTACTCATTTCTTAAGAACTTGTTAGCTTTTGTTTTATCATTTCTGTATTTTTCAAACAATTCGTTTGTCTATTTTGACATAAATATACATAGCCAATGTTGAAATAATGAACAAATTAGGGAAAAGAAAAAATTACTTGATTTCTTTTTATTTAAAAAATGTTAAATTCAATGACAAAAAAATGGAGAAAACGACACACATACACACACAAAACAATACATGAATTAAAAAATAGTTTAGATAAAATGAGATACGAAGACGGGACACCACGAGCATAGCTTCCCTTCCCATAAAATACAACTAGGTAAATACACACACACACACACACACGTCGGTCAAAGTGACAACGAAGTTTGGAACTCCAGGAAAACTTTTAAGTTTTATTTATCTCAGCAATAAGGGAGTACCTTTGTTGTATTAATAGGGAAGGGGAAAGCTCATGGTGTAGTGGGAAGGTGAAGAAAAAGGTGAGAGGGATTACTGAGGAAAATGGAAGGAAATGAGGAAGGGGACGAATGGGCCTCGGATGTTAGAAGAAGTGTAAACAAGAGGGGTGCAGAACACACAGACGAGGAAGAACAAGGAAGCAGAACTGTTAAAAGCAGAAATATAGATAATAGTAGATCAATGGAAAGAGAAGATGAATGCTTTTACGGATTTAAGGAGGGAGGAGGTGACAACCTTCCCCGACTAGTAAATCTAGAGGAGAACCTAAAAAAAAAAAAAAAAAAAAAAAAAAAAAAATGAACGAAGCATGGGAGGCTAGGTTTAACCAATTAACACAAGTTACCCAAAGAGTTGATAAACTGGAAGAACTAAAGAAGGAGAATCAAAACCTAACTAAAGAAATAGAATTAAAAAGACAGTTAAGAGAAGTAAAAGATGTGAATGAGGAATTAAATAGGAATAATAAAGAGTCCATAGCAAAAGAGGTAAGTGGTTGAAAAAAAGTACAAGAGAACACTAAAATTGAATCTAAATATATAATGAAACAGCAGATGAAAAAACAAACTAAGGACACAGTTATTAAAGTGATGAGGGAGGAGAATATAGTAAGATACTTAGCAGATAAAAAGAAATGTATAATTAAAGAATAATAATAAAGAGAATAAAGAGTCCATTGAAAAAGAGGGAAGTGGTTGTAAAAAGTTGAAGAGAATACCAAAATTGAATCTAGAGATATAGTGAAACAACAAATGAAGGAACACATTAAAGTGATGAGAGAGAAGGAGAATATAGTAAGACATAGCAGATAAAAAGAAATTAATTACAGGAATGGAAGAGAAACATATTCCAAATAGGACTACAAAAGTAAGAGATGAGAAAGATAAGGTAAACAAGGTATTAGAAATATTCCAAGAAGGTGAACAGGAAATAGGGAAAGAAATTGAAGAAATATATAGACTCAGGAAATACAGTATAGACAAGACCAGACCAATTAAGGTTAAATTCAGGTCACAAACGACAGCAGAGAATGTTTTTATCAAAAACAGGGAAACTAGCAGAAAGTGATCAGTACAAGCAGGTATGGATAAAAAGAGAGATGAATAAAGAGGAAAGAGAGGAAGAAAAAAAAAAGCAAATCTAAGGAAAAAAACAAGAACAGAACGGAGTCAAAGAAAAATTCTATTGGAGAGTAGTGGATATGAAATTTAGGAAATGGTTCATAGGAGAGAAAAACAGAAGGGAAACAGAAAACAGGATGGAGGTAACAGAAAATTAAAAGTGTTCTTCACAAATATAGATGTATTAATAACAGGCTTGGATGAACTGAATGGTTACCTGAAGAAAAAAGAACCTGACATAATGGGAATTGTGGAGACAAAATTGAAAGTTCCACTACCACCCAACAGTGTAGGACATGGTGTATATAATTATTGGATTAGAAACAGAGAAGTAAAACAAGGTGGAGTTATGTTCCTGACTAAGGATATAAATATGAGGAATGTTACATATGGAAAGAATAGAGTGGAGATGATTATGATGGAAGTAGAGCACAGGGACAAGAAGAGCAGGAAGTTTGTAGTAAATTATGTGCCTCCTAAAACAGCTTCGTGGGAAGAGAGAGGACACAAGAATATGTTAGAAGACACAAGGATAACACTAAATAAGATAATGGAAGATGGAGGAAGAATAGTTATAATGGGTGACTCTAATTGTAAAGAAATCTGCTGGGAAGAGATGACATTGAAAGGTGGAGACAATATATGGGGAAATGTATTACTTGATATTATAGAACATACAATGACACAATGGATACAAGAGAATACTAGTATAGAAATGAGGAAGAGCCATCGAGATTAGACCTAATAATCACATCAGAACCTGAAATAGTGGACAAGCTTTAATGTAATACACCACTGAGTAAAAGTAACCACATATTAGTTGAACTAGAACTAAACGAAGATAAATACATGGGGAAAATGAACAATATATAAAGGGAAGAATGATGTATGATTTTTTTTTTTTTTTTTTTTTTTTTTTTTTTTTTTTTTTTTTTTTTTTTTTTTTAAGAAGAATTCTTTCAAAAAGCAGACTGGGAAAGAATACACAAGGAGGAAACAACAGTAGAAGAGAAATGGAAAACCTTGACTAAAATTTATAAGGAGTGAAAAGTATGTTCCAAGACCAAAAACAAGAAAAAGGATATGTAGAATGTTGGTACAACAAAAGATGTAGGGCGCTAAAAGGGATAAAGCTTGGATAAAATGGAAGACAAAAGATCGGAAAAATGGAAAATATATACAAGTTATAGAAATTAATATGTACAAGTGCACAGAGAAGAAAAGAGAAAACACGAAAAAGATGTCATAGAAAAATGTAAAGATCAACCAAAACTATTTTATAGATTTGTAAACAACAAACTGAAAAACAAACAAGAATTAGTGAAACTATGACAAGGAGTGGAAAACACAGAGGAAATAGAAATGGCAGAAATTATGAACAAGCATTTTAAATCAGTGTTTACGAGGGAGAACATACAACTTAGAGATGTTGAGTGGGTGGAGAAAGCCCCCCCCCCCCCCCTATGGAAGAGATAGAAGTAACAAAGAATGAAATAATGAATCACTTGAATAATCTCGGTGTTAGAAAATCACATGGTCCAGATGAAATGGCAAACTGGATTTTGAGAGAATGCAGTAACAAACTAACAGACAAAATACATACCGTATATTTTCACGTATAAGACGACCCTAAAATCCAAAAATTCACCCCTTAAAATTGGGGGTCGTCTTATACTACCATTATAAAAATCAGACCTTGAATTCTACGTGAGATGACTTGGAAGGCTAGCCTGCCGATAACCACCGATACAGAGGAAATGACTCACATTATGATAAGAACTGGTAATAAAGGTAATTAAACCATATTTACCTTATATATTATTGGCATATCTTTATAGTAAATGGCAGTTGTTAATAAATTCGAGGAATAATTCTATATTAATGAGATTACGGTAGTTTTAACTATGTAAACACATTTAACACAGCTGAAAAAAATGTAAACATCGAGCACTGGTTGCGTTCATAGCAACCTTTTTCTTTCGCTAACTTTTCAGTAATTTTTAAGACTGAAAATAACAATTTTGGATTACAGTACATAAAACATTTATTTATCAATAAAAAATATATTACAGTAGTTGCATTTAAAACATAGAAAATTTTAAAATTATAAAATTATAAAACTTAATTTCTAATCATCAATATTACACATCAAACGTATTTCTAAAACCTTTATTTTCAATAAAATTACATTACATTTAAAACTTAAAACATTATAAAATTTTATTTCTTTATTTATTTATATAAAAGCAGAAAAAACAGCTGATAAACGGAATCAAAACAATTCTTTTTGTACGGGAGGTTTGATACACTGGTGCTTTTGTAATTTAGCAGTCGTCTTATACTACCGATATGAGATAAATTCATAAAAATTTGCTCTAATTTTGTACCTCGTCTTATACAAAGGTCATCTTATACACGGAAATATACAGTAGTCTAATAAGCAGTTCATTGAAGGAAGGAAAAGTTCCAGAAAATTGGAAAAGAGCAAATATAGTACCAATATATGAGGGGAAACAAAAATCCTACAAACTATAGACCGGTCTCTCTTACAAGTACAGTAGCTAAAATTTGTGAAAGAATGATCAAAATTAGATGGATAATGCATTTGGAAAAAAACAATATACTAAATCCGAGGCAGTTTGGATTTAGACAAGGAACATTGTGTCACAAACTTGATGTGTTTGTATTCAAGACTAATAGATATAATACAAGAAAGAGATGGATGGGCAGATTGTGCATTTTTAGACCTGAAAAAAGTTTTTGATAAGGTGCCACATAAGAAATTGCTAAAGAAATTAGAAACTGCAGGAGGAATACAGGGCAAACTACTTAAGTGGATGGAAGACTTCTTGAATGAAAGGAAAATGAGAGTGGTGATAAGAGACAAACAGTCCAATTGGGATGAGGTGATTAGTGGAGTTCCACAAGGAACAGTACTGGCCCCAATAATGTTTGCTATATATATTAATGATATGCAACACTGCTTCTGACCCAGGGCTGTGGACAGGATGCAGGGATGACCTGTCATCCAGGGGGTGCCAAGATGGGAAGGAGGGTGGAGGGGAGTGGAATATATGGGAAATGAAATGGGTGGGAGTGTTTTCTATGCCTTTTTCTTTTTGGCTACCCCCCCGTGTAAGGGGGAAAAAAGCCTTTGGTATATGTATGTATGAAGGAATTGAAAGTTATATTAGTTTCTGCACAGATGATGCAAAACTGTTGAAAAAAGTGATCACTGAAGAAGATTGTGAGTCGCAGCAGAGTAGGAAGTGGGAGATGGAATTCAATATTAAGAAGTGTAGTATAATGGAATTTGGAAGAAAAAAAAAAATAGTGGGACCATATACTTTAGGAGAGGAAGAAATTAAAAAAATGGAAAAAGAGAAGGACCTGGGAGTCATTATTATGAATAATATGTCCCCTGAGAAACATATAAACTAAAGTTTTGGAGAAACTTATAACTTAAGAAAAACAATCAAAGTGGCATTTACATACCTGGATGAAGAAATGGTGAAGAAAATACTAGTCACTTTGATAAGACCAAGATTGGAGTATGCAGCAACGACGTGGTCACCAAGTACAAAAAAAATGTATAACAAAATTTGAAAGAATACAAAGAGCAATTACGAAATTGGCACCAACGCTCTTAGACCTATCATATGAGGAGAGGCTGGCAAAACTTGAGCAACTGACATTGGAGCAAAGAAGAGAGAGAGGAGACTTGATAAGTATAGAATCATGAAAGGCATGGAAATTATTGATAGGATCTAATAAAATGGGATGGTAGAGATACAAGAGGACACGAAAAGAAAATCAAGAAAGACAATTATAAAAGAGACCTGAAAAAGAACAGTTTTCCCCACAGGATAAACATTTGGACCAGGTTAGATGAGAATTTGGTATGTACAAAAATTATACACAAATTTAAAAACAGTCTAGTTAAAACGAGATATGGAAACGGGACACCACAAGCATAGCTCCCCTTCCTGTAAAATACAGCTAGGTAAATAAAACTACCGTAGGTAAATACAGAATGAAATAAGAGACCAAATAAAAAACCTAGATGTCAGGAAATCACATTGACCTGATGGAATTGCAAATTGGATACTGAAAGAGTGTATAGATGAACTAACGGAGAAATTATACAATATAATAGACTTCTCACTCAAAGAAGGAAAGGTGCTGCAAGATTGGAAAGATGCAAACATTGTACCAGTATATAAAGGAGGAAACAAAGATGATCCTACAAACTTCAGACCAGTATCTACAAGCACAGTAGCAAAAATATGCGAAAAGGTTATCAGGAGCAAATGGATCAAACACTTGGAAGAGAATAAAATATTAAACCCTAAACAATTTGGCTTTAGAAGTACCACATGTACCACAAACTTAATATGTTTTTACTCAAGATTAATAGAGATAATACAAGAAAGAGGTGCCTGGGCAGATTGTGCCTTCTTCGATTTGCAGAAGGCTTTTGACAAAGTACCACATAAAAAAAATTGAAATAATAGGAGGAATACAAGGTAAGCTACTGGAATGGATGAAAGATTTCTTAAGTGGGAGAAAAATGAGTGGTGCTTAGAGAGAAAAACTCGAACTGGGAAGATTTGATAAGTAGCGTCCTGCAAGGCTCTGTATTGGCTCCTTTAGTGTCTGCCATATATATAAATGATATGGATGAGGGAGTGAAGTGTTACATTAACTTCTTTGCTGGTGATGCCAAATTACTCAAGAGAGTAAGCACAGTAGAAGACTGGAAATTGCTACAAGACCTAGACAAAATATGGGAATGGAGTCAGGTGTGAAGTGAACTTTAACATTAAGAAATGTAGTATAATGGAATTTGGAAAAAGCAAAAATAGAATATCGGGTCAATATAAAATTATACCAAGGAAGTCAAAAAAGTCAACTCAGAAAGGGACCTGGGAGTGATTATCTCAAGTGACTTGGCACCTGATAAACATGTCAATAAATTAGTTGGGGAGACTTTTAACTTATTAATATCAATGAAAGCGGCCTTTGACTTCATGGATGAAGAAATGATAAAGAAAATAGTGGTCCCACTGATAAGACCTAAATTGGAGTATGCTGTGACACTATGGGGACCTAGTCCAAAAAAATATAGGGAAATTAGAATTCAAAGAGCAGTTACAAAAATGGCACCTACACTCTCAAATTTGACATACAAAGACTGGATAAATTACATCTATCAACACTGGAACAGAGAAGAGAAAGAGGTGATTTGCTGACCATTTACAGAATTATGAAAGGGATGGAAGTTCTTGTTAGAGACGATTTATTAAAATGGGACAGAAGAGAAACAAGAGGACATGAGAAGAAGCTAAAGAAGGACAGTTACGGAAGAGATTCGAAAATGAATAGCTTCCCACACAGTGTGATTGATGCCTGGAACAAAATAAATGGGGAAACAGTGAGTGCTAAAACTATATTTGATTTTAAGAACAAACTGGACATGGAGAGATGCAAAAACGGGTCACTATGAGCATAGCTCTCTTCTTGTAAAATACAACTAGGTAAATACAAACAACTGCATTTTCTCCATGAACACACATTTAACTTGATAAACCAGGAAGATTAAGGGGCAAAGCTTGTCTTATGAGATAGTGCAAGCTCCAACCTTTAATGAGGGTGGGATAGATACAGTGGTGGCACCAGGGGGGGGCTTGGGGGGGCCTTAGCCCCCCAAAAAAAGTGGCCAGCCCCCCCAATAGCCCCCCCTACTGAAATGAGCAAATTGAAAATTTAAAACACTCATTGAAATACAGTAATTTTATTAAGTGGAATTTTTAATTGCCAGGGCTAAAGATTTGTCAGCCATCAGTGCTAGCCCTACCATTAACCCCCTCCCCTTTTGAAATGAGGATAATATATGTGTATTATCATATTACTATTAGCCCCCCCAAAAATTTGCTCAGCTCCCCTTAGCCTCCCCAACTAAAAATTCCTGGCGCCGCCGCTGGATATATATGTTTCAAAACAGTAGGGAGAGGAACTTCCTTGCAAGATTGCCAATAACAAGTACTAGTCATTGGGCCTGCAGTTTACTGTGAAACTTATTTTCAGCAGTAACTTTTATCATTTTCTTTTAGTTCACATAATCTGAATAAAATTAATGCTATTTGTTACAGGTACGCTTTGATGAACTGCAGATGGAGACATCCAAAGTCAGTATAGAATACTTCTGCACTCGGCAGCAGGTGTCTGAAGATTCTGGAATCCATGGTAACTTTCAGAGTTGGGTCCAAGTACCTGGATATTTATCAAATACAAGTACAGTAGTTTTGTCATGTACTCAAGTCAAAGTACATGCCATTGTAATAAAATACAAGTACTTTGTGATAAAAAAATCCTGTTACAGATTTGTAAATCATTATTAAAATACCCAATTTTTTTATAACTAAAAATAATGCAAGTGTATGTACCCAATAGTATCATAGAGTTTGCTAGAATCTATATATGGTATACATTTTTTGATTAATTACAGTATATTTGTTTGTACTTCAGTGTACACTACTTGGTATTTTTTAACTACTTTGGGTTTAGTACAAGTACAAATACAAGTACCATTGAATTTTTAAACTATAAGTACATGTACTTGGACACAACCCTGGTAACATTCTATCCCAGTTTTTAAAATATTCACTTGTTTTCAGTGCATTATTATCAGTGATTACATTTAAAAAAAAAAAATCACTACTATTGTCTTGACATGCACCAACAATAATTCTATACCAGCATTATTTTATTCTTTCAGCTGGCAAGATACAGTTAGAGAATATACGGCAGGCTATTGAAGAATTAGACATGGATAATATGAAAGCACTAATATGTGGGCCCCCACCAATGATTGAAGCTATGGACACACAGCTTCTTGCATGTGGATTAAGTTCATCACAAATATATTATGAGAAATGGTGGTGAAAAGACTTATCATAGTTCAAAATACCTGGCAATATTTATTTAGTCACAATATAATTATGATTGTTATACATATGTACAGAAATAAAGAATGGATATCCTGATATTTTTTTATGTTGACATTTCCATGTAAGATTATTTATCAACTATTAATCAAAGGTCAGAATACACAACGGGAGACACTTTTTCAAAACTCCAAGCAGAATAAATAAAGACTTTTCCCACGAAATATTTGTACTATTAACCACTTCCATATGGTGACGCCTACGTAGGCGTCATGAGGAGCAAGTGGGTACACGATGATGCCGACATTGGCGTCTTGATTATATTTATTGTAGTTGTAACTACGTAACCTCCATTCTCTCTAAACTGGCTTCATCATATTTTCTATGGTTATCAAAATTCACGGGTGAAAGAGAACGAATGATTGAGCACTGACTTTATTTTCTATAATGCGATTATTATGACGCAACATCGCACGTCGGGCAGCTAATGCTGCCAGATGTGCGATGTGCCCCAGAGTGAAGAGGTTAACCTTGAATTTAAGCAAAAAATAAAACTTTTCAACTCTGAATAAATCATTTGCACTTCAAAAACAGCTTTGGCTATAATCAGGAATCTTTGGAAGTGTGATGTATGAGTAGTCAGACATTGCTATTCACATGCCATTGTTCACCATTGTTAAACATTGAATATATTGAATAACTGTTAGAAAATTTTGATCATAATCTATTAAATTTTCTCAGCTATTCAATAGATTCAATGTTTAACAATGGCAAGCAATGGTGTGTGGATTATTTTTTTTTGGCTATTCATACATTGTACAGTAGACCCTCGTTTTACGCGGACTTTTTATGCGTGGTTTTGAATTTACGCGGATTTTTGGGTTTTTGTATATATATACAGCGGATGAGCAAGTGGAAGATCAGGTGAAGAAGACTGTAGCCTTAGGAAAGGAAGTTGGCGGTGAAGGATTTGCAGATATGGAGGAAGAAGAGGTTCGGGAACTGGTTCGTGGCCATGCAGTTGAGCTGTCTGAGGAGGAACTGGTGGAACTCGTCCAGTCGGCCAGTGAGGAGGAGGAGGAGGAGAAGGGCAATGTTGAAGAAGAAAGCCAGCCACAGGAAGGATTAACTTTGGACTCATTGGCAGCCTTGATACGACAGGCCTCCGCTCTCAAGGCTGCCATTTATGAGACTGACACATCCATGGTGAGGGCAATTGCGGCGCAGAATGGCATCGACAGTGTTATGGCGCCCTACAAAGCCGTCTTGCAGGACATGAAAAAGCGCCGAGTACAATTGCCCATCACCATGTTTTTACAGAAACGTGGTGGTCCAGCTAATTCTGATGCCGAGTCCGACTAGACTGCTACCTAGACTACTACCCCTTCTACATATATTCATTTCATGCACTGTTTTTTCTTGTTCTTTTGTTTGTATTGTATTGTTTTCCTATTTTTCTTTTGTATTATTTTGTTCAATATGGCAATTCATTGTGGAAATAAAATTATTAGGGTTCTAATGATTGTTTTGGTATATCTCCTTCAGTGGCGGAATTTTACGAGAATTTTCGTTTTACGCGGGGGTTCCCGGTCCCTAACCCCCGCGTAAAACGAGGGTCTACTGTACTTCCAACAATTACCGATGGTAGCTGAAGCTGTTTTCAAAGTAAAGATTTATTCAGAGTTAAAATAGAGCATTTTTGTTGCCTAAATTAAAGTTTAAAAGTAAAAATGCTTTGTGTGAATGGTTGGCAATGCTTTTTTTTTTTTTATTTACTCTGCTTGGAGTTTTGAAAAAGTGTCTCCTGTTGTGCATTCTGGCCTTTAAATTCAATAGAAAAAGACTAAGGGAGAGGAGTAAATGTTTTTGTAACATTATACAAAGTGAGGTAGCCCAGGTGTCTGGTCATTGCCAAATGAACAAGTTACAGAGTTCAAAAGAACCATCACCTATGCTGTGATGGAAGGCTTACAGTTAGGTAGAACAGCCTTTGAAAGTTGTGTTCATAGTCTCTAATACTTAATGACTTGTGTTTTACATGTGACATGGCATGTTAAGGCATTATTTTTACATGTTACTGTTGTATCTTCTTGAATAAATAGAAAAAAATTAATCCACATAAGTGTATATATATTGTAAATAAAACTTTGTCCAGACACAAATTTGAATAAATTTTATGGTGCACATCTTTTCCTCTGTAAACATCAGTAGAAAGCCAACTCCCTCATGTACACTTTCACTCCCAAGTGGTGGTAATACTTGTTTTGCATTCATCAAATTGAAATCTGCAGCCCCCAGTGGCTGGCAATGGTCCTTGGGCCTACTCATAAACTCTGGGAAGAAATTTTACTGCCTTCCATACCTTTATTACTAGTCTTCATTCATTCTTTCCATGTGTCCAAATCATCCTAATACTCTTTCATCAACCCTATCTCCCAACTCCCTTTCCACCCCTGTTCTCCTCACCTCCTCATTTCTCACTCTAGCCTAGTAACCCCAATCATACTTCTCAGACACCTCATCTCAAACACATTCAAACTCCTCTCTTATGTTCCATGTTTCTGCCCCATACAGTGCTGTTGGCACAATCACTCCTTCATATAGTCTCCTCTTAGCATCCATTCCCAAATGGCTATTCCTCATTACACTTTTTAATCCACCAAGGCATTTACTCGCTTCTCTCAATCTACATTCTACCTCCACTCCTTTTCCTGCCACATTTGCACCCAAGTATCTAAAACTATTTACTTCCTCCAGTTGCTCTCCCTTAATGCTCACTTCCAGTCTGCTGCCACTTTCACCCCTTGTACATCTCATCACCTTACTTTTACCCACATTTATCTTCAGCTTTCTTTCACACACTCTCCCAAACTCTGTCACCAACTTCCTCAATCCCTCCTCCGATCCTGCCACAAGCACAATGCCATCCACAAACAACAGCTGGATCACCTCCCACTTTTCTCAATTTTTTTTAACCATCTCCAATCCCTGACCCACCACCCTTGCATTTACCTCTCACACCACTCCATCCATGTATAAGTTGAACAGCCAGGGCGACATAATGCATCCTTGACAAAGACCCGCCTTTACCTTGAACCACTCACTCTCTCCATTTCTAATCCTGACACATGCTCTACTACTCTCGTTAAAACTCTTGACAGCTCCTAGAAGCTTTGCTCCTATCCTGTATATCCACAAAACTTCCCACAGTGCCTTCCTGTCTACCCTGTCATAAGCCTTTTCCAGATCCACAAAATGCCCAAAAAACATCCTTCACCTTTCCTATAGCTTTCTCACATATCTGTCTTACCACAAAAGTTTGATCTACACAACCTCTACCCGTCTTAAATCCACACTGTTCCTCACCAAGTACTCCCTCTTTTCCTCTCTTAATCTTCTCAATCAAGATCCTCCCATGAGCCTTCCCAACTACACTTAGCAAGCTAATCCCTCTGAAACTACTACACTCACACTTGTCTCCTTTTCCTTTGTAAAGTCCTCTGGCACTCTACCCTCTCTTCAGCAAACATTAAATAACCTCACCAGCCAGTCCACCATCACTGTACCTCCTTTTTTTTTTTAGACATTCTGCATGGCATCCATCCAGACCAGGTGCCTTACCTGCTTTCATCATCTTAACAACTGCCCTCACTTCATCCTTCTTTATTTCTCCTCCATTATCCTCACTCATCATGGTCATTTTCTTAGCACTTCCCTCTGCAACTATCTTTCCCAGCACTTCTAAGTTACCAGAAGAGGCTGGATAACCGCATTGTGAACAGCTGCCCAGGATGTAACACTTCACCCCATACCATACAACACATAATGGAAGACTGCATTATACACATTCATGCATGCAAACAACACAACATACACTCTATAAAGGATTTGTGGGAAAACCCAGTTTTGGCTGTGGCATTCCTTGGGGAGATGGGACTGCTCGGACAGACCGTCTAGGGAATGACAACAAAAACTATCTTTCCTTCCCTATCCTCCTTCGCATTTAGCAACTCCCTAAAATATTCTACCCATCTTCCCCTTACTGCCTTCTCTTCCATTATCATCTCTTCATCTGCACCTTTTACCTTTTCTTCTCTACTTGATTTGCCTCCTCTTCCTCTCTTAATTTTTTTCCAAAACATCTTTTTATTACTTTCAAAATTTTCTGTCATACCCTTACCCCATTTCACATCTGCTCTCATCTTTGCCTCTTTTACCTTAGGCTTTATTTCTCTTTTCTTTTCTTTGTATCTCTCATATGACTCCCTCATCCTATTTTGTAACCAATCTGTGAAAGCTTGCTTGCTTCTCTTCTACAACCTCCCCCCCCCTGGAGCCGCTCTATTCTGCGGGGGAGAGACCCCAGGCTCTTGCCTCCACGTGGAGGGGGTGGGAATGGTCGATGGCAGTAGCATACTGGGGGCCAACTACCCATGACCCTCAGTACAACATAGCCTCGACCGTTGCTGAATAGACTTTTATACCTGCATTTCTTACCCACCCATTACCTTCTCTCCCCCTCGCCCAACTTTCTACCCCTTTATTCTATCATGATTGACCCTCCTGATGACATGGCCAAATTTTGAAACCTCTCAGTAACAAATTTTCATGTACAATCATTATAAGTCAAACTTTTCATTCATAATCACTATAAAAAAAAGTCCTATGGCGATGGCTAGTGATGATAGGGGCAGGAGAAGGTGATCTCTGGGAGCCTCTAGTCACGAACTGCACATAGGCGATGTGGGCAAGATAGTCGTTCTGTGATGGGATGGAGGCAACATCACAGCTCGGCAGCTACCCACATGACTGAGCAGCCCTGTTCAGGATCCACTCTGCTCACCCCACATGGGGAGGGGGCTAGAAAAGGTGCCCTAAAAATAGTTTGCCTCACATCCACCTGACTGGGGAACCGCCCCCAGTAAGGTCACCCTCATTGCGGTCAAGATGCAGAAAAATGCCAAGCACAGATGATGACTCGAAAAAAGACTCTTCTTTGACACCACCAAATACTGATAGTAATATAAAACCATTGAAAGTTGTGCACATACAAGGTACTCCAATACAGTGCAACTATGATGATATATCTACCCCACTGAGCAAATTTGGAATTATAGTAGAAATTCGCATGAAATTTCTTGACATTGAGAAAAAATGGGAAGCTTGGGTAACATTTGATAAGCATGAAGATGCCTTTAACCTCAGCAGAAACTTCAATACCCTGAAAATTTACAATTCCTTAGTCAAAGGAGCCTTAACAGATAAGGTTCCTAAAAATCTAGATGTTTATAAACCTGCAGAATGGAATTCAGATATCCATCAAGATAATACTATAAAAGAAAGAATCCCCCAACCTCCTATGTGGATAGTAATTAAGGCTAGGGAAGAAAAATTTAATTACTATAAATTTAATAGATACAACAGAGGGTAGGTGGCATTAAGAATGGAGATATAACAAGATTTGGTAAGAACTCAATACTTGTTCATGCCAAATCAAAGACACAATCCAAGATGCTCTGTATGATGAATGTTGAAAATAGTGATATAATAGAAAAGATTAGTCCTCACCAAAATTTTAGTTATGGAAGAGGAGTCATCCATGATAAAGACTTGTATGAATTGACTGAACTAGAAGTATTAGAGATGTGCCCCACATCTATTTGGAAAGTGAAAAAGATCCCAAACAGTAATGTGATTATACTTACTTTTGAGGATAATATACCAACTCGTATTAGCAATTGAAAATGAAAGAGTGAGAATTAGACCTTTCCATCCCAAAGCTCTACAGTGCTATAATTGTTTTAAGTTTGGCCATCCATCAAAGATATGTAAGAATAATGAGGTATGTGGTAATTGCTCTGGCCCAACACACGGCCAATGCTTAGATACTCCCAAATGTATCAACTGTCAATTGGATCACAAACCAGTAAATAGAGTATGTGAAGAATACAAATTTGAAACAGCAGCTATAAATAAAGCTTATACCGAGCATATCACGATAGGACATGCTAAGCAACTCTTAGGAAGAAAAAAGAGCTATGCAAATGCTCTTACTACCCCAAGAAATCTACCTCATTCTACAAATCTCCCCACTACAAATGAAA
Source organism: Oratosquilla oratoria (assembly GCF_046742065.1). Lineage (NCBI taxonomy): Eukaryota > Metazoa > Arthropoda > Malacostraca > Stomatopoda > Squillidae > Oratosquilla > Oratosquilla oratoria. The sequence goes on from NC_134777.1 coordinate 77,712,109, forward strand.
CTTCACCCTCTGGTGTAGCAACCCAACATTTAAGGCCAAATAATCAACCTACTATGGTGAGAACTCCAAACACAAATACAGATAATCTACCTCCAGATTACCAAAACACCTCGCATAGTAAAGAGGTGCAACCCTCAAATCCCCCTCCACCTTCCAGAAATCAACCTTGTTCAACAGAAATGCAACACTCATGTCCAGATGATCAACATATTTCGATGAAAACAATAAGCACTAAGACAGATAATATTATATCACCATCACAATGTGGATTTAGAAAATTGCATTCTACAATAGACGTCCTAATGCAGCTGGAAACCTCCATATGTGAAGCATACACCTCAAAGCAACACCATATAACTGTATTCTTTGATATGGAAAAGGCATATGACACTGCATGGAGACATGGAATTCTTAAGACCATTCATGATTGTGGTCTACGAGGAGAATTACCCCTATATATTAAAGCATTTTTATCCCATAGATATTTTAAAATTAAAATTGGTAATACTCTATCAGATAAGAGATGCCAGGAAGAGGGTGTTCCACAAGGGAGTATACTTAGTGTAACACTTTTTGCTTTGGCAATAAATGGGGTAGCAAATATTATATCAGATAAAACATTAAGCACATTATATATAGATGACCTTTCGATATCCTTCGCTGCTACCTATATGCCTGTAGCAGAAAGGAAGCTACAACTCGTTATCAACAAGATTGTCAACTGGGCAGAAAAACAAGGATTTAAAATATCTACCAGCAAAACAATAATCATGCACTGTTGCCGCATTAGAGGGATACACCCAGACCCAGACCTTTATCTATATGGCAATAGAATACCCTGTGTCGAAGAGACTAGATTCCTAGGTCTCATATTTGATAAAAAGCTTACTTGGATCCCCTATCTGAAACATAAACCAAATGTCAAGAGGCTTTAAACATTTTAAAAGTTTTATCAAATACAAACTGGGGATCAGATAGACAGACAATATTAAGAATACATAAATCTCTGATAATTACCAAACTACAATATGGATGTGAAATTTATTCTTCTGCATCAAGCAAACATCTAAAGATCCTAGATTCAGTACACCACAATGGCATACGTTTGGCAACAGGAGCTTTCAGATCTTCCCCCATCCCCAGTTTACTAATTGATGCTGGAGAGATTCCACTAGAACTATACTGACAGTCATCTATCATCTGGTATTGGTTTAGGACACAGAGACTCCCTGAATCAAGAGCATTTACTACAGCCAACAGAAATTATTTTAATAACTTTTATGAAAATCATCCATGATATCCTAGACCATTTAGTTTTAGAATAAGAAAAATACTGGAGACTATAAATATCACAAATCAGATCTGCCCGGTTAAATTACCAGTTACGGTACCCAAACATGGAAGTTACCCATAATTAAATTTTGTAGATATTTTAAAGGTTTTAAAAAAGATAAATCGGATGCAGAAATTAAAGGACAGTTTTTAGAACATATTACTGAAGATTTGGGTTCCACATTCGTTTTCACGGATGGCTCAAAAACAGATGCTGGCGTCGGATATGGAGTTTTTAGCGATAATTTTAGCTGCAGAAGAGCTTTACCAATTGCAGCATCAAATTTTACAGCAGAGCTATATGGAATTCTAACCGTTTTAGAACACATTATAACTCTCCAGACATCCAACTTCACAATCTATTGTGATTCAAAATGTGCATTACAGGCAATAAAAATCTTCAATGGCGATAATCCTCTAACAATGAAAATCTCACAGTGGGTGTTTCTACTACAATGTAGAGGGATCACTCTATCATTTTGCTGGGTTCCAGCACATGTACATATATATGGAAATGAAAAAGCTGACCAACTAGGTAAGTCAGCAGCAGCCAGTCTGATCCCTAAACGGTGCACTATACCATATAGAGATATCCTTCCTAGCATCACGAATATTATCCATAAGTCGTGGAAACAACAGTGGAATGAAGTGGGACATAACAAAATTAAAGAGATCACCACAAATATACACCCTTGGAAATATGAAATTATGCCAAGAAAATGGGAAGTAATTATATGTCGTCTCCACATAGGACATTCAAGGCTGACCCATGGATATCTCATGAGTGGTGAAAATCAACCATACTGTGAAGATTGCTTAATCCCCATGACTATTAAACATTTGCTGGTTGAATGCCCTAATCACAGAGAACTGAGAGAGCGTCACTTCCCAAATAAGAAAGAGAGAGATGGTAACTATAATTTGGCCAAGATATTGGGAAAAGAACTGCAGTATGATTATGAGGGAGTCATTAAATTCTTAAAAGAAGTTAACCTACTTGACCAAATTTAGTGACAAATACAAGTTAATATTGAAATATAATCCCACCACTCTCATTTCATTGGATATACTCCTACATATATATATATTTACTCAATCTTCTCAATTTTTTCCTGACCAATACTAAAGGCCTAGTTAGACTCTTTGGACTGGTTGGTCCTAAAATGTGTAATAACAAGAATAATTAAAACCAAATAGCTTTTAACTCTATTCAGATCTTAACATAATTTAACACCATATATATATATATATATATATATATATATATATATATATATATATATATATATATATATATATATATATATATAACCATTACACTATTTGATAACTAATACTTGATACTGAACTTAGATTTATTAATATTTACCTTCATCTATACATAGTAAATCACTATTATTATTATCTATACCCAAAACTGAATCTTAGAATTTAACAATTCAGTGTCTATGACTTCTGCAGTTACGACGCCAGATAACCTTTAATCAATCAATCCTCTACAACCTTCTTTGTTTCCTCATCCCACCATTCACTACCCTTCCTTCTATTTCCTCCTGTCCTTCTTGTTCCACACACCATCTTTGCGCACTTTGTGACTCCCTCCTTGAACCATCCCCAACTTGTTCAGTGTGTGAAGATGCATATTGAATATTTCCCTTACAGTAACTATAATGTAAAATTAAATGCATTGTTACAATTGTATTATGAATCCAATTGGCTTGTTCACCATGTTCAAAATAATGATTGGTGAGTAGGTGGACTAAGTGATCTGATAATTTTTATGACAGTCACATGTAGGATTCGAACCCACTGTTTCGGCCACCCATAAGATTACCTTCACAGAGCCTTAACCCACTTTCTTAGAATATGATATTCAGAAAATTCTTCTTAGCATAGAATAAAAAAGATTACCTTTACAAGTTCAACATTTTTATGTTACACAAAAAACACAGTTATGAAAACTACATTGTGTAACTTCTATGTGAACAGAACTGTTATTGTTCACAGGCAGAGGTGGGCGTTCCGAACAAATGTTCGCGAACCTTTATCCGCGGATTTGTTCGGACCGGCAAAATCCCGGATTTGGGTTCGGAGGTTCGGATTCGGACCGACGTCAAAAAAGATTCGGACTTCCGGGTTCGGAACGTCTTTTTTCGCGAATCCGAACCTCCGTATCCCGGGAAAAATTCGAAAAAACGAAGACGACCAAACATTGGTTTTCAACTTTTCCGCGGCATACAGATGTGGTGACGCCTATGTTTCTGTAACAACTAGAGACGCCTTTGACCATTAGCATTGTGTTTTACTTTATCGCTTCTCTCTACTTCCTTCTTGAGGACGAGGAGGAGCCTGTGGTGGTGGCCAACCTGGAGGAGGAGGTCGGCAAGGAAGTAGACACTTGGGGCGCCATTCTCGGCACAAGCATCGTGAAGATCTCCCCAGCAAACTTCCCCGAGGAGCACAGGCAGCACTGGGTGAACTGTTTCATCAAATATAACACTCCCCTGCCCTCGTCTGCCTCAGCTGAACGACTCTTCAGCTTCGGCTCGGACATTTTGAGGCCAAAGCGAGCCTCTCTGACCAATCTGAACTTTGAGAACCTGACCTTCATGAAGGGAAACTTGAAGTTGGTTAAGAGGGAGAGCGAGAGGGCCGACAAGTTAGAGTGAATCTGTGAAGAGTGAAGAGTGAAGACTGAAGTGTTGTGAATTTTTGTTTTAAATGTTTTTACTGTTTTGTTTTGTGAACTTTTGTTTTTACTTTTTACTGTCTTGTATTAATAATTTGTTTTTCTAGTAATAATTTGTTTAATAAATAATGTAGATATCTTAAAAACACTTTTTTTAATCGGAAAGCTTTAAATTTAGATTCGGAGATTCGGAATGAGTAAAATTTAGATTTGAAAATGTTCGGAAGGTATCGGAATTAAGGTTCGCTTTGCTATTTTTTAAAGATTCGGAGGTTCACGGACAAATGTTCGGAATAAATGTTCGCACCGAAATTTTGAAAATCGGGTTCGCTATTCGGAGGTTCGGAACCCAAAACCGGCGAAGATTCGGGTTCGGATTCGGAACCCCAAAAAAGGTTCGCGCGCCCACCTCTGTTCACAGGTAATAACTAATACATCTGTATACTGTGGATGCTAACAACTCATTTCTGAAAAAGTTACCTTGCCATGCCTATGCAATGTCTATAAGACCAGAGTATACACATTGCTCCCCTGTGGGCACAAGTATAGATGACATTTGAGGAATTTATATTGATCAATTTTAATGTTTGGTAGCTCATCTGATGTTCATTGAAATATTAATTTTAGATGTCCACACACAGAGTTAATGAATGAGAAAATGGGAGATTGGGGGAAGAGAGAGAGAGAATTATGGTAAGGGTAGGGGGAGGGGAGCTAGACAGAAAGAGAGTTATGGAGGGTGGAAGAGAAAGAGTGAAGAAGAAAAAATGGCAAGAGAAAGATATGGTGGGTGGGGGGACGAGAGAGAGAAGGGTTAGTAATAAAGAGAGAAATATGTGGAAGGAGAGAGAAAGATATGGCAGGGTGGAAAGAGAGATGGGAAGGATAGAGAAAGAAATATGGTGGGGGGATAGAGATGACAGGGAGGAGAGAGAGAGAGGAAACAGAAAACTATGATGGGGCTCAGGGATAGAAAGAAAGAGAGGGAAATATATTAGGGGGAAGGAGAGAATTAGAGAAGGGAGAGGGACAGAGAAAGAGGAGAGAAGCCTGGAAAAAAGAGAAGGGGGATAGAGAAAGAAATATGGTGTGGGGAGGGATAGAGATATATTGAGAGAGATATGATATGGGGTGGTGAAAGAAAATGGGAGATGAGAAAGAAATATGGTGGGGCTGAGGGATAGAAAGACCAAGACAGATGGTGAAGGAGTGATAGAGACATATGGCAGGGGAGGTTTTATATATATATATTTCTCTCTCCCCCACCATGTCTGTCTGTCTTTCTATCTCTCACTACCCCCACCACCTTTCCTCCTCTATCCCTCTATCACCATATATTTTTCTCTCTATCCTTTCTCCCACCATATCTCTCCTTTCCATGCCATATCTTTCACTCTGTCTTACTATCCCTCATCCACTCCATATTTCTTTCTATATATCTCCCCTGCATCATAGCTCTCTCACTCTGTCCTTCCCCTCCTTATCTCTCTCCTTTGCCCCACTATATCTCCCAATCTATCTTTCTATCACTCATCCCTGCCATATTGATCTATTTCCTTCTCTTTCTCTCTCTCTTTTTTTTTTCTCCTTCTTCTTCTTCTCCCATTCCCTGGCATATCTATATCCCTACCCCCTGGGGCTAGGGGGTATAGTATAGAATATAGCCCCCGCCACGTTGGCTGCGTGTCTTAAGAGGCGACTAATGCCGATCCCCGAGCGGGGCTCTTGTTTCCCCGCACAGGGCTTCCTCTTAGACTTCCTTTTCCACTCTTCTCTTCTCTTCCGCTTGCTGTCCCCTCCCTCCGACCTAATTTTCAGCCGCCCCTCTCGGTAGCGGCGCTACACCCATCCTAAGGTAATGCGTCCCTGCCAATAGGTTCGTTGGTGGCAGGGTATCATGCCACCTCGAAGGGTTCCTGCATTGCAGCACGGTAAGCCGGTGCAGTAGGATTTCGATCCAAGTCCTAGCCCAGGCGTGAGGCTCCGCCTGGTGCCGTCCTCCCTATCCTCACTTACAACCTGGCCTTGGCAGCCAATCATGAAAAAATCCCCTTTTAGTGGGGTGGCCGGCCCCCTAAATCCGGCTCCAGCTGACGCAGCTGGTAAGACAGCGTCGTCTACCCCGAATAAAAGACTCCTTGGCATCGAATATGCCCCAAGGCGTCTAAACTTTTTCGAGCTCGTGAAGCTAGTTACCCCTTTTGGTACTGTCGAACATATCTCTCTTCGTGTTAAGTCAAATTATAACAACTTTTATGTGTGTTTCTTAGCTCCATCAGAATGCATTGCAGCCAGCGTTGCCCTCAATGGTAATAAAATCGCGGATTCGATCTTAAAATGATCCATCCTAAAAATATCAAATATTGAAGAACAAGACGATGACTTCGTCCCTAATGATACATACCTTACCCCCGAGCTCCCTGAACGTCCCCATCCTTATGCTTTAGCTCCCGTGTAAAACCTAGTGACTGTCGAGGAGGGCAGTAACGATGTCCTAATATTTAATATGATCAACAAAATGATCGCCAACCCTCCACTCACTCCAGAAACCTTCACGCGCTTTGGTCGCAACACCTACCTAGTGAAGGTAAGACCCCACCAGGGATTTATGCTCCAGGATACGTCCGGAGATTTTTATGGCAGCGGAATCCTCAAGATTTCTCCATATGATGACTATAATGGCTCAAAGGGTAAGATTTTTAACTCTTCCCTTAGTAGCCTTCCAACCACTACCCTCCTTAACATGTGCCCCCAGAACGTTTTGGATACCCACGTAGTGTCCAATTACAGCCCAGAAGAAAAAAAGTTTGTCCCAACGCCACTAATAATATTAAAGTTCTCCGACCCGAATCCCCCTGACGTGATCGTTATTGGACCCCACCGCTGTACGGTTAGATCCTATGTTCAATCGCCAAGGACGTGCACCCGCTGCCTGCGGTACGGTCACTCCTCCAAGATATGTGGTTCTCCTACCCTCTGCCGCAACTGCGCCAAACCATCCCACGTCACTGAGGGTGAATGCTGGCGATATTGCGCCAACATGCGCTGCTTGTAATGGCGCTCACCGCACATTCTCGAAGGAGTGTGAGGAACACTCCTGGCAGAGACTGGTCTCGGAAACTGCGTACAATAACCGAACCAGCTTTCGCGGTGCGGCAGCCATCCTACGGGGGGGTGGGGGGGGGGGGTCAGCGCCCCGCGTCTTACGCGTCGGCAACGAAGACTTCAGTAAAGGCTAACCCGTCGCTCCTTCCCTCATCATCACATCCGGATGCCACATCATCCGCTGCGACCGTCCCCGCGCAACCCTCTCAATCTTCACGCCAGTCGACCTCCCAGCGTATCATATCTCGCGTCACCGACGGTAATCTTATGCTTGTTTCTCCCCCTCCACATCTGACAAATACATCCGATCTTGGCACTCTGGATCCAGTTAATCCTTCTTCTCGACCCGTGATGTCTTCTGATATATCACCTAAGAAGCGCCCTGAAACCAGTAAGTCACGATCGCCCCGGAACAACTCTAAACCCAGCAAGTTATCAAAGTCTCCTACTAAGGTCTATAGATCGCCCACACCATCCTTTGAAAAAAAGTCCCCCTCTTCGGGGCAATCGAGCTCTCAGCCCCCAATGGCGCAATCTAGCGCCAACTCTTCATCAATGAGTGACTTCCTCCAGATGACATCCATCTCCACCCCGTCGTCTGTGCAGGATGGGGAGATTCCTGGTACCGAAGACGTTGTGATGAAGAGCCCAAGCAACTCCACAACTTCGCTTTTGGACCTTCCATTACTCCCGCTGTTACCTAAACATCCTCCTGCCCTTTCCGGCAAGAAGCTTTCCCAGAAACGACCCCTGCCCGATGGTGACTCGAGCGACCGCCCGTCCAAGACCGCGCCCTCCAACACCTCCCTTCAACCTCCTCCTTTAGTGTCCCCCAGATGATGCCAGATCCAATAAAAAGTTTACACAGCCTCACCCTATCAAAACCACGCCAAACCCGTCGAAGAAACAACCGCCTTCTAATCCCGATCCGTATTCTAAATCTCCAGAACAAAGACCGAAAGAAAGAGACCAGAGAGCCAAGATCTTAACTCAAAAAACTCCTATGGGACGCGAATCTCGTAAACCCCATGATGGCTAACTTAAGCCGTCCCCCATCGGGGGGGCGGCACTCTAATTAATCCCTCAAATTCTCACCTCCCACAACACTCCTTCAATGGAACATCCGAGGTCTCCGTGCGAACGGGGAGGAGTTGAAATGTCTCCTCCGTGAACACAACCCGGAGTTGTCTGTCTTCAAGAAACTATGCTTCCCTCCAGTCACTATAATCTAGGTATGAACTACAGGTTCTACGGTACCGTTCCTGCAGCTGGTTCTCCAAGCAGGGGTGGTGCTGCGATAGTCGTCTACGCAAGCGTTCAACACACTACCATCCCTTTGCGCACAACTCTCCAGGCGGCCGCTGTACGGGCCATCCTTAGTAAGAGCTACACGATCTGCTCCCTATACCTGCCGCCAAGCTCTAGTGTTCGTGCTTCCGACATTCAAGAACTTGTCGATGCACTCCCACCCCCATTTATTATTCTTGGTGATCTGAACGCAAACAGTCCTTTATGGCATAGCTCTTCCCGTGACGAGAAGGGCCGCGCCATTGAAAAACTTTTAGAGGAGAACGAGGTCTCCCTCATGAACGATGAAAACCCGACTTATCGTAACATCTTCCTCGACACTACTTCTGTCTTGGATCTTGGGATCTGCACTTCAGCGGAGGGTGTGTGCGGATTTACACGGCAGCGACCACTACCCGGTAGTAGTTTCTCGTGTCTCTCCTCCCCCCATCTCCCAGCCCCAAAGGTGGAAGTTGAAAGCGGCAAATTGGTCACTCTTTGGGGAGCTGTGCTCCGAACTAAGTGACTTATACATGGACGACCCGATTCAAGCTTATAAGCAATTCGTCTCAATTGTTCTTAACGCCGCCGGCGGTTCTATACCGGTTAGCCGCCCGCCGATTGGCAGGCCGCCTGTTCCTTGGTGGGACACCACCTGCCGGAAGCTTCGTGACACCGCTCGTTCCTGCTACCGGCGTTTCCGTCGCCTTCCGACGGAGACCAATAAAATGGTGTACCAGAAAGCGGTTGCGATCAAACGAAAGTATATGAAGGAGGCGAAGCGCAAGTCATGGCAGAACTACGTATCGACCATTAAAACGTCGACGCCTTCGGCGTCAGTTTGGAACCGAGTGAAGAAGCTTTCCGGCAGGTACATACCATCTCCTCAGCCGTCCCTCCTTATAAATGACACCGTTGTCTCAGACCCGTGCGAGGTGGCCGAGGAACTCGCCACACACTTCTCCCGTGTTTCCAGCTCTACTGCCCTACATCGAGAACTCCAGCTACCGGATCACGTGACGAATTTTGATGACCACGCTCCCACAGACACTGAGCTTACAATCTGCCCTTCTCCCTCCGTGAACTCAAGCACGCCATCGACCAGACGCCGAATTAGCCCAGGCGATGACACGATTAGTGTCGACATGATTAACCACCTTCCTTCGGAGGCTCTCACAACCCTTCTGACGATATATAACAGGATTTGGTACTCTGGTCTCTTACCATCATCTTGGCGATCGTTTACGATCGTCCCCATAACCAAGCCAGGCAAGGATAACCAGATCCCTTCTAGTTACCGGCCGATCGCCCTGACGAGTATGTTATGCAAGGTGTTTGAGAGGATGGTCAACCTTCGACTTACCCACCACCTGGAGAGTAGAGACCACCTCACCCCTTACCAGTTCGGCTTTCGCCGACACCGCTCCACCTTAGATCCTCTGCTCCGTTTTTCGACACACGTGCAGGACGCCCTAGTGCGCAACATGAATACCATCGCCGTCTTCTTCGACCTAGAGAAGGCGTACGACACGACTTGGAGAGGGGGTATCTTGATGAGCCTCCTCGAGATGGGAGTGCGGGGTAGGATGTTTTCCTTCCTTCGAGCTTTCATATCAGATAGAACTCTGAGGGTGAAGATCGGCGGAGCATATTCGTCGCCCAAGCCCCAGGAGCAAGGTGTCCCCCAAGGCAGCGTCATCAGCCCCACCTTGTTCTTGGTCAGGATCAATGGGATAATCCGGACGGTTGCTGAGGCAGACACTTCGCTCCAGTGCTCACTCTTCGCTGATGACTTCCTTTTGTACTTCTCCTCCATAAACCTTTTCACAGCAATTACACGCACTCAGCGCGGTGTAAATGCTGCTACTTCCTGGGCCTCTCGCAGAGGCTGCCGATTCTCCTCATCGAAGACGGTGGCGATGCATTTTTGCAGGCCTCAACAACGACCGCGCCAGAATGTTCCTCCACATATTATCATGGGAGGCATTCAAATACCCTATGAACAGTCGACTAAGTTTCTTGGGGTCATTTTTTACCAGCACCTTACGTGGAACAGCCATATCCTCAGTCTTAGACGATCTTCCCTCTCCGCCCTCAACATCTTAAAGGCGGTTTCTGGACGCGACTGGGGAGCGGACCAGCCTTCGCTCCTCAGATTATACCACGCCCTCATAAGATCACGGCTGGATTACGCGTGCCAGATCTATTCCTCGGCAAGTGCGACGTCCCTCCGCTCCCTCGATACAGTACACCACCAGGCTTTGCGACTGTGTACTGGTGCCTACCGTACCTCTCCTGTCGAATCCCTCTACGTCCTCTCTGGCGATTTGCCGCTCTCTAACCGAAGGGAGCAACTTTTACTCTCCTTTTACTTCAAGTGCAAATCGTTCAGAAAGATACCATCTTTTGACGTGGTTAATAACGTAAGACTCAGGGATACGTACAACACCAAAAGATCAGCTTCAGTCCCACCGCACCTACGCGCGCTCCGTCTAATTTAGGAGGGAAGCGGCTGCCCCCTTAAGGTGTCCGAGTCCAGAAACTTTGATACCCTGCCTTGGTGCAGGCCCATTCCTGAGTTCTGCCCCATGAAACGGACAAAAAATGGGCACCTGCCCTACATCGTTGCTGCCTCGTTTGAGGAGCATAAAGAATTACATGCCAATTCCATCGCAGTCTATACTGACGGGTCAAAATCTCCCGCTGGTGTGGGCTGCGCAGCCGTTACATCATCTCAAACTTTCACAGCAAAATTACCCTTCACCTCATCTGTTTTTACGGCTGAACTTTACGCAATTTTACTCACTTTGAAGCATTTTATTTTTGATTCAGATTTTAATGATTTTACCATTTATAGCGACTCTCAATCATCAATTTTAGCACTTACTAGCTTTATTCCGTCCCACCCCGTGATATCCGAGATCCAAGAGTGGCACACGAGAACAGTGGCCAGGGAAAAAACTATCCGATTCTGCTGGTCCCCCGGACACGTCGGTATCATTGGCAATGAGAAGGCGGACAGGGCGGCCAAGTCTGCGGCGGCCCGTCCCTTACCATCGCGCGGGGACTCTCCCTTTTCCGACATCCGCACTACCATCTCCTCCCGCGTGCGTAGAAAGTTTGACACCACCTGGGACAATATTAGAACGAACCAAAAACTACGGAGCATAAAATGTTCTGCAGATCGCTGGCCACTCCTTTCCCACCACAACCGTTTTTATCCGAAACTTTTAAACCGTTTACGTATTGGACATACAAAGGTAACTCACGAATTTTTATTTACTCTTCCCCGGATTCCCCCTTCTTGCGTGAGGTGTGGCTCCCCCTTTTCCGTCCGTCATTTCCTGCTCGAGTGCAGATACTACGAGCCTTGGCGGCGGAAGTGGGGCCTTCCTCCTGACCTCCGTAAGATGCTTGGTGCTACACCCATGATACAACCCCTTGTAGGATTTTTAAAAGACGTTAATTTGTTTTATTATATTTAATTTTAACTGTGTTGTACCTATTTATTAGTAGTCTTACTTCTTGTGTAGTTCGCTGCTTAATGTCTAGGTTTCGTATATATTTCGTAGGTTATTTTAATAATTAATCAGACAGTAACATTGTAGTTGTTTTAATGTTTAGAATTTAATATTTTAACCTCGTTATCTATTTTATCCCGTGGCACGAATGGTCTAACGACCCTGTGCCGGGCTTTTGCTCACTCTAATTAATCAATCAATCAATAATCTATATCCCTATCCCCACCATATTCCACTTTCTCTATCCCCTATCTCTTATCTTTCCCCTCCATCATATAGCTCTCAATCTGTTCCTCTCTCCCCCTCCATCTCTCCTTCCCCCCAATATATCTCCCTCTGTCATTCTATCCCTCATTCTCACCATATTTCTTTCTCTATTTTCTCTCTCTCCCTGTTATCTATCTCTATCCCTCTCCTTGCCATATTTCTTTATCTCTCTCCCTCTTTCTGCCCCACCATATCTCTTACTCTCTCTATCCCTCCCCTGCCATATTTCTCTCTTCCCCCCACCTACCATCTATCTCTTTCACACACACACAATCTCTCTCCCCTGCTATATTTTTCACTCTTTCTCTCCCACCCACCATATTATTTCAATAAGTGCCAAATGAGCTACCAAACGTTAAGATTGATAGAATTTTAACTAACTTCATCTATACTTGTGCCTGCCAGAGAGCAACATGTATATACTGGTCTTGCAGGCACTGTTCAGGCTTGGTGAGATTACTTTTTCAGAAACAAGGTAATAGCATTCATAGTATACAGATATATTAGTTATCCATATCGTTATGGCTTGCTGAAGTGTGCTGTACTATTCCAGGATTATGAATAGTGGCCAGGTCTGTACGGGGTTGAAACTGATCATTTACGAAGGCATGATGCAACCATAGTGGCCCTCGGTCAATTTTTACACACGTAAAGCCAAGTCGAGATGTCTAATGACAAATAACATGAAAACATATAATTAATCTGTAATATCACCAATACATCCTGAAGGATGACATCAGACATATTATAAAAAGAAATACAATGGAATAAGAAACTTGTAATGAATAATTTAAACACAAGAGAAGTGTTCCCAGTCACAAAACAAATACATGTAAAGATAGATTAAAAAAAGGGGGGGGGGATTCCATTTCTACCAGGTAAGAGTTGGTTATACTCAAGTTGTGGGCAGAACAAGGCTTGTCCTCGGGGGAGCCAGTGGTGGAGCAGCAGGGCAGGAACAATATAAACGCAAGCGTCTTGAGACATAGAGAAGCCACTTGGGTCTTGATTGCCGTCTGTTGAAGTTGGTGGCCGCCTTTGAATAGTGGGTGTAGTGGGCAGAGCTTTGACATGGACCTCGTCAGTGGTTCATTGAGGGTTTGATTCTGGCTCAAAAACAGGTTGGAACCAACAACCCATTGGAGCTGTTAACAAGACATGGGGAAGTGGTGGGGTTGACAGGTCATTTACAAGTGTCTTCAAATGGTCTGTTTTGGGGTGAAAGAAAACTGATGGTGGTGACCAGTGACTATAACACCCCCCTTCCAGAAGTCCAGGATTAAGGGGTGGAGTTGGAAAGCCCACTGAAAAGTGCATTGGTTGGCGAGTCTGGTCTTTTCAATAAAGATGAGAGGGTTATGGTCACTGTAGACAATGGTCTCATGTCCAGGATAGCTTAAATAGCATTTGAAGTGCTTGAAGGCAGAGACTAAGGCCATGGCTTCTTTTTCCACTGTGGAGTACGAGCATTGGTAGGGGAGTAGTTTGGCTGAGTAGTAGCTAACCGAGTGGAGAGTGGGGAAGTGGTCATCATCTTGGAGAAGGACACCTGTCCCCTCTCCGGAGGCGTCTATTTTGAGGACGAAGGGGTGCAAGTAGTTGGGAGTCCAAAGTATGGGCTCAGTGCTCAAGAAACGTTGGAGGGCTTCAAAGGATTCTTGGCAGGCAGTGGACCAGACAAACTTCTCTTTAGGGCTGGTCAGGGCTGCTATTGCTGAGAAGTTGCGGCAAAAGCGATGGTAGAACTTCGCCATCCCCAAGAACCTTCGAAGCTATTTCTGGTTGTCTGGGACAGTGAAGTTTAGGATGGCCTGGGTGTTGGCCATCTTGGGTTGGCACAGCCTGTGGTCAACTACATGCCCTAGGTAGGTGACCATGGCTCTGCTGAACTCGGATTTGGACAAGTTGGCCACGAATCCTGCGGTGGAGAGGTGATCTAGAAGGGAGTTTAGTTTGGTGAGGTAGTCTTCCCACGAATCTGCTAAAACAAGAAGATTGTCAAGATAGGCAAAAGTTTTATCTAGTCCAGAGATGGTATGATTGATGGGCCGCTGAAAGGTGGCAGGAGTGTTATACAGGCCAAAAGGGAGGACCAGATATTTAAACAGGCCAAGAGGGGTTATGAAGAGTTTGATCTGGTGGTACCCCTTGATTAGGTCTATCTTGGAGATGAAGTGGGACTTCCCTACCTGGTCAACTAGAGTGTCAATATGGGGTTAGGGGTAATGGTCCTTAACTGTAGCTGCCCCTCCCCCCCCCCCGAAGGCCCAATACTTTTATGTAGTGGGGGTGCTTGCATGTAGCAAGAATGGGCTGAACAGTGCCAGCCAGGTGCAACCATACTGGAGAGGTCAACCCTAAGCTACCAGACAAAATCTGAGCCAATGGACAACCCTAGCTTGTCTTTGACTATGGACTGGAATGCTCATAGGATTTGCCGCCCTCACCCTCTGACAGTTGTTTTAGGATAAGGTTCTTGGGATAGTGAATAGATAGAGGGTCCCCCACCCTTTTCCTTTGTGAATTCCCCTATCCCTATCCTTCATATTTGCTACTCTGCTCTCCTCTTTCACCATCTTTCTCTAATACTTGTTAAGGCAGGTTCTAGTATCTTGGTGCCTTCCAAACTACATGTCTGAACCCAATCAAGTGGGGATGTATACTGCGAGGTCACTACTCCCTGTGAGGGCTGAAAGCTCACTGACTGGGGAATGCATGTTTGCAAGGTAGGTACTAGGCTGCCAACTTACTTTCTATCCAGTGCACATGCAGAGTGACAAAACTAAAGAGGACAAATCTCCGGGTAGACAAAGTCTCTAACTCAAATCCAAGGCCCTGCATGTGTAAACAGTCGTTTCTGGAACTTCCTGACTCTGCAGACTTTTCTTTTATTGCTTGAGGCATCAGGCAACTGCAGTATCTTCTATGTATTGATCTCTCTTTCATGATATATGATGTGGCCCTATAAATATACATGATCATGGCAGCTGCTCAAACTGTATATTCTAAACCACCACTACCTGATCCTCCTCCTAAACCCCCAATCCCTCTCCTAATATTGCTGATTCTAATGTTGACGATGTTGGCTCGGTAAAAGTAAAACTCCCAGTTGTTTGATTCTGGCTTGAAAAAGGATTTCGGTAATGATACTGAGACCTCATTGACAGATAATTCTGTTGTCCAGAAACTTACAATTGGAATGGATTCTGGAGTGAGGAAATCATCTTTAGATACTCAGAAGCCTATAAATAGCTCAAGTATTGCTCCCAATTGTCATAGAGTCTTACATTTAAAATATGTCTCTTGATAAGAGTTATGTTGACTTACATGAAGAGTTCTGTAAATTTGGACTCATTAAAAAGATCAGGGTTAAACTGACTGACAACTTTAAGGCTTGGCTAGTCCAGATCTCATTTCTTTCTAATCAGGATGCAGCTGCTGCCTACTTGGATTATGATAATTCCAAAGGAAATGAATCTTTGGCCCAACTTGTTGCTAGAGCGCCACCTAACCTGGATATCTTTTATCCAGAAAACCTAGTAGATGAAAGGAAGAAAAGTGTGCAGAGGCCTCCCAATCCAACTAAGTGACTTATTATCACTTTTGCAAAGGAATGTGCTAACTTGTTCAAGTCTAGAAGATTCTTGAAGAGTCACCTTGGCTCTGGTAATTTAACTAACTCACAGGTATCACGATTTGGAAGAAATTCCTTCATAATTCATGTAAAATCTTATGAGCAAGCTGCCATGGTGCTTAACTTGAGTCAGAAACCAGACATTAAGGATGTTAAACCCCACTATACCTTTAGTTAAGCCAAAGGGTTAATTTTTAATAGAGAAACCATTACTTTTAGGAAGATGAAATTTTAGAAATGTGCCCAACTAATGTTTGGAGGGTTTTTAAAATCCCTCGTTCTTCTATGATTATCCTAACTTTTTTTGGTGAAGCTCTGCCTCATTATGTAGAGATAGAAAAAGAGATTGTGCATGTGAACCAGTTTAATCCCCGTCCCCTTCAGTGCTTTAACTGCTTTGGTTTTGGCTATCCTTCCTACCGATGTGCAAAAGACAAACTGTGTTTGATATGTGCTCAGCCAGAGCATGGGGATTGTTCCCTTCCAAATGCTTGTATAAATTGTAAAGGAGAGCACAGTGCCAGGGATAAGAACTGCTTAATTTATAAGAAGGAACAAGATGCACTACTAAAAGCCCATGCAGAACATATTAGTGTTGGTCATGCCAAAAGACTACTAATTCCAAAAGATACAGTGATGTTGTTAAAACAAATAGTAAAGTGGAACCCAATAGAAATAAAAATGGCAATATGAATTCTTCTGTTAACACTGAACCCAAGCCTCAGTGTAAAAGTGTTACTATCAAATCTAATCGTCTTTCTTTTTCTCAACTTGGAATTTCTAGTACTTCTCAATCCTCCTCTGTGGAGGTTTCCTCATCTCCTGTTGAGGGGATGTCTCCTGCCCCATCTGGAGGGGCACCTAAGGTTTCTATTGCTGAAACCTCACAGGCTTCCAATGAAGCCTCCTCTCAGGCAATCTCTCTTCCAGACTTGGGGGACTCCCCAGTAGAGGGATTGGTGACTGGTGTGCTTCATTCAGTTGAGGTGCACAGAAACGATGAGGATCAACCAACTCTAGAATCTAATAGAAAAACAAATGCTAATACGAATTCTTCTGTTAATGCTGAACCCAAGCTTCAGTGTGAAAGAGTCACTAGTAGACCTATTCGTTCTTCTCCACAACTTGGAAATTCTAGTACTCCTCAATCCTCCTCTGCGGAGGTTCTCTCATCCTCTGTTGAGGGAATGTCTCCTGCCCCATCTGGAGGGGTACCTTAGGTCTCCATTGCTGAAACCCTGCAGGGTTCCTTCAATTAAGCCTCCTCTCAGATAATCTCTCTCCCAAACTTGGGGGGCTCCCCAGTACAGGGATCACTGACTGGTGTACCTCACTCGGTTGAGGTGTACAGAAGAAAAGCTATGGAGTCTGAAGTTGTGCGCAGTAAAAGGCTCCACAGTCCACCCTCATCTTCAACTTCTTCCCCATAACGTGATATGCAATCTAAGAAAGGAACTACCGGTAGTTAATTCTGTCTCTACATCAACATCTGTCGGACCATTGTCAGAGAGGAGGATGCCACCCTCAAACACAAAGAAATTAAGATAAGAACCCATCTTGTAAACCCTCTCTCTCCCAACCTTCTCTTCCCTTTGCCAAGAGAACCAAAAAAGAAAAAGCTGTATAATGTCTATAATTCAGTGGAATATTCAAGGTTTTAACTCTCATCAAGAGCAAGTTTGGATTCTCTTTAAAGAACATGATGTGTCTGCTATTTGTCTCCAAGAGACTATGCTTGGTGATTTATCCCCTAATGTTGGACTTAATTATAATTTTTATAGATCTCATCCTATGATTGGGGGTCATGCTCATGGAGGTACTGGTATCATTGTTAACAAGTCTGTAAACCACAGAAGTATCCACCTACATTCAGTGTTGCAGGCTTGTTTAGTACAAATCTTTACCACTAAATGGAGCCTGAACTGGAAGATCGACTTCTAGACTTATTTAACCATTCCCGTCAGTTTGAGTTAAATGACATACAATCTTTGGTTGACCAGCTTCCTCAGCCTTTTATTTTAATGGGTGATTTTAATGCCAAGCATTCTCTATGGGGTGAATCAAGGTATGACCCCTGGGGTAATATAATTGAAGAATTTATTGATAATAATGATGTCATTTTGATGACAGTTACAAAACTAGGTTTGATGTCTTTCACAACTCAAGTTCTGCTATAGACCTAACTATTCGTTCATTGTCCTTAAGATTAGATTACAGTTGGTCAATAGATGAAGATCTACATGATAGCGACCACTGGCCTATCCATATCATATATTTAAGGAACATTCCCTCCTCTTGCTTACCTAAATGGAAGACAGGGGAGGCTGATTGGGAATTATTTAGGAGATCCGCAGAGATTGATTATAAGACTAGTGATTTTTCTAGTAACTTTGATGCATGTGATTATCTGGTAGGCATCATACTTTCTGGTGCTTTTTCATCCATTCCTAGGACAGCTGGTAAACCTCGATGCCCAGTAGTCCCCTGGTGGAATGATGAATGTGCTTTAAGTAGAAAGACTACAAGAACTTGCCATAAGAGATATTTGAGATGTCCTTGTTTAGCCAATAAGATAACGTACAGAAGAGCTCAGGCAAAGCAGAAGAAAATCTTTGAGAAAGCAAGGAGGGAATCATTCACTAAATCTACTAGCGAGTTGAAATATGACTCTCCCCCTACCTTAGTATGGAAAAGGATACAAAAATTACAGGGAAAGTTTGCTCCATCTCCTTTGCCCATTCTCAAAATTAATGACTCTTATATCAGATACAAGAGAAGTAGCAGAGGCTTTTGGAAGCCACTATGCTGATATTTCAAGTCCACTTCATTATTCACCTGATTTCAGAACAATTAGAAACAAGACCATGATTGTTCCTCCTACCAATACGAACTCAGAGGAATATAATCTTTTTACCTTGGATGAATTGGATCATGCTTTATCTTTATCCTCCCTAACCTCTCCTGGAGAGAATGACATTCTTTATTTCATGGTTGCTCATTTATCCATATCCTCAAAGAAATTCCTCTTAAATATTAAGGTCCATGAAAGAATGGTTAACATGCATTTAGTTTGGTTTTTAGAGTCTAAAAATCTTCTATCTAACCAACAGTTTGGATTTAGAAGAAACAAGTCCACTCTGGAACCCTTACTTTTTATCACTCGTGAGATTCAGAATGCCTTTGCAATTCAGAATCAGAGCATTGCTGCGTTTTTTGACTTGAAAAATGCCTACTATACTACCTGGCGGGGAGGCATTCTGAAGCAACTTGCAGAGTGGGGTATCGGGGGTAATATGTTCGATTGTTTAAAGGATTTCTTGTCTCATTGTTATCTAAAAGTCAGAGTGAGCTCTACTTTCTCTTCTGAATATCTTCAAGAGGAAGGGATTCTCCAAGGAAGTGTTCTGAGTCCTACACTCTTCAGCATAGCCATTAATAGTTTGTTAGAACAAGTTCCTGCTGGAGTTCATGGATTGGCTTATGCTGATGACTTCACTATTGTGTGCAGCAGATCGACAACATTAGAAACAGGCCTAAAGATTGAAGAGGTTATTAACTTAGTAACAGTATGGGCTAATTACAGAGGCTTCAAATTCTTTGCTGAAAAAACAAAAGCCATTAGGTTCTCTAGACTGAGACGCAAGGAAGAGATACCAACATTATTCTTAGAGGGTGTTATATTAACATATGAAGATCAGGTGAAATACTTGGGTCTGTTGTTGGACAAAAGGTTGACATTCACTCATCACATAAATGAGGTCATATGCACTGTTAAAAAGCGACTTATATACTAAAAGTGTCTCGCTTCAATTGGGGAGCAGATTGTACAACTCTAAAAGGCTTTACCAAGCATTGTGCCTTAGCAAATTCGATTATGGATCAGCATGTAAAACTTTATTAAAGAAGCTTGATGTAGTCCATAATATGGCTTTGCAAAATTGTTTGGGAGCTTATAGAACATCTCCAGTGGATAGCTTGTATGTGGACACAGGAATTCCTCCCCTTCATATTCACAGGGAGGAATTAAGTCTTAGATATACATCTTGTGTGTTATCATCAAAACAAAATCCAAACTTCAAATATGTAAAGCAGCCAGTAGACAGAGCTCCAAGAAAAGGTACTCTGCCGAAACCTTTAGAATTGAGATGTCAAGTTGGCAGTGTGGCCACTCCTTGGCCTTTTTCCCAAGATCTTGGAATTTTTGCCATCATCTTGGAATCTTGGATATAAATTGTAAAAAATGAACAAATCTTGGATTTTTTCGCCAATTTGTAAACAATTGCTCAAAATGTTAGTTTAATAATAGAATATCCTCTTTGCCACTTAATAAAGTATGAGGCACACTATGTTAACAACAAAGGACAAATTAAGTTTTAAATTTTAATTCATGAGATTGTTGAAAAGAGGCTGGAAATCACGACTTGTCAACTAAGTTGGCTTGTATGAGTCGACGTGTCCATAACACGTAAACTACGTTTGAGACGTTTCCCTCCTAGTCCATATCTCCCTTACCCTTAGTCCGCTAGTCCTCCATTTTCTCTCTAGCCAATTAGTCGTGCGTGTGTGGTATGTGACAGACCTGTGGATAGTTATTCAACCCTACTTGATTTAATTAGAAATCATTATGAGTGACTGAAGAACCAGGGTATAGCGGTGATGTTACCCCACCAAAGAAAAAAGCGAAAGTGACGTAGTATCAACAGGCATTTAGAAAGGAATGGATTGAGGAGGATGAACTGAAGGATTGGGTACAACCAGATCCTGCTGACAAATATACTGTCTTGGGTACTGTATGTAGCAGCAAACTCAAGAATTGCAATAAGTATCTTAACATCCTTGGTCTATTTGTATAGGATGTAGTAATTGAGTCTAGAAAACTATCTGAAATCGACCCCAGTGATGAAACACTTCACAAGAGTCTGGAAGATTTATGCCTTGGTGGCAGATGTGAGGGTTTGATGGAAAGTGAACCTCTTCAGGAAAAGGAAAAGCTTTTTCGATATGACTGCAAGCAGTTTCTAGTAGAATTGTGCATGCAGATGAAAAAAAAATCCTTTTGAAGAAAATAGCCTCATTGCTATGTTAAAGGTAGTAGAACCAGCTGAAGCTCTTTTTACAAAGAGGGACTTGAAATCTCTTGGAAAACTTGCAGTACATTTTCCAACATTGATAAGGAAGGATGAGCTAGATTTGCTACAAGAGCAATGGCGAGATCTTCTATATGCAAGAGACACATTTAAAGGCATAAGTCAGTCTGCAACTGTTTTCTGGCATGATTTACTTTCAGTGAAAATGGGAATAATAAAGAAAACTTTAATCTTCTTGCAACATTTATGTGCAACTTATTAGCTCTGCCACACTAGTCTGCCTGGGTTGAAAGAATTTTTCCCAAATAAACCAAGTTAAAACCAAGCAAAGCAACAGACTACACACAAATACAGTTGCAAACCATCTATTGGCTAAGCAAGCCATTGCAAGACAAGAAGTGACTTGCCAAAAGTGGGAACCATCTATTTCATTAAACACTGTCACAAGAGATAAAATGAGAGGGAAGAGTCCAGAAAGAAGAGTAACACAGCAACTTTATATCATAGTGAACCTGATGACAGTGATGATGAGGAATTACAAAGGATTACAAAGGCGGAGCATGTCGATAGGAGACCTTTTGGTCCATATGTAGGTCGGATGCAAAAAAAAAAAATAATAATAAAATAATAAATAAAAACTATAATAATGTATATAACAGATAAAATACATAAATAAATGCATAGGTATAGTTAATAAACAAACAGGTAAATAGTAAATAATAATAAATTGACATATAACTAATAATAAATGAAAATCAAACAGACAAATGATAACAAAACAAAAAATATAAAATAAATTATAATCATTACAGCATCTTGCTTAGGTGTTTATCTAAATGATTCTTAAAGCTTCGAACTGAACTACATTGCACTACCTGTGCAGGAAGTTTATTCCATTCATTAACTACACAGTTGGCAAAGTTGTTTCTACCTACTTCCAAATTGAATCTATTTCCAGACGGTTTGAGACCATTGTTTCTTGTCTGATTCTCATTCAATGTGAAAATTTTGTCACTTTTGATGTCAATTCCCTTTAGAATCTTAAAGACCTGTATCAAGTTACCTCTGAGTCTACGTTTTTTAGGGAAAACAGATTCATATGTTTTAGTCGATTTTCGTATGATTTATTTTTGATATTTGGAATCAGTTTTGTGGCTCGCCGTTGTACTTTTTCCAGTCTGTCAATGTCTTTAATGAGATTCAGTGGCCATACAGAAACAGCATATTCCAAATGTGGACGAACTAACGATTTATATAGCTTGTTAACGAGTGATGGACTTTTGAAATCAAAAGATCACGCAATCAGTCCTAGAATCTTATTTGCTTTCTCAGAGGCTGAAATGCACTGCTTGGATCATTTGATGTCGTTACTGATAATTACGGCGAGATCTTTTTCACTGTCCACTTTTGTTAACGAATTTCCAAAATAACTTGTAATCGTACTTAGTTATTTTTTCCCATGTACATTACCTTGCATTTACTTGTGTTAAATTTCATTAGCCACTTTTCAGTCCATTGCTGTAATTTATCTAAATTTTCTTGAATATCTAATTGGTTTAAGTGATCATTTGCCATTCCGCACAGTTTTGTATCATCAGCAAATTTGGAAACGGTAGATTTTAGTCCATGGTCTATATCATTTATATATACTATGAATAGAAGTGGCCCAAGAACGGAACCCTGAGGAACTGCACTTGTAACATTTTTCCATTTAAAACAACTCTCCGTTTTCGACCATTCAACCAATTACTAGTCCAACCTAATAGGCTACCACTTATTCCGTGTAAAGCTAATTTAGTAAGTCTTTCGTGTGGGACAGTATCAAAAGCTTTTGCAAAGTCTTGATATATTAAATCTATATGGTTTCTTTTGTCATAATTTGAGATAACTGTATTGTAGAATTCGAGTTAGTCACGCAAGAACGTTTGTCTGAAACCATGCTGGCTTATCATTTATCAAACGGTTACTTTCTAAATGATGTTCGATAGCATTTCTGATGATAGTTTCCATTATTTTTCCTTCGATTGAAGTCAACCTTATAGGCCTATAGTTATTTGGTTTCTTTTTGTCACCTTTTTTGAATATGGGAGTAAAGTTAGCTAGCTTCCATTCTCTTGGGACATCTCCGGATATGATGGATTTCTTGAAAATAATTTCTAACGGAACACCAATCTCATTTTTTATTTCCTTTAAGATTCTTGGATGCCAACCATCAGGCCCTGGTGTTTTATTAACCGAGTTTATCTGTACACCTTTTAATTTTTTCTTTTGTTATATTTACCGTAGTAAGTTTACCCTAGACTTTTCACAGGTTTCAGTTTGGAATTCACTTTGAGGGGTCTTGTTTATGAATACCGAGCTAAAATAATTGTTTAAGATGTTACACATTCCTTTATTTGAATATTCAAGTTGACCGTCAGCAGATAATAGTGGACCAATGCGATTCCTAACAACCTTTTTATCTCTAATGTAACTATAGAATTCTTTGGGATTCTCTTTGGATTTATCAGCGATCTTCATTTCGTATCGTTTTCTTTTTTTTTTGTCTTTTTTAAATCTGTTTTGATACATAACTTTCATAGTCATTAGATGCACCCGAGCACTTATAATTCTTATAAGCCTGTCTCTTTTTAGCAATAATTTTTTCAGTTTCTTTGTCGAGCCTGATTTGGGGGACGTCTGTCCTTAAAAGGAATGTAAGTATGAATCTAGTGAGCGTATTTTGAAATATTTCCTACATCTGATCTACAGGTCTTTCGTTTAATTTTGCCTCCCAATCTGTAAACTGAAGCTCCTGACGTAGTCCTATGAACTGAGCTTTACTGAAATTGGGTATTTTAGAAACACAAGTATCTATTCTAAATTTTTTTAGGAGTTTGAATCTAAGTTGTGATCGCTATTTGCAACAGATTCACCAACTTCTACATCAGTTACCATGCTTTCGCGGCTAGTGATCAATAGATCGAGCAAGTTTCCATATCTTGTGGGCTCTTTTACATGCTGAATTAAGTAATTGTCACCAAGAAAATCAATCAAGCGACTACCTATATGGCCATGTTCAAGGGTCATGCAATCAATGTTAGTAAAATTGAAATCACTCATTATCAATAAATCCCGGTTGCAGAAACTAGAGTTCTTGAAATAACAGTTTGTCGTCTGCTAATGATAATGTCTTTGGCCTATATATTACACCTATATTTTTTTGTCCATTTGTTTGCGTTAACTCAACCCACAAACTATCATATGCATCCTGTTTCACTTTCTCTAAAACATAAGCATGAACATTGTTTAGAGGACCCTATGCCAGTGCCCTTCTTCCTACAATAATACCATCATCTGTAAAGTATTTGGCGAGTAGAATGTCCTCTTCTAGCTGAATTTCCTATTTTAGATAAGCCACAAGCCATTTCAGGAGCCATATCACCTAGTTTTTCGCAAGTATCAGTAAAAAAAAAAATAATCCTTGGATTTTTTCGTAGGGTCATCTTAGCATTTCTACTTTTTGTGAGTGGCCACACTGCAAGTTGGGACAGAAGATGTAGGACTTGTTCCTGTTACAATTGCTGAGGTTATGCCTCCCAAATTCCCTCCTTGGAACTGATCTCCCACTAATTTGTCCTTTTAAAATCAAGAAAAATAGAACTGCTGCAGGGCTAAGGAGTGAATTTTTAGAACACTTATCAGTACATGCCGATTCAGTTTTTATTTATACAGATAGATCAAAATTCCAAGATGGTGTTGGTTGTGCTGTTGTATCTGATAGCATGGTTTTTTAGAGGAAGTTGCCTAATTTTAGCTCTGTTTTTACTGCTGAACTGCTGGCATTCAACACCCTAAAATTTGTTTTTAATTCCGTTTCATCTTATAACAATGTTATTTTTACAGACTATGAGCATTCTATCCTAAGTAAACTATTGCCTCTTCACCATTTAGTCCAAGAAATACAGGACTGGTCGATTCTTATTAACAGCCGAAAGAAAATAAAAGTAAACTTATGCTGGGTGCAGTCCCATGTGGGTATCACTGGAAATGGGCAGGCCAATGTTGCAGCCAAAGCTGTACTAGGCTCAGCCACATAAAAGACACAAAAACCCCACATACGGACTTCAAGCAAGTAATTCATTGTTATGCAATGGAGAAGTGGCAGGAACAATAGACAAGGCTGGACGGCAGTTACAAATTAAGAGAGATTCACCCATCGGTGAGCACTTTGAAGTCTCATTCTTTGGACAGGAGATCAAGTATTATTTTAATAGGGTTAAGAATTGGCCATTCCTTCATTACCCATAATTTTTTTTATGGGAAGTGGAGCAGAAAGGCTGGCCCCCTAATGCCCCACTTGCCAAGTTGTTTTTACATATTAAACACATTTTAATTCAATACCCTGCATACTCTAACAAGTGCAGGGCAAACTTTTTAACAAATTTATCTCGAAGAAATTTTAGGGGAGGAGGCTCATGTGAAGAACGTTTTAAGTTTTTAAAAGACGTCAATTTATTTTATGAAATTTAGAATTGTGTACTGTATATGATTGCTTGTATGTGCATCTTGTTTTGATGTGTTTTTGTAAGTGCTTATTATTTTTACCGTTTTACTTCAATTTTTTTTTTGTATATGATAGATATGCGCTGAATGGCCTACCGGCTCCGGCGCTTGGCCTTCAAGCCAAAAATTCCATAAATCAATCAATCATAACTGTAGCTGTGTTCAATCTATGGAAGTCCACGCAGTCTCCAATTTCCGGATGCCCAGGGAGAGGAGCTTGGTTTTGCCAGTCAATGTTCCACCGGGTAGTCCATCTCAGTTTTCATAATTTTTTAATTTGTGAGGGTTGAGATGATAAGGGGCCTGGTGAATAGAAGTTTTATGTCATGTTTGACTGTAGTGCACAACCCTGGGTGGTCTGCAAAGATGGTAGGATGTTTCTGGAATAGTAGTAGCGTTAAGTCCTCTTGTTGTTTTTGGTTTAAGTGGGCAAGGAATGAGGATGGGTTAGAGAGGGAGGTGTTAAGCTGGAGAATGGTGGGATCATTATTTTGTACTGGGGGAATTAATTCACATTGTGGGTTTTGGTTACAATGGATAGGTCTCGGGGAGTCATCTGCAAGTATTCTTTCATCAGATTTACATGAACTAGTTTGGAGTCTTTTCGCCTGTCAGGAGTAAGAACAACGTAGTTGAGTTTATTAAGGCGGTGGGAAAAAATATACCAAGGCTTTTTTCCCCTTACAAGGGAGGTAGCCAAAAAGAAAAAGGCATAAAATCATTCCCACCCATTCCATCCCTAAATACACTCCACTCCCCTCCACCCTCCTTCCCATCTTAGCACCTCCTGGACTACAGGTCATCCCTGCACCTTGTCCACTACCCTGGGTCAGAGGCAGTGTCGCAAGTCACAGCACATCCACAGCAAGGCCGCTTCATTAAATCGGCAACCCCCCCCCTCTCCGTTCCCCCATGCATAAAAGGAGAAGATGGGGAGAAATCCCTTTGGGCTGCATCAAATTTTGCTCACACATACTACCTCACCCCCCATCCCCCCACCCATTTCACCTCATGCATCACAACATAATCCATATACAACCATTCTCCATTCACCCATCTTCTGTCCTCTTCCGTCCTTCCTCAACAGACATTCCCCTCTTCCCCAAAAGCCCCCTTTACCCCATCCATCCACCTCATCCTAGGACGTCCCCTCATGTTCACTCCCTCCACATCTGCCTTCCATACCTCTTTTACTAGTCTTTCTTCACTCATTCTTTCCATGTGTCCAAACCACCCTAATACTCTTTCATCAACCCTATCTCCCAACTCCCTTTCCACCCCTGTTCTCCTCCTCACCTCCTTATTTCTCACTATCTAGCCTAGTAACCCCACCATCATACTTCTCAGACACCTCATCTCAAACACTTTCAAACTCCTTCTCTTCCTCTTATGTTCCATGTTTCTGCTCCATACAGTGCTGTTGGCACAATCACTCCTTCATACAGTCTCCTCTTAGCATCCATTCCCAAATGTCTATTCCTAATTACACATTTTAATCCACCAAGGCATTTACTCGCTTCTCTCAATCTACATTCTACCACCACCTCCACTCCACCTTTTCCTGCCACATTTGCACCCAAGTATCTAAAACTATCCACTTCCTCCAGTCACTCTCCCTTAATGCTCACTTCCAGTCTACTACCACTTTCACCCCTTGTACATCTCATCACCTTACTTTTACCCACATTTATCTTCAGCTTTCTTCTTTCACACACTCTCCCAACCTCTGTCACCAACTTCCTCAATCCCTCCTCTGATCCTGCCACAAGTGCAGTGTCGTCCACAAACAATAGCTGGCTCACCTCCCACTTTTCTCCATTTTCTTTAACCATCTCCAGTCCCTGACCCACTACCCTTGCATTTACCTCTCACACTACCCCATCCATGTATAAGTTGAACAGCCAGGGCGACATAATGCATCTCTGACGAAGTCCCACCTTTACCTCGAACCACTCACTCTCTCCATTTCTTATCATGGCACATACTCTACTACTCTCGTAAAAACTCTTGACAGCTCCTAGACGCTTTCCTCCTATCCTGTATATCTGCAAAACCTCCCATAGTGCCTTCCTGTCTACCCTGTCGTAAGCCTTTTCCAGATCCATAGAAGCCCAAAATACATCCTTCACCTTTCCTATAGCTTTCTCACATATCTTACCACAAAAATCTGATCTACACAATCTTTACCCGTCCTAAATCCACACTGTTCCTCACCAATTACTCCCTCTGTTCCTCTCCTAATCCTCTCAATCAAGATCCTCCCATAAGCCTTCCCAACTACACTTAACAAGCTAATCCCTCAGAAACTACTACACTCACTTGTCCCCTTTTCCCTTGTAAAGTGGAACTATACATGCACTCCTCCAGTCCTCCGGCACTACCCTCTCTCCAACAAACATTAAATAACCTCACCAGCCAGTCCACCATCACTGTACCTCCTTTTTTTAGACATTCTGCATGGCATCCATCCAGACCAGGTACCTTTCCTTCTTTCATCATCTTAACAACTGCCTTCACTTCATCCTTCCTTATTTCTCCTCCATTTTCCTCAACAATATAGGGACCTTGAAACTTGTGGGTGAGGGGAGCTCCAGGTATAGGCAGATACAGGAGTACCTCGTCACCGGGTTTAAAGGTTCGAACCTTGGTATTCTGGTCAAAATGGATTTTCATTTTGGCTTGAGATGTGGCTAAGTTCTCTATGGCAGTGCTTCAGACCACTTTCAGTCTGTTTTAATTGATCAATATATTGTTTTACCATCTGTTTGGGATGTTGAGGGGTCTCTTGATACCACTGTTCCTTAAGGGTCATAGGATCCTCTCATTTGGCAACCATACAGCAAATAACATGAGGGGTAGTCCTTCATCCCATCAGAAGGCGAATTTAAAAAAATATTTTCGAAGCATGTCCTCGAGTGTCTGATGGAACCATTCAAGAGCGCCCCGAGTTTCAGGATGATAAACTGTGGACAGGTTTTGGGTAATGCCAAACTCTTTTAGTACACTGGTGAAGTTGTTCCTGTGTCAGATTGGATCTGTTAAGGTAGACACACTTGAGTGAAAAAGTTTAGCAGGGGGTTTGCTATGATTTGAGCATTGATTTTCTTCAGAGGAAAAGCTTCAAGGTGCCTAATTACCAGACACATTACAGTGAGGATGTATTGGTTTTTCTTTCTTTGTCTTGGGCCATGACCCCACACAGTCAATAATCACCTTTTCAAAGGGTTCACCAGAGATGGGGATGTGGTTCAGAGCTTGTGGGATTTTCTGGTTAGGTTTTCCTACCATCTGACAAGTACGATAGGTCCTAACATAATCAGTGACTCTTCTTCAGACCGGGCCAGAAGAAATGCTTGTCGATTTGATCGTAGGTCTTGCAAATAACTAGATATCCTCCAGAACCATCTGGATGATACTGGGTTGGATAGAGCGAGGGATGCCAATTTGATGTCGTTTGGCCCAAGTATCGAGATTAGAACGGGAAGGTAGTTTGGTTACTCTCATTAGGATTCCTTTTTGGTAGTAAAATCCGAGTAAGTGGTAAACTTTTTGGGAACTGACTGCTACTCTATAGAAGTTTTGGAGGGTGGCATCCTCGAATTGAGCTCTTGATAGGTTTTCAGAGGATATGATTTGGTTAGGAAGATCAAAGGTACTGGAAAGAGGGGGATCTACAGGACAATTTTGTGAGTGGGTGACCACACACACAGAAAATCTTGGTATGCAAGTGGTCTTCTACAAGAGTAGGGCTTATGTCACAGGGAGGATTTATGATATTGGAGGGAGGGACTACTAGGGAGCTGGCGAGATCATTGCCAAGGATGAGTTCAACTCCTGGAATAGGCAGGGGTTTGTGCCAGATACCAAGTTCTACTTCCTTTTAGAATAAATTACACTTGAGGAATACGTTGACCAGTTTTGTGGACTGAACCAAGGACAGATCATTTATGGTTACTGTGTGTCCAGAGACTGGTCCTAATCTTGCATTGTGATCCCAACCTGTGCATCACCATAAACTGATCAGCCAACAGGGCAGCCTCGTTTAAGTCTAGTTCATCCTTGTAATTGATATACAAGATTAGTTGGAGTAGAAGTAGTCTTTTAAACTCTTCAATGACCATCAAGTTTACCAATTGATCATACATGTTAATTTTACAAGAGGAGAGCTATTGCTTGAGGATTTTAACAAGTTTCTCAATTTTTGCCTATAGGATTCTGGGGTAACTTGATAGACATTAAAGATACTGGCTTTGACTAGGTAAGAGGTATACTCCTCAAGAGTGTTAAAGACCTTGGCAGCGGTTCCTACCAGCTTGCTTTGAATGAGCCATATCCACTCCTCCTCGGGCCACTTGAGATGTACTGCGAGTCTTTCGAATTGTTGAGAGAAGCACTCTGGTTCCGACTCATCAAAAGGGTGGATAGAGGCTTTGTTGTGTAGTTGGATGGAAGTCTTTGTCTCCGTTATATTGAGCTAATTCTATCTCATGTCTCTGCTCGTTATTTCATCTCGTGTTCAAATTCATGCTGACATTCACACACTTCTCGCTCATATTCAATTCTCTAACTTAAGTCTTTCTAGTTCTAAGGAAACTATTTATCTATTCGTGTAGTCAGGGGTAGGGTGAATATTACTAGGATCTGGAGGAGTGTTTAGTGTCTGGTCATGTGTGGTTGTCTCTGCTATTTCTACTTCTGCATCTGATTCTATATTATGTTCTGTTGTCCCACTAGTGCCGGGGAGTAATTAATAGGCAGCATCTTATGTGCAGGAAGAGGGAGTCCCCCAGGGCAGTATATTAAATGTTGCCCTATTTGCAAATCCCATTGACATTTCAAGGAACCCTATTTGTTGATGACCATGCCTTTTACTGTAGTGCCCCAACAGCACTTGAGGCTGGTATGAAAATTCATACTACAATAAATGCCATCACTAAATGGGCTGACAGGAAAGGCTTTAAGTTTTCACCTCAAAAAACTAAGGCCATCAGGTTTACAAGGTGTAAGAAGAGGTAAGAGATACCAATACTGTTTTTGAAAGGCAAAATCCTACCATGTGAAAGTGAGGTGAAATACCTTGGTGTGATCTTTGACAAGGGCCTCACTTTTGTTCCTCACATTAACGACTTGTGCATTAGAGTGCGACAATCCACCAACATTCTGAAAATGGTCTCGCACTATGATTGGGGTGCCGATCGTACAACTTTATTAAGGCTCTACAAAACATTCTGCCTCAGCAAAATTGATTATGCTTGCCAGATATATGGCTCTGCTGCTAGAACTACCCTCGAAAAACTAGACATGGTACATAATTTGGGTTTGAGGATTTGTACAGGTGCCTATCGTAACTCCCCAGTAAATAGCCTTTATGTGGAGGCGGGTGTGCCACCTCTTTCCTTATGAGTGGAGCTGGGATTATGATATTTGGCCAAATGTTTGACATCGAAGGATAATCCTACCTTCAAATTTGTCACAAACCCTAATGACATCTCTTCAAATAGACCCCATATTCCTAAACCACTTGAGGATCAATTGGAGAAGGAAACTAGAGAGATTGGTCTCTATGACTACTATCGCCAGGCTAGGCCCAGCAAAGTATCATCCTTGGTGTAAACCCACCATGGAGGTCTGCATCTGCACTGGTGGTAAACATCACAATACTCAGGTTATGGCACAATTCTTAAAATGTTCCTCTAACACAAGACATCCATCCCTATCTACACTGATGGTTCCAAGTATGCAAGGTGTTGGCTCTGCTGCAGTTCTTGCTAAAAAAACTGATCAAACATAAGTTACCCTCTCTTTGCTCAAATTACACTGCCGAAGTTTATGCAATTCTTCTGGCAGTTGAAGAGATCTACTATTGTAGCACGAGTAAAGCTTTATTATATATACAGACTCAAATAGGGTTTTACTTTCTCTATGGCAACTTTTGCCCACTCATCCACTAGTGCAAGAGGTGCAGGATTGGCTGGTCCTCCTACACTTCCAAAAACGTACCAGGGTGAGCTTTTGTTAGGTACCAGGTCACACTGGCATCATGGGGAATGAAACGGCAGATAAAGCTTCAAAGTCAGCAGCAGCTGATCTGCAGCAGACTTCCGCTGTTCATGTACCACACAGCGACCTTAAGGACACCATACACACCTATATACAAAACAAGTGGCAGCATAGGTGGAGCACCTTGCCCAATAATGTGAAGCTAAAAGGGATCCGTTCCCTTATAGGAAAATGGGAATCCTCCTGTAGCCCAAATAGGAGGGACAGCATTGTACTAACTAGAATGTGAATTGGACACTCATATCTAATGAACAATTTCTTGATGAAAAGTGGCAACAAGTGGTGGGCTCCGTTCTGTTGTACATGTCAAACTCCCATCACCGTACAACACATTTTAACAGAATACATTTGTTACCACCATGAGCAGCGAGAAAGTACAATAATATAGCACTCCTAACCAAATTTCTAAAACTCATCAAACATTACCATCTCATATGAATAATTGTGTTTTTAATTTTAATTTGTAGTATCATCGCCTTTGACATTACATCTACCTTTTAGTTTTAACAGTGCTGAATAGCCCTTGATGCTCCAGTGCTTGGCTTCCGAGCCAGAATTTTATAATCCAATCCATGGATTTATTAGTTTGCCATACATAAATTAATATAACAAACTTGGAATATTTCAGAAATCTATCAATTTCTTTTCCTCATATTAACCATCACAATACAGATAAATATTACTGCGTTTGTGATTATGACAAGTTACCAATTTTTCTCTATATTTCTCTATTTTCTGTCTTATGGTGAAAGAAAAGTGAAAGAAAACGGAACTTTGAAGCATGAGACCTCTTACTCTCAACCCCCCACCCCAACTGCTCAACATTCATATGTCTAATCAAGCCACTCCTCTAAATCATGGTTCCGAAGGAGAACTGGCAATTCTTGGTGCTACTATAACTCGTCCATTCTCTTAGTATTAACTATCCATTCTTGAGTTAACTGTCAGCCCCACCTAAACTTCTATACTTACTGAAAGTCCTCAGTCAAACCTTGTTATGACCCTCATAGAAACTTTCCTAGTATCTGTATAAGGAGTATGTTTCCTTCTAACAGTTTCCAAAGTTTTCTATACTCGCACAGTAAGTCATGATAGCTAGAATTCAGACCTGTTGTTTACCTTAGTTGGTTCAGCACCTGAGTGTGGGACGATGATAACCCTTGTTCATATCGAACTCTCTCTATGCAGGCTATCTGTCATTTCAGTTGGGTAGTCCTGAGTGCTGGTATTCTAACTAGCATACATTCATCAGAACAATTATTTTCTGACCTGGGTATTTCAAACCCACTAATTCCATTTCTAACCAAACATTGAATAACATCCCATTTATTGTTAAATTCAAGAGTTGGTTAATGTAATTCATTGGAGTGTAATTCTTGTCACTCCTGAATAACCAACTAACCCACCATTCAAAATGGTATTCAAAATCAAAGCTTTCCAAGAAATTCCCTCTGTGAATCAATTAACAGGTGACCTCAAGATAAGATTGGCGAATGCTGGCCCAAACTTGCAATATAAATGCCCCTCTCTCTTTAACAAAACAGAACTTAGGATCATCGTCATATATCGCCTCATTGATTTGGAAATCTTAGGTGTTGATGCCTATTTGTTCTTTACACCAAGAGCCAATCCTTGTAAGCAGAGGTCCCTTTAGCCAAAGGTTGAGCAATTTTCTCATGACACCTAAATAGAGAAGATGCATTGGGTCCAGCACAAACTATGAAACCAGTCCAATATTAAGTGCTAGTCGTGGACTTTGACTATGATGGGGATTATTATCTTCCATAGAAGCAAAATTTGAATCTGTTCTCTTTTTAGCATCAAGTTCAGGAAATGTAAATGTACCTGCATAATCACCATGTTGTTGGCATTGCTCGCAACTACTGCAACCTGAATGCAATTCAATACATTTTAAAAAATGGCGAGCAGAGGAACATAAAATATTGGATAAATACAGTGAATTTTGACCCCTTAAAATCAAATCCTAATTCAAGCATTTCTAAAAAAAAAAAATCTTAATATTCTTGCACATTTTTAGATTTAGAAACCCCCAAAAATATGCCCACTGGTGCTGGTTCTGAAATTATCGTTTTGTTATCAGTGCAAAACTGAACTAAAATTGGCCAAATTTCCTTCCCACTGTTTACATAGTGGAATTCCATCACATATTTTCAAGGAAACTGTTGTGACTCTACTTTCTGCATCAGAATAAAGAAACTCTTTGAGGGAGTTCTTTAATCCAAAATGAAAATACCCCCACAGATTTTCATCATCAGGTCAGCTGGACCTGATGGAGTTTAACAAATTGTCCGAGGGTCTGATGGCAAATTTGCATCAAATTGTAAATTGAAAATTTTAACAAGGTCTCTTAGACCGCAGTGCTTAATCTGATGTTTGATGGCCCTGTTCTTATAGTCCAGGAGCATTAGCTCAAATATGGCTTCAACCCAGAACAAATTAGTAACAAGCTGAAAGTTTCAGAAACTGCTCAGGAGACCTTCCCTAATAACAAAGTCCCTAAGAATTCCCCTCGAGGGTTTTGAAAAATTCAAGATGGTGTCCAAAATGGCCATCGATATCATATTTTGTTATATCTCAGGTCTCAGTCAAGATAAAAACACAAATGAAGTATGAAAATATAGGTTCTCAGACCCAAGGAATTCATTTATGTCAGTGTATGTATGATAAATTGCGCCTGTGTCATGTTTTTGAGTTACAAGTACATTCACAGATGTTGTAACAAGTAATTCTGAAATGCCAGAAAGTTTTTTTTAGTGATACATGTAAAACCATGATTATCAATTGATGAAAGTGTTAGCCTGATTCATATGTTGTACGTGATATTAAATTTTGTTTTTTAGAGTTCAAGATGGATTCATGTGTTATTTGCAATGAATTATGCACCAAGGATTATGTACAAGTAGGAGCCAAGGGAAGGACAACCATACTAGCAGCAAGCCTGGAGAGGAAGGATGGACTTCATGAAACCTTGGAGACGAAGAACCCACTGACACTTCACATCGCCTACAGGAAGGCCTACACCAGGGAGTCCTCCATCAGGTCTGTGAAGAGGAAGTCAAAAGAACCTGTACTACAAGAGGAGGTTCAGCCACCCACCCTAAGATAAAAAAAAACTCCAAAATTTGACATCACCACGCACTGCTTGTTCTGCTCTAAAGTACTGCCAACTAGTAGCAGACTTACTACAAAACGGCAGAAGATAACCAGTAATGTGGAGACAATGCCCTTCAAACAGAACATCCCAGACAGGGAAAAATAGAGGAATGATGAATGGGGAGAAATGGTTGCCAAAAGAATGATTGAGGCATCCTCTGACTTGGTTGCTGTTGAAGCCAAATATCACCGTAACTGTGCCCAAGATTTTCTCAGCAAATCTGTAACACAGAAATCAGTTGGCAAGCCACCTGATGCTCTGTAGCAATCTGCCTTCAATGAACTTTGTGCCTATCTGGATGAAAATTATGAATGTCAATATGCTGTGTCTGACCTCATGGAGATGATGGAGACATTCTTGCATGGTGAGGAGGGCTACTCCATGAAGTACTTGAAACAGAAGCTGAAGGAAATATGAAGATGACAATCATTACAAGCCTCCCTGGAAAGTCGAGCACTGTTAGCTTCAGAGATTCAGCTCACCGTATTCTTCGAGAAAAGTGGATAGCAGACAGAGTAGCAGACAGAGGAAAATGAAAGAATAATTGAAATGGCTGCGTCAATTATTCATGATGACATTCGATTGTCTACATTTGACCTCTGTGAATATCCCAGTTTGGAAGATACTGAAAATGGGTTGTCTATGACTCCTGGGTCTCTGAACCTTTCTGCACAAATTGTTGGACCCAAAGGGCAAAAACACATGTGTACTGAGCAGACGATGTACTGCCATAGCCCATTGTTATTTCTGCCTGCAGTGTATCGACAAGGGAAGCGCAGGGCATTCAACCTGGTTCACAACAAGAAGGAGTGCGATCAGCTCAAGACATTCTCTAATGCTGGAAGCACACACCAACAAGTGCAAGAAGCAGGTGAAAGTTTTCTCCTGAAGTTGTATGGTGCACCTCATGGTGTGTCACTAGATGAGTTCCGCTACACTGCCTACAAACAGGCAATCAGCAGTCTCTATCTTAATCCTTCCAACTGGCAAGTTTGCCTCCAACAAGTGCTGCAGCCAAACAGCATTCCTTCAGAACTTATCATACTGTCCAGGAATGGATGGGCAGGCCCTTGCAGCCAACAGCCTGGGGATGGAAGCTGGAGGACATCCTAATTCCAGTTGAAACTGACCACCCCATTACCCCCGACTGTCTGCTCAACATGATCTGATGTGGCTGCAAAGCAGATAGCTGTGGAGCATCATGTGGCTGCAGGAAGATGGGGGTGCACTGCTCTACCATGTGTACAAAGTGCAGTGGTCAAACCTGCAACAATGATGATGGAGATGAAGAGACTGAAGCACCAAAACCAGTTTCTCCTGAAACGAAGATGCCCAAGACCATCGCCAAAATTTATTTGATTTACTCTGAGGTATTGTCTGCTTGTTATTGTGGCAAAGTAGCATGCAGTTGATACTTTAGAGTCTATATGGGGCGCCCCTACGGACCAGAGCAACAAATCATTTTGTCTATGATAGAGGAAAACTCTTCATAGAGAAATTATGACACTTTTATACTACGACTGTCCCTCTGTTATGCTGTCCCCCAACCCCTTGCTGCTGTCCTGTACCATTTTCTCTGAGTATTCATTTTCTGCTGTGGGGGAATTCCCTGTGGTAGGGGAAAAGAATACTGCCACCAAGTATTTCGACTTGGATTGTAAGAGACGAGAAGAAAGGGACGGGGAGTGGGACTAGGCATCCTTCTCCTTGTAGCCCCACAGGGGACATTCCTAAACAAAAAAGTAAAGGCATAAGAGGGTCTGGGAGTTTTCCGACCAGCACCCTAAGGTTTGGGTCTTTTAATGTGTGTGGATGTGGTACAGATGAGAGTAAAAGGGAAGAGATAGGTAGTATGTTTTTGAGAAGATGGATGTGTTGGCTTTCAGTGAAACTAAGTTGAAAGGGAAGGGTGAATGTAAGTTTGGGAGTGTAAGTGGGAGGTTATCAGGAGTGAAAAGAGGGCAAGGGAGGGAAGGGGTGGCTATTCTAATAAGTGAAGAGATAGGTAAATGTGTAGTGGAGTGGAAGGAGGTTTCCTCAAGGATAATGTGGATGAGGGTGAAATTGGGAAAGATGTGGGTCTTTGTAAGTGCATATGGGCCTGGCAGTGAGAAGAGTGTAGAAGAAAGGGAGGCCTTTTGGATAGATTTAAACGAGTGCATAGAGGATTTAGGGAGAAATGTCAATGTAATAGTACTGGGAGACCTTAATGCTAGGGTAGGAAATGGTCCAATTGATGGAGTGGTTAGGAAATGTGGAGTTCCAGGAAAGAATCATAGTGGAGAGTTGATGGTGGAAATGTGTCTAGAAAGAGTTGCTGATAGCAAATAGTGTTTCAGAAGAAAGTCAAGCATAAGTACACATGGAAGAGGGTGGTGGATGGAAGGGTGGTAGATAGTGTGTTGATGGATTATGTAGTGGTAAATAGGACTATGATAGGAAGAGTAAAGGATGTACATGTGCTAAGGGGAGAGGGTGGAGGAATATCAGATCATTTTTTGGTGGAAGGTAAGTCGAGAGTGGAGGATAGATGGAGGATAGATGGAGAAAGAGGAAAGGGACAAAAGGTAGGGAGGTGCTTAGAGTGAACTCTAAATGAAAAGGAAGTGGAGAAGGAGTACAAGAAGAAGCTGAAGGAGGAGTGGAAGGGTGTGAAGGATAGAGTAGAGCTAGGTGTGGAGGAGGAATGGGGAGGGTTCAAGGAGGGAGTCACAAAGTGTGCAAGGATGGTGTGTGGAACAAGAAAGACAGGAGGAAATAGAAGGAAGGGTAGTGAATGGTGGGATGAGGAAACAAAGAAGGTTGTAGAAGAGAAGCGAGCTTTCAGATTGGTTACAAAATAGGACGAGGGAGTCATACGAGAGGTACAAAGAAAAGAAAAAGTAAAGCAAAAGGTAAAGGAGGCAAAGAGGAGAGCAGATGTGAAGTGGGGTAAAAGTATGACAACATTTTGAAAGTAATAAAAAGATGTTTTGGAAAGAAATTAAGAGAGGAAGAGGAGGCGAATCAAATAGAGAAGAAAAGGTAAAAGGTGCAGATGGAGAGATGATAATGGAAGAGAAGGCAGTAAGGGGAAGATGGGCAGAATATTTTAGGGAGTTGCTACATGTGAAGGAGGATAGGGAGGGAAAGATAGTTGCAGTGGGAAATGCTAAGAAAATGACCGTGATGAGTGAGGAAAATGGAGGAGATATAAGGATGAAGTGAAGGCAGTTGTTAAGATGATGAAAGCAGGTAAGGCACCTGGTCTGGATGGATGCCATGCAGAATGTCTAAAAAAAAATGAGGTATAGTGATGGTGGACTGGCTGGCGAGGTTATTTAATGTTTGCTGAAGAGAGGGTAGAGTGCCAGAGGACTGGAGGAGTGCATGTATAGTTCCACTAAACAAGGGAAAAGGGGACAAGTGTGAATGTAGTAGTTTTAGAGGGATTAGCTTAAGTGTAGTTGGGAAGGCTTATGGAAGGATTTTGATCGAGAGGATTAGGAGAGGAACAGAGGGAGTAATTGGTGAGAAACAGTGTGGATTTAGGACGGGTAGAGGTTGTGTAGATCAGATCTTTGTGGTAAGACATATGCGAGAAAGCTATAGGAAAGGATGTTTTTTGGGCTTTTATGGATCTGGAAAAGGCTTACGATAGGGTAGACAGGAAGGCACTGTGGGAGGTTATGCAGATATAGGGGATAGGAGGAAAGCTTCTAGGAGCTGTCAAGAGTTTTTATGAGAGTAGTAGAGCTTGTGTCAGGATTAGAAATGGAAAGAGTGAGTGGTTCGAGGTAAAGGTGGGACTTTGTCAAGGATGCGTTATGTCGCCCTGGCTGTTCAACTTGTACATGGATGGGGTAGTGCGAGAGGTAAATGCAAGGGTAGTGGGTCAGGGATTGGAGATGGTTAAAGAAAATGGAGAAAAGTGGGAGGTGAGCAAGCTGTTGTTTGCTGATGACACTGCGCTTGTGGCAGGATCGGAGGAGGGATTGAGGAAGTTGGTGACAGTTTGGGAGAGTATGTGATAGAAGAAACCTAAAGGTAAATGTGGGTAAAAGTAAGGTGATGAGATGTACAGGGGGTGAAAGTGGCAGTAGACTGGAAGTGAGCATTAAGGGAGAGCAACAGGAGGAAGTGGATAGTTTTAGATACTTGGGTGCAAATGTGGCAGGAAAAGGTGGAGTGAAGGTGGAGGTAGAATGTAGATTGAGAGAAGTAAGTAAATGCCTTGGTGGATTAAAGAGTATAATGAGGAATAGACATTTGGGAATGGATGCTAAGAGGAGACTGTATGAAGGAGTGATTGTGCCAACAGCACTGTATGGGGCAGAAACATGGAACATAAGAGAGGAAGAGAGGAGTTTGAATGTGTGAGATGAGGTATCTGAGAAGTATGATGGGGTTACTAGGCTAGATAGAGTG
The DNA here is from genome assembly GCF_046742065.1 of Oratosquilla oratoria. Lineage (NCBI taxonomy): Eukaryota > Metazoa > Arthropoda > Malacostraca > Stomatopoda > Squillidae > Oratosquilla > Oratosquilla oratoria. The sequence continues at coordinate 77,751,218 of NC_134777.1, forward strand.
AGAAATGAGGTGAGGAGAAGAACGGGGGTAGAAAGGGAGTTGGGAGATAGGGTTGATGAAAGAGTATTAGGATGGTTTGGACACATGGAAAGAATGAGTGAAGAAAGACTAGTAAAAGAGGTATGGAAGGCAGATGTGGAGGAAGTGAATATGAGGGGATGTCCTAGGATGAGATGGATGGATGGGGTGAAGGGGGCTTTGGGGAAGAGGGGAATGTCTGTTGAGGAAGGATGGGAGAGGACAGAAGACAGGGGTGAATGGAGAATGGTTGTATATGGATGATGATATGATGCATGAGGTGGAATTGGCGGGGGGATGGGGGGTGAGGTAGTATGTGTGAGCAAAAGTTGATGCAGCCTGAAGGGATTTCTCCCCGTCTTCTCCTTTCATGTATGGGGGGACGGAGAGGGGGGGTTGCTGATTTAATGAAGCAGCCTTGCTGTGGATGTGCTGTGTCTGGCGACACTGCTTCTGATTCAGGGCAGTGGACAAGGTGCAGGGATGACCAGTTATCCAGGAGGTGCTAAGATAAGAGGGAGGGTGGAGGGGTGTGGAGTGTATTCAGGTATGGAATGGGTGGGAATGATTTTATGCCTTTTCCTTTTTGGCTACCTCCCTTGTAAGGAGGAAAATGTCTTGGTATATGTATGTACTCTTTGATTGATTAAAATTCTATAATTAGGACTACAGCTAAGCATTTTTTGTCTATAATTAAGGTAATGGTTAAGTGTTGTTTCTTGCTACTGGCATGACTTTTATTGTACAATGTGTGTATGTTCAGGTTGATAATCATGCATTTTTTTTTCTTTTGCTAATGATTTCATTTAAAATTCAGATAATCCAAAAATTAGTTAGAGAATTGAACTCCTTGCCCTAAAAAACAGACTTATCGTTTGACTTTCAATGATGTTTGGGGCTTGAAATATGACAATCTAAAATTGGCTGCCATTTTGGACGCCATCTTGAATCTCAAAACCCTTGAAAGGGGTTCTTGGGGGCTTTTAGTATGTTATTAGGAAAGGTCTTCCGAGTCCTTCCTGAAAATTTCAGCTTGTTACTAATTTGTTCCAGGTGAAATGCTAATACTCCTGGACTATTAACCAAGGGTTTCGGTGTTTACAGATTTGTAGGGCAACAACACTTCCATTTGTGCATCATTTTCAATTTCAATGAGAAAAAGAGGAGAATGAGTATAAGAAGCTGAGAGAGGAGTGGAGGGAGTAAAGGATAGATTAGAACTAGGAGTGGAGGAGGAATGGGGATGGTTCAAGGAGAGAGTCATAAGGTGTGCAAAGAGGGTGTGTGGAGCAAGGAGGGCGGGAGGAAATAGAAGGAAGGATGAAATAAAGGTGTAGAAGAGAAGAAGCTGGCATTCATAGATTGGCTACAAATTAGGATGAGGGAATCAGAGGTACAAAGTAAAGAAGGGAAGTTAAGCATAAGATAAAGGAAGCAAAGAGGAGATAAGATGTGAAATGGGCTGAGAGTATGACAAAATTTTGAAAGTAATAAAAAGATGTTTTGGAAGGAAATTAAAAGAGAAAGAGGAGGTGAATCAAGTAGAGAAGAAAAGGTAAAAGATACAGATGGAGAGATGATAATGGAAGAGAAGGCAGTGAGAGGAAGGTGGGCAGAGTATTTTAGGGAGTTGCTAGATGTAAAAGAGGATAGGAAGGGAAAGGTAGTTGCAGTGGGAAGCACTAAGAAAATGAGTGATGAGTGAGGAAAATGGAGGAGAAATTGGGAAGGATGAAGTGAAAGCAGCTGTTAAGATGCTGTGTTACAGGTTTATGGAATAGGGGAGAATTTTTGATGGTCAAAATTTTTTAACTAGCTGTAGAGCTGTTTAGATATGGGTTTGAGGTTTGAGGTGGGACTGTGTCAAAGTTGTATAATATCACCATGGTTGTGGACCATGATGGGATGGAGTAGTTTGGGAGGCAAACATGACCGATGGATTTAGGTATGGGGAGATTAGCCAGTTGTTTACGCATGTCAGTAGCTGTTTACAACTAAGGTGGTGCAGTTTGGTTATTGGCAGCATACATGATCACCAAATGCTCAATTGCACCAAAACTACTTAAGAAGCAGTTACATAGTACTTTCCACAATGTTCATTACAAAATGTTTTATTAAATCATGTATGGAACAATAAAAGGCTAACAAATTTAATTAAAATAGGTTGCAGATATTGATGAAAACTTGTACATTTAAGCTGGTAATTTAATTTACAATTCTACAAAATCAAAGGTTTGTTAGTATTAAATGTTTGTTTTATTTTTTTCAATCTTTGTATATCAAATTATTCAAGGGAATTTGACTTTCATAGGTCAAGCAAAATCTTAGCAACTTCACCTTAGACCCTTGGAATTATCTGATTACACAATTATTACCTCTGCTTATTAGAACTATCTACATTTTTGTGCTCTCAACTTCCTTTCTATGCAAAGAGCATGAACTGGAATTTGAGTTTACTTTGGTCAACAAGGATTTATTACAAGTGGTAATTGGTGATGTAGTTTTCAGTAGTACTGATGAGGGTTGAGGAAAAGTGAACTCTTGACAACTATTTATACCCAAGGACACACTGGTAGGAGAGTGAATTTCCAAAAACGATTCACAGTTATCAACCTGGCTTGATGCAGACTGTATTTGGATTTCTACACAGAAAAATTGACTAGATTCATGGTGTGGCACCTTGCTGGTTGAGGAATTACCATGTGAAGACTTTTGGATACACTTTTTCTCAGGAGAGGGCAGTGCTTCATTTCTTATGGAGGTAACAGATAAGCAGTCAATAGACAATGGAGAACTGTTGTCTGCTAATATATCTTGGATGGTTTCCTCAGATGTTTGTGGTGAAGGCAGAGTGGGCGATGGCATACGGAGATATCGTGCAACTTGTCCAGTTGTCTCCAAAAGGACAATCCTGTAGCGAGTCACTCTCCAGTTTCTCCATGATTGGACATAATATCTGAGGGGAAGAAGTCTTTAGATTAACTTTTAATGAAACTTTTTCCATGGTACACCAATACAATACACAATCATGTTTCTTCCCATGATGATCTAAGGGAGGGCTCTGGGGCCACTGCCAACTATGATGTATTCAGTTTGGCCCAAGCAGTTTGGTACGAGACAAAAATTATCTTTCATCCACAAGGAGCTAAGATGGTTGGGACAACAAATGGGTTTTTTGATAGATGTGGGGGTGTGGGCTGGGTATATACTGACTCAGCCACCCCCAATATGGGGTGGAAATATTTTTATACATTGTTATTCAAGGCCTATCAACCTTTATACTGAACCAGTTTCATTTGTGGGTGTGATCACTGCAGAGCTAAATTAATCTGGATGAACATGTTACACAAGACAGTTGCAAGTTAGCAAACATGTTCTCAAAGAAAAATATATAAATAAACAAAATTGAACAACCATATCTAGAACAACTCTTCATGTAAGATTTCTACATTACACCAATAAACCAGAAACCTGTCTATTCATGATTATTAACTTTATTTTATTTTTACCTTTTAAATATTATATATTACCATATATACAAGAAATCTGGTCCATTTTATAGATATTAAATAATTTTACATTTCATCTGGTGACAAAGTAATTTTTACCAATGCAAATTCACATCCTTACCTAACTGACAATGATGCCCATAGTAAATAAATGCCTAGCAAGAGGCCTGCAATAACTATGAGCCCATATGCCTCCCACTTCCACATGTAGTCACTTTCTCCAGCAGGCCTGATGCTCCATACAAAATGATGAACATGTTTATCCACAGTTGTAACTGTACTTTTATTTGTCTTAATAAAGATTTTTTGTTCTCTTTCAGATGCCTTGTCTAAAAATTCAGTAGCTCCAGTAATACAAAGGTATGTAGAAATGCAAATCATTGGGGCTAAGATAAGCATGCAGCAAGTGTCACTGAAGAAGGGACGCCTGATATGCCTTTCTTCAGATAGGAACTGAAAATGCAAACTAACATTACCAACTTCGAAATACTTTGCTCTAAAAAAAATTCACCTTGCAAAACTAACATTTTCTTCCATTTTAAGCGAGTTACCAATTCTTGAATCTAGTACACATCTAGAAAACTTTTTACTCCCAACATAACATACTTGTACTAGGTTTTATTAGTCCCAAGGACAAATTTTATTGATCCAAGGGAAGGTCTCCCAACTCCTTGAGCTTTAAGAATGCCTTTTAATTTGGAACAAGTTAGTTGCTTGTCAGCTACAAGAAAGCTTAAAGAATGCTGTACCGAAAGAGTTGTAGCATTTATTTCACCAAGACTAAACTACATTTTTCCAATAAAGACATTTGGGTATCATGATATTTATCACTTGCCATTATGTAAAATCCAGCACCAAAAGGTTATCCTTTTCTTACCTCACAGAAGGATTTGGGAATCCTTTGCACTGGCAATGGATAATGACACAAATCACAGCAGTCTGTGCTTGTGGATGACAACCATCTCTCCAAACAAGATTTGTGGACAAATGACATGGAACCAGAACACTGGCAAGGAGATGTCAGTTCTTCATGGATGTCATCTATTCAAAGAAAGTCTTGCAAAAGTGTGAATGTAGTACATGGGTAGCAAAATAGCTCTTGTGGTGGGGAGGGGGGGAGGGGACAGCCACAAATGATGGTGGGGGAAGGGTGAGGAAGGGGCCACATAATAGCACAAGAGTTGATGCTGTAAAGGAAAACTATGCTCTACTCTCACCCCCTCCCATGATAGAAAAAAAAAAAAAAAAAATGCATCCATTGGCGTGTGGTGAACTGCTGTAGATGTAGATACTTATCGCAATGGCACACTTCCACATTCACAAGTGTGAGTGGTCTCAGACCTACCCAGAGATCGGCAAATAATGAGCTCTGAGCTCACTGCTGTAGGGTGGTGTCTGGCTGTCTCGACAGAGACTGCAGCAGATCCGAGGTGAATACAAGTCGAATTACATGCATTAGTTTGCAATAGAGCCCCTCAAAATTTAATTACATGAACATCTATGTATTAGTCCTTAAAGTCGATCCAGTGCCCCGGACTTTACCGTGCAATGACCCGGGTACGACAATTTCGTTATAAACTAGAAGTGCACACCTACGCAATAGAGCTATAGAAAATTAAACCGTTTTGTAAATTATAAATCAACGTAATACAAATTTTTCTTGACAGAAATCAATGGCAGAAAAGGTTGCTAAAAGCTATACACTAACGAACAGAGCCGCGACGACTGCTCGAGACACCATCTTTGTTTTGATAGGTGAGGTCGAAGATATTAAAGTACGGTAAATTCGTCGGTAAAATTTAAGTTGTGCACACTTACGCGATATAACAATAGAAAATTAATTATCAATTTTGTAAATTATAATAGATCAACGTCATGCAATTTTATTGGTGGAAATACATAAAAAAGTTGCTAAAATGTATTTTCTAACGAAGCCGTGGCGGTTGAATGATACGCCATGTTTGTTTTGATAGGTGCCGAGGTCGAAGAAATGAAATCATGATAAATTAGTCTATTCTAACCTAACCTAATCCAACCACCTAACCTAACTAACCTTACCAATGTTTAGTAATTCGTCGTCACGGATGCAGACGGCCTAATTATTATTGTACCTCGGGCAATTAACCGACGACGGAAGAACCCCGTGTTCTCTCATCAAGTCCAAGGAAGCCCTATTGTCTTTGTAACAGCGCTTATTAACATCACCCGGAGTTGGAGAACACCCGGTCCACAACGTGAAAGCCGTCGTCTGATGGTTATTGTTATTGGACTGCCATGGCCTCCGTACCGTACCATAGCGGCTTCGTTCGTTACTAAATTTATACTTCCACCAGGAAAATCGCACATTACGTTCATGTGTTATAATTTACAAAATCAATATCTAATTTTCTAATGCTATATCGCGTAGGTTTACACAACTAGATTAATACAAATTCATCTAATCCAGTGGTTCTCAAACTTTTCCATCTAACGGAACCCTTTCACGTTAGCTGGTACTCTGAGAAACCCCCCCAACGACCCCCCTCACCAAATGTAGATGGACCCACTCCATATGGATATAAATTTCCCCCCCCCCCAAAAAAAAAAAAAAAACGGTCGGACACACATTAACACACACACACACACACACACACAATTAACACACACACACACACAATTAACACACACACAACACACACACACACACAATTAACACACACACATTAACACACACACACACACACACACACACGACTCCGTGGTGAGGTTGATAGAGTACTGGACTGCCAGTATGGTGGTATCGACAGTACCTGGTTCGAATCCTGCCAAGGGCCGAAATTATTTCGGTATCGCTGCGCTTCGGTTCGTTACTCTGACTCGTGGGCGGGGAGTTGTGTGTGTGTGTGTGTGTGTGTGTGTGTGTGTGTGTGTGTGTGTGTGTGTGTGTGTAATGTCATAACATTACCCATAGATCGGTCATACGAGCTCTGAGCTCTCTTCCGGGAGGGAAATAGCTGTCGATCACGAATCCAACACGTGATCCAAAGACCAAGGTGAATCACACATACATTAACAAACGCACGCACGCGCGCGCACACACACACACACACACACAAACGCATACACACATTAACAAACGCGCGCGCACGCGCACACACATTAACAAACACGCGCGCGCACACATTAACAAACTGAAACACACATTAACGTTAACACACATTAACAAACTGAAACAAACATTAACGCACACACACACATTAACAAACGAAAACGCGCGAGCGCGCGCGCGCACACACACAATTAGCACACAATAACACATTAACAAACGCGCGCGCGCACCCACCCACACATTAACAAACGCGCGCACACCCAAACACACTAACAAATGCGCAAACCCACACACACACATTAACAATCGCGCGCGCGCGCGCACACAATTCACAAACGGACACAAATACATTTACAAACGGACACACATTAACAAACGCACACCCACATTAACAAACGCGCGCGCGCACACCCACACACATTAAATGCACACGCACACACAAACATTAACAATCGCGCGCGCACACACACAACCAATAACAAATGCACCCACACCCACATTACCAAACGCGCGCGCGCGCACACACGCACACACACATTAACAAACGCGCGCACACACGCGCGCGCACACACACATTAACAAACGCGCAAACCCCCCCTCACATTAACAATAGCGCGCGCGCGCACACACACACACTAACACAATTAACAAACAACTAACAAACGGACACGCATATATTTACAAACGGACACACATTAACAAACGCACAAACACCCACATTAACAAACGCGCGCGCGCACACCCACACACCCATTAAAGGCACACGCACACACACATTAACAATCGCGCGCACACACAACCAATAACAAATGCACCCACACCCACATTAACAAACGCGCGCGCGCGCACACGCGCGCACATTAACAAACGCGCGCACACACACGCTCGCGCACACACACATTAACAAACGCGCAAACCCCCACACACATTAACAATCGCGCGCGCGCGCACACACACACCCATTAAACGCACACGCACACAAACATTAACAATCGCGCGCGCGCGCGCGCGCGCACACCAATAACAAATACACCCACATTAACAAACGCGCGCGCGCACACACACGCGCACACACATTAAACGCGCTCACACACACAATTAACAAACGCACACACATTAACAAACGCGCAAACACAGTAACAAACGCGCGCACACACACAACAAACGCGCGCACATTAACAAACGCGCACACACATTAACAAACGCGCACACACACATTAACAAACGCGCACACACACATTAACAAACGCGCACACACACATCAACAAACGCGCACACACACATTAACAAACGCGCACACACACATTAACAAACGCGCACACACACATTAACAAACGCGCACACACACATTAACAAACGCGCACACACACATTAACAAACGCGCACACACAACAAACGCGCACACACACATCAACAAACGCGCACACACATTAACAAACGCGCACACACATTAACAAACACACACACACACATTATCAAACGCACACACAAGTATCAAACGCGCACACACACACATCAAACGCGCACACACGCACACATTATCAAACGAACACACATACACATTATCAAACGCACACACATACACATTAACAAACGCACACACACACACATTAACAAACGCACACACACATTAACAAACGCACACACACAATTAACAAACGCACACACACATTAACAAACGCACACACACACATTAACAAACGCACACACACACATTAACAAACGCACACACACACACATTAACAAACGCACACACACACACACATTAACAAACGCACACACACACACACATTAACAAACGCACACACACACAAAAACAAACGCACACACACACACACACACATTATCAAACGCACACACACACACATTATCAAACGCACACACACACATTATCAAACGCACACACATTATCAAACGCACACACACACACATTAACAAACGCACACACACACACATTAACAAACGCACACACACACACATTAACAAACGCACACACACACACATTAACAAACGCACACACACACACATTAACAAACGCACACACACACACATTAACAAACGCACACATTAACAAACGCACACTAACAAACGCACACACATTAACAAACGCACACACACATTAACAAACGCACACACACATTAACAAACGCACACACACATTAACAAACGCACACACACATTAACAAACGCACACACACATTAACAAACGCACACACACATTAACAAACGCACACACATTAACAAACGCACACACACACACATTAACAAACGCACACACACATTAACAAACGCACGCACACACATTAACAAACACGCGCGCACACATTAACAAACGCAAGCACACACATTAACAAACGCACACACACACATTAACAAACGCACACACATTAACAAACGCACGCACACACATTAACAAACGCACGCACACATTAACAAACGCACGCACACACATTAACAAACGCACGCACACACATTAACAAACGCACGCACACATTAACAAACGCACACACATTAACAAACGCACACATTAACAAACACGCACATTAACAAACGCACGCGCACACATTAACAAACGCACACGCACACATTAACAAACGCACGCACACACATTAACAAACGCACGCACACACATTAACAAACGCACGCACACACATTAACAAACGCACACATTAACAAACGCACACACATTAACAAACGCACACATTAACAAACGCACACACATTAACAAACGCACACACATTAACAACACACATTAACAAACGCACACACATTAACAAACGCACGCACACACATTAACAAACGCACGCACACACATTAACAAACGCACGCACACACATTAACAAACGCACACACACATTAACAAACGCACACACATTAACAAACGCACACACACATTAACAAACACACAGACACACATTAACAAACGCACACACATTATCAAACGCACGCACACACACATTAACAAACGCACGCACACACACATTAACAATCGCACGCACACATACATTAACACACGCACACACACATACATTAACAAACGCGCACACACATTAACAAAGGCACACACACACACATTAACAAACGCACACACACACACATTAACGCGCACACATTAACAAACGCACACACATTAACGCACGCACATTAACAAACGCGCGCACACATTAACAAACGCACACATTAACAAACGCGCACACATTAACAAACGCGCACACATTAACAAACGCGCACACACATTAACAAACGCACACACACACATTAACAAACGCACACATTAAACGCACACACACACATTAACAAACGCACAAACATTAACAAACGCACACACACACACATTAACAAACGGACACACATACATTAACAAACGGACACACATACATTAACAAACGGACACACATACATTAACAAACGCACACAATTATCAAACGCACGCACACACACATTATCATACGCACGCACACACACATTATCAAACGCACGCACACACATTAACAAACGCACACACATTAAACGCACACACATTAAACGCACACACACACATTAACAAACGCAAACACACACATTAACAAACGCACACACACATTAACAAACGCACACACATTAACACGCACACACATTAACGCACACACATTAACGCGCACACATCACACACACACACATTAAACGCACACACATTAACGCACACACATTAAACGCACACACATTAAACGCACACACATTAAACGCACACACACACACACTCATTAACAAACGCACACACACACATTAACAAAAACACACATTAACAAAAACACATTATCAAACGCACACACACAATTAACAAACGCACGCACACATTAACAAACGCACGCACACATTAACAAACGCACGCACACATTAACAAACGCACGCACACATTAACAAACGCACGCACACATTAACAAACGCACGCACACACATCAAACGCACACACACGCACACATTAACAAACGCACGCACACACATTAACAAACGCACGCACACACATTAACAAACGCACGCACACACATTAACAAACGCACGCACACATTAACAAACGCACGCACACATTAACAAACGTACGCACACATTAACAAACGTACGCACACATTAACAAACGTACGCACACATTAACAAACGTACGCACACACACATTAACAAACGCACACACATTATCAAACGCACACACACACATTATCAAACGCACACACATTATCAAACGCACACACACACATTATCAAACGCACACACACACATTAACAAACGCACGCACACATTAACAAACGCACACACACATTAACAAACGCACACACACATTAACAAACGCACACACACATTAACAAACGCACACACACAATTAACAAACACACACACACAATTAACAAACAGACACATTAACAAACGCACACACACACATTAACAAACGCACACACACACATTAACAAACGCACACACACACATTAACAAACGCACACACACACACACATTAACAAACGCACACACACACACACACATTATCAAACGCACACACACACACACACACATTATCAAACGCACACACACACACATTATCAAACGCACACACACATTATCAAACGCACACACACACATTATCAAACGCACACACATACACATTATCAAACGCACACACATACACATTATCAAACGCACACACATACACACATTATCAAACGCACACACACACACACACATTAACAAACGCACGCACACACATTAACAAACGCACGCACACGCACATTAACAAACGCACACATTAACAAACGCACACATTAACAAACGCACACACATTAACAAACGCACACACATTAACAAACGCACACACATTAACAAACGCACACACACATTAACAAACGCACACACACATTAACAAACGCACACACACATTAACAAACGCACACACACATTAACAAACGCGCACACACATTAACAAACGCGCACACACATTAACAAACGCACACACACATTAACAAACGCACACACACATTAACAAACGCACACACACATTAACAAACGCACGCACACACATTAACAAACACGCGCGCACACATTAACAAACGCAAGCACACACATTAACAAACGCACACACACACATTAACAAACGCACACACATTAACAAACGCACGCACACACACATTAACAAACGCACGCACACATTAACAAACGCACGCACACATTAATAAACGCACGCACACACATTAACAAACTCACACACATTAACAAACGCACACATTAACAAACACGCACATTAACAAACGCACGCACATTAACAAACGCACGCGCACACATTAACAAACGCACGCACACACATTAACAAACGCACGCACACACATTAACAAACGCACACACATTAACAAACGCACACACATTAACAAACGCACACACATTAACAAACGCACACATTAACAAACGCACACACATTAACAAACGCACGCACACACATTAACAAACGCACGCACACACATTAACAAACGCACGCACACACATTAACAAACGCACACACACATTAACAAACGCACACACACATTAACAAACGCACACACATTAACAAACGCACACACACATTAACAAACACACATTAACAAACGCACACACATTATCAAACGCACGCACACACACATTATCAAACGCACACACACACACACACACACATTAACAAACGCACACACACACCCACACATTATCAAACGCACACTCACAACATTAACTCGCACACACATTAACAAACGCACACACACACACATTAACGCGCACACATTAACAAACGCACACACATTAACGCACACACATTAACAAACGCACGCACACACATTAACAAACGCACGCACACACATTAACAAACGCACACACACATTAACAAACGCACACACACATTAACAAACGCACACACTATTTAACGCACGCACACACATTAACAAACGCACGCACACACATTAACAAACGCACGCACACACATTAACAAACGCACGCACACACATTAACAAACGCACGCACACACATTAACAAACGCACACACAATTATCATACGCACGCACACACACATTATCATACGCACGCACACACATTATCAAACGCACGCACACACATTATCAAACGCACGCACACACATTAACAAACGCACACACATTAAACGCACACACACACATTAACAAACGCACACACATTAACAAACGCACACACATTAACAAACGCACACACACATTAACACGCACACACATTAACGCACACACACATTAACGCACACACACACACATTAAACGCACACACACACACATTAAACGCACACACACACACACTCATTAACAAACGCACACACACACACATTAACAAAAACACACATTAACAAAAACACACATTATCAAACGCACACACACAATTAACAAACGCACGCACACATTAACAAACGCATGCACACATTAACAAACGCACGCACATTAACAAACGCACGCACATTAACAAACGCACGCACGCACATTAACAAACGCACGCACACACATTAACAAACGCACGCACGCACACACATTAACAAACGCACGCACGCACACACATTAACAAACGCACGCACACACATTAACAAACGCACGCACACACATTAACAAACGCACGCACACACATTAACAAACGCACGCACACATTAACAAACGCACGCACACATTAACAAACGCACGCACACATTAACAAACGCACGCACACACATTAACAAACGCACGCACACATTAACAAACGCACGCACACACATTAACAAACGCACACACACATTAACAAACGCACACACATTAACAAACGCACACACACATTAACAAACGCACACACACATTAACAAACGCACACACACATTAACAAACGCACACACACATTAACAAACGCACGCACACATTAACAAACGCAAACACATTAACAAACGCAAACACATTAACAACGCACACACACATTAACAACGCGCACACACATTAACAAAAGCACACATTAACAAAAGCACACATTAACAAAAGCACACATTAACAAACGCACACACACATTAACAAACGCACACACACATTAACAAACGCGCACACATTAACAAACGCGCACAAACATTAACAAACGCACACATATTAACAAACGCACACATATTAACAAACGCACACATTAACAAACGCACACATTAACAACACACATTAACAACACACATTAACAACGCACATTAACAAACGCACACACATTAACAAACGCACACACATTAACAAACGCGCACACATTAAACGCACACACACATTAAACGCGCACACACACACACACATTAACAAACGCACACACATTAACAAATGTACACACACACACATTAACAAACGCACACACACATTAACAAATGTACACACACACACATTAACAAACGCACACACACATTAACACACAGACACACATTAACACACAGACACACATTAACGCACACACATTAACAAAAACACACATTAACAAAAACACACATTAACAAAAACACACATTAACAAAAACACACATTAACAAAAACACACATTAACAAAAACACACATTAACAAAAACACACATTAACAAAAACACACATCAAAAACACACATCAAAAACACACATTAACAAACGCAAGCACACACATTAACAAACGCAAGCACACACATTAACAAACGCAAGCACACACATTAACAAACGCACGCACACACACATTAACAAACGCACGCACACACACATTAACAAACGCACGCACACACACTAACAAACGCACGCGCACACATTAACAAACGCACGCGCACACATTAACAAACGCACACACACATTAACAAACGCACACACATTAACAAACGCGCACACACACATTAACAAACGCACGCACACACATTAACAAACGCACGCACACACATTAACAAACGCACGCACACACACATTAACAAACGCACGCACACACATTAACAAACGCACACACACATTAACAAACGCACGCACACACATTAACAAACGCACGCACACACACATTAACAAACGCACGCACACACACATTAACAAACGCACGCACACACATTAACAAACGCACACACACACATTAACAAACGCACACACACATTAACAAACGCACACACACATTAACAAACGCACACACACATTAACAAACGCACACATTAACAAACGCACACACATTAACAAACGCACGCACACACATTAACAAACGCACGCACACATTAACAAACGCACGCACACACATTAACAAACGCACGCACACACATTAACAAACGCACACACACATTAACAAACGCACGCACACACATTAACAAACGCACACACACATTAACAAACGCACACACATTAACAAACGCACACACATTAACAAACGCACGCACACACATTAACAAACGCACGCACACACATTAACAAACGCACGCACACACATTAACAAACGCACACACATTAACAAACGCACACACACATTAACAAACGCACACACACATTAACAAACGCACACACACATTAACAAACGCACACACACACATTAACAAACGCACACACATTAACAAACGCACACACATTAACAAACGCACACACACATTAACAAACGCACACACACATTAACAAACGCACACACACATTAACAAACGCACACACATTAACAAACGCACACACACATTAACAAACGCACACACACATTAACAAACGCACACACACATTAACAAACGCACACACACATTAACAAACGCACACACACATTAACAAACGCACACACACATTAACAAACGCACACACACATTAACAAACGCACACACACACATTAACAAACGCACACACACACATTAACAAACGCACGCACACACACATTAACAAACGCACGCACACACATTAACAAACGCACGCACACACATTAACAAACGCACGCACACACATTAACAAACGCACGCACACACATTAACAAACGCACGCACACACATTAACAAACGCACGCACACACATTAACAAACGCACACACACATTAACAAACGCACGCACACACATTAACAAACGCACGCACACATTAACAAACGCACGCACACACATTAACAAACGCACACACACATTAACAAACGCACACATTAACAAATGCACGCACGCACACACATTAACAAACGCACGCACACACATTAACAAACGCACGCACACACATTAACAAACGCACGCACACACATTAACAAACGCACGCACACACATTAACAAACGCACGCACACACATTAACAAACGCACGCACACACATTAACAAACGCACGCACACACATTAACAAACGCACGCACACATTAACAAACGCACGCACACACATTAACAAACGCACGCACACACATTAACAAACGCACGCACACACATTAACAAACGCACGCACACACATTAACAAACGCACACACACATTAACAAACGCACGCACACACATTAACAAACGCACGCACACACATTAACAAACGCACGCACACACATTAACAAACGCACGCACACACATTAACAAACGCACGCACACACACATTAACAAACGCACGCACACACACATTAACAAACGCACGCACACACACATTAACAAACGCACGCACACACACATTAACAAACGCACGCACACACATTAACAAACGCACGCACACACATTAACAAACGCACACACACATTAACAAACGCACGCACACACATTAACAAACGCACGCACACACACATTAACAAACGCACGCACACACATTAACAAACGCACGCACACACATTAACAAACGCACGCACACACATTAACAAACGCACGCACACACATTAACAAACGCACGCACACACATTAACAAACGCACGCACACACATTAACAAACGCACGCACACACATTAACAAACGCACACACACATTAACAAACGCACACACATTAACAAACGCACACACATTAACAAACGCACACACACATTAACAAACGCACACACACATTAACAAATGCACGCACACACACATTAACAAACGCACACACATTAACAAACGCACACAATTAACAAACGCACACATTAACAAACGCACACATTAACAAACGCACACACACATTAAACGCACACACATTAACAAACGCACGCACACACATTAACAAACGCACACACACATTAACAAACGCACGCACACATTAACAAACGCACGCACACTCATTAGCAAACGCACACATTAACAAACGCACACATTAACAAACGCGCGCACACACATTAACAAACGCACGCACACACACATACACAAACACACACACACACATTAACAAACGCACGCACACACATTAACAAACGCACGCACACATTAACAAACGCACGCACACATTAACAAACGCACGCACACATTAACAAACGCACGCACACATTAACAAACGCACGCACACATTAACAAACGCACGCACACACATTAACAAACGCACGCACACATTAACAAACGCACGCACACATTAACAAACGCACGCACACACATTAACAAACGCACGCACACATTAACAAACGCACACACATTAACAAACGCACGCACACATTAACAAACGCACGCACACACATTAACAAACGCACGCACACACATTAACAAACGCACGCACACACATTAACAAACGCACGCACACACATTAACAAACGCACGCACACACACATTAACAAACGCACGCACACACATTAACAAACGCACGCACACACACATTAACAAACGCACGCACACACATTAACAAACGCACGCACACACATTAACAAACGCACACACATTAACAAACGCACACATTAACAAACGCACGCACACACATTAACAAACGCACGCACACATTAACAAACGCACGCACACACATTAACAAACGCACGCACACACATTAACAAACGCACGCACACACATTAACAAACGCACACACACACACATTATCAAACGCACACACACATTAACAAACGCACGCACACACATTAACAAACGCACGCACACACATTAACAAACGCGCACACACATTAACAAACGCACGCACACACATTAACAAACGCACGCACACACATTAACAAACGCACGCACACATTAACAAACGCACACACACATTAACAAACGCACACACACATTAACAAACGCACACACATTAACAAACGCACACACACACATTAACAAACGCACGCACACACATTAACAAACGCACGCACACACATTAACAAACGCACGCACACACATTAACAAACGCACGCACACACATTAACAAACGCACACTCATTAGCAAACGCACACATTAACAAACGCACACATTAACAAACGCGCGCACACATTCACAAACGCACACATTCACAAACGCACACACATTCACAAACGCGCACACACGTTCACAAACGCACACACACGTTCACAAACGCACACACACGTTCACAAACGCACACACACATTAACAAACGCACACACACATTAACAAACGCACACACACTAACAAACGCACACACATTAACAAACGCACACACATTAACAAACGCACACACATTAACAAACGCACACATTAACAAACGCACACATTAACAAACACATTAACAAAAGCACACATTAACAAACGCACACATTAACAAACGCACACACATTAACAAACGCACACACATTAACAAACGCACACACATTAACAAACGCACACATTAACAAACGCACACATTAACAAACACATTAACAAACACATTAAACGCACACACACACATTAAACGCACACACACATTAACAAACGCACACACACATTAACAAATGTACACACACAAACACATTAACAAACGCACACACATTAACAAACGCACACACATTAACAAACGCACACACATTAACAAACGCACACACACATTAAACGCACACACATTAACAAACGCACGCACACACATTAACAAACGCACACACACATTAACAAACGCACACACATTAACAAACGCATACACACATTAACAAACGCACGCACACACATTAACAAACGCACACTCATTAGCAAACGCACACATTAACAAACGCACACACATTAACAAACGCGCACACACATTAACAAACGCGCACACACATTAACAAACGCACACACATTAACAAACGCACACACACATTAACAAACGCACACACACATTAACAAACGCACACACACAATTATCAAACGCACACACACAATTATCAAACGCACACACACATAAACGCACGCACACACATTAACAAACGCGCACACACATTAACAAACGCACACACATTAACAAACGCGCACACATTAACAAACGCGCACACACATTAACAAACGCACACACACATTAACAAACGCACACACATTAACAAACGCACACACATTAACAAACGCGCACACATTAACAAACGCGCACACACATTAACAAACGCACACATTAACAAACGCACACACATTAACAAACGCACACATTAACAAACGCACACATTAACAAACGCACACATTAACAAACGCACACATTAAAAACGCGCGCACACATTAAACGCACACACATTAAACGCACACACACATTAAACGCACACACACATTAAACGCGCACACACATTAAACGCACACACACACACATTAACAAACGCACACACATTAACAAATGTACACATTAACAAATGTACACACACACACATTAACAAACGCACACACATTAACAAACGCACACACATTAACAAACGCACACATTAACAAACGCACACATTAACAAACGCACACATTAAACGCACACATTAACAAACGCACACATTAAAAACGCGCGCACACATTAAACGCACACACATTAAACGCACACACATTAAACGCACACACACATTAAACGCACACACACATTAAACGCACACACACACACATTAACAAACGCACACACATTAACAAATGTACACATTAACAAATGTACACACACACATTAACAAACGCACACACATTAACAAACGCACACAGACACATTAACGCACACACACACACATTAACACACACACGCACACACATTAACAAACGCACGCACACATTAACAAACGCACGCACACGCATTAACAAACGCACGCACACGCATTAACAAACGCACGCGCACACATTAACAAACGCACGCGCACACATTAACAAACGCACGCGCACACATTAACAAACGCACGCGCACACATTAACAAACGCACGCGCACACATTAACAAACGCACGCACACACATTAACAAACGCACGCACACACATTAACAAACGCACGCACACACATTAACAAACGCACGCACACACATTAACAAACGCACGCACACACACATTAACAAACGCACACACATTAACAAACGCACACACATTAACAAACGCACACACATTAACAAACGCACACACATTAACAAACGCACACACATTAACAAACGCACGCACACACACATTAACAAACGCACACACACACATTAACAAACGCACACACACATTAACAAACGCACACACACATTAACAAACGCACACACACACTAACAAACGCGCACACACACACACACACCAACAAACGCACACACACACACCAACAAACGCACACACATTAACAAACGCACACGCGCACACACACATTAACAAACGCACACGCGCACACACACATTAACAAACGCACACGCACACACACGTTAACGTACACACACATTAACGCACACACATTAACGCGCACACACACACACATTAACAAACGCACACGCACACACACGTTAACGTACACACACATTAACGCACACATTAACGCGCACACACACACACATTAACAAACGCGCGCGCACACACACATTAACAAACGCACGAACACGCACATTAACAAACGCACGCACACACATTAACAAACGCACGAACACGCACATTAACAAACGCACGCACACACATTAACAAACGCACGCACACACACATTAACAAACGCACGCACATTAACAAACGCGCACACACACTAACAAACGCGCACACACACATTAACAAACGCGCACACACACATTAACAAACGCACGCACACACATTAACAAACGCACGCACACACATTAACAAACGCACGCACACACATTAACAAACGCACGCACACACACATTAACAAACGCACGCACACACATTAACAAACGCACGCACACACATTAACAAACGCACGCACACACATTAACAAACGCACGCACACATTAACAAACGCACGCACACACATTAACAAACGCACGCACACACACATTAACAAACGCACGCACACACATTAACAAACGCACGCACACACATTAACAAACGCACGCACACACATTAACAAACGCACGCACACACACATTAACAAACGCACGCACACACATTAACAAACGCACGCACACACATTAACAAACGCACGCACACACATTAACAAACGCACGCACACATTAACAAACACGCGCACACATTAACAAACGCACGCGCACACATTAACAAACGCACGCGCACACATTAACAAACGCACGCGCACACATTAACAAACGCACGCGCACACATTAACAAACGCACGCGCACACATTAACAAACGCACGCGCACACATTAACAAACGCACGCGCACACATTAACAAACGCACGCGCACACATTAACAAACGCACGCACATAATTAACAAACGCACACATTAACAAACGCACACATTAACAAACGCACACACACATTAACAAACGCACACACATTAACAAACGCACACACAATTCAACGCACACACACACATTAACAAACGCACACACACACACACATTAACAAACGCACACACACATTAACAAACGCACACACACATTAACAAACGCACACACACATTAACAAACGCACACACACAATTATCAAACGCACACACACAATTATCAAACGCACACACATAAACGCACGCACACACATTAACAAACGCACGCACGGACACACACATACATTAACGTGCACACACACACACACACATTAAAAAACGCACACACAATTAACAAAAGCACACACACACACATTAACAAACGCACACACACACATTAACAAACGCACACACACACATTAACAAACGAACGCACACAAATTAACAAACGCACACACACACACATTAACAAACGCACACACACACACATTAACAAACGCACACACACACATTAACAAACGCACACACACACATTAACAAACGCACACACATTAACAAACGCACACACACATTAACAAACGCACACACACATTAACAAACGCACACAGACACATTAACAAACGCACAAAGACACATTAACGCACACACACACACACATTAACACACAGACACACACACAGACACACATTAACAAACACACACACACACATTAACAAACGCACACACACACATTAACAAACGCACACACACACACGCACACACACACACCAACAAACGCACACACACATTAACAAAAGCACACACACACACATTAACAAACGCACACGCGCAAACACATTAACAAACGCACACGTACATACACATTAACAAACGCACACGCACACACACGCATTAACAAACGCACACACAATAACAAACGCACACACACAATTAACAAACGCACGCACACACATTAACAAACGTACGCACACATTAACAAACGTACGCACACACACATTATCAAACGCACACACACGCACACATTATTAAACGCACACACACACCCACACATTATCAAACGCACTCACATTATCAAACGCACACACACATTAACAAACGCACGCACACACATTAACAAACGCACGCACACATTAACAAACGCACGCACACACACACACATTAACAAACGCGCACACACATTAACAAACGCACGCACACACACACATTAACAAACATACACACACACACATTAACAAACGCACACACACACACATTAACAAACGCACACACACACACACACATTAACAAACGCACACACACACACACATTAACAAACGCACACACACATTAACAAACGCACACACACATTAACAAACGCACACACACATATTAACAAACGCACACACACATATTAACAAACGCACATACACACATTAACAAACGCGCACACACACACCAACAAACGCACACACACATTAACAAAAGCACACACACACACATTAACAAACGCACACGCGCATACACATTAACAAACGCACACGCACACACACATTAACAAACGCACACACACAATTAACAAACGCGCGCGCACACACACACACACACATTAACAAACGCGCACACAATTAACAAACGCACACATTAACAAACGCACATACACACACATTAACAAACGCACACACACACACACATTAACAAACGCACACACACACACATTAACAAAAGCACACACACACACATTAACAAAAGCACACACACACAGATTAACAAACGCGCACACACACATTAACGCACACACATTAACAAATGCACACACATTAACAAAAGCACACACGCACATTATCAAACGCACACACACACATTAACAAACGCACGTACACACACATTAACAAAGGCACGCACACACATTAACAAACGCACGCACACACATTAACAAACGCACGCACACACATTAACAAACGCACGCACACACATTAACAAACGCACGCACACACACTAACAAAAACACGCACACACACATTAACAAACGCACGCACACACATTAACAAACGCGCACACACATTAACATACGCGCACACACATTAACAAACGCGCACACACATTAACAAACGCGCACACATTAACAAACGCGCACACACATTAACAAACGCACACACACACATTAACAAACGCACACACACACATTATCAAACGCACACACACACACACATTAACAAACGCACGCACACACATTAACAAACGCACGCACACACATTAACAAACGCACGCACACACATTAACAAACGCACGCACACACATTAACAAACGCACGCACACACATTAACAAACGCACGCACACACATTAACAAACGCACGCACACACATTAACAAACGCACGCACACACATTAACAAACGCACGCACACACATTAACAAACGCACGCACACACATTAACAAACGCACGCACACACATTAACAAACGCACGCACACACATTAACAAACGCACGCACACACATTAACAAACGCACGCACACACATTAACAAACGCACGCACACACATTAACAAACGCACGCACACACATTAACAAACGCACGCACACACATTAACAAACGCACGCACACACATTAACAAACGCACGCACACACATTAACAAACGCACGCACACACATTAACAAACGCACGCACACACATTAACAAACGCACGCACACACATTAACAAACGCACGCACACACATTAACAAACGCACGCACACACATTAACAAACGCACGCACACACATTAACAAACGCACGCACACACATTAACAAACGCACGCACACACATTAACAAACGCACGCACACACATTAACAAACGCACGCACACACATTAACAAACGCACGCACACACATTAACAAACGCACGCGCACACATTAACAAACGCACGCGCACACATTAACAAACGCACGCACATAATTAACAAACGCACACATTAACAAACGCACACACACATTAACAAACGCACACACATTAACAAACGCACACACAATTCAACGCACACACACACATTAACAAACGCACACACACACACACATTAACAAACGCACACACACACACACACACATTAACAAACGCACACACACATTAACAAACGCACACACACAATTAACAAACGCACACACAATTAACAAACGCACACACACACATTAACAAACGCATGCTCAAATTATCAAACGTACGCATACACATTAACAAACGCACGCACGGACACACACATACATTAACGTGCACACACACACACACACATTAACAAACGCACACACAATTAACAAAAGCACACACACACACATTAACAAACGCACACACACATTAACAAACGAACGCACACAAATTAACAAACGCACACACACACACATTAACAAACGCACACACACACACATTAACAAACGCACACACACACATTAACAAACGCACACACACATTAACAAACGCGCACACACATTAACAAACGCACACACATTAACAAACGCACACACACATTAACAAACGCACACACACATTAACAAACGCACACAGACACACACACACACACACACATTAACACACAGACACACATTAACGCACACACACACATTAACAAACGCACACACACACACATTAACAAACGCACACACACACATTAACAAACGCACATACACACATTAACAAACGCGCACACACACACCAACAAACGCACACACACACACCAACAAACGCACACACACATTAACAAAAGCACACACACACACATTAACAAACGCACACGCGCATACACATTAACAAACGCACACGCACACACACGCATTAACAAACGCACACACATTAACAAACGCACACACACAATTAACAAACGCGCGCGCGCGCACACACATTAACAAACGCGCACACACAATTAACAAACGCACACACATTAACAAACGCACATACACACACATTAACAAACGCACACACACACACACACACATTAACAAACGCACACACACACATTAACAAACGCACACACACATTAACAAACGCACACACATTAACAAACGCACACACACACACACACATTAACAAACGCGCACACACATTAACAAACGCACGCACAC
The DNA here is from genome assembly GCF_046742065.1 of Oratosquilla oratoria. Classification (NCBI taxonomy): domain Eukaryota; kingdom Metazoa; phylum Arthropoda; class Malacostraca; order Stomatopoda; family Squillidae; genus Oratosquilla; species Oratosquilla oratoria. The sequence goes on from NC_134777.1 coordinate 77,776,445, forward strand.
ACACACACACATTAACAAACGCACACACACACATTAACAAACGCACACACACACACATTAACAAACGCACACACACACACACATTAACAAACGCACACACACACACATTAACAAACGCACACACACACACATTAACAAACGCACACACATATTAACAAACGCACACACACATATTAACAAACGCACATACACACATTAACAAACGCGCACACACACACCAACAAACGCACACACACATTAACAAAAGCACACACACACACATTAACAAACGCACACGCGCATACACATTAACAAACGCACACGCACACACACGCATTAACAAACGCACACACATTAACAAACGCACACACACAATTAACAAACGCGCGCGCACACACACACACACACATTAACAAACGCGCACACAATTAACAAACGCACACATTAACAAACGCACATACACACACATTAACAAACTCACACACACACACATTAACAAACGCACACACACACACATTAACAAACGCACACACACACATTAACAAACGCACACACACACACATTAACAAAAGCACACACACACAGATTAACAAACGCGCACACACACATTAACGCACACACATTAACAAATGCACACACATTAACAAAAGCACACACGCACATTATCAAACGCACACACACACATTAACAAAGGCACGCACACACATTAACAAACGCACGCACACACATTAACAAACGCACGCACACATTAACAAACGCACGCACACACACTAACAAAAACACGCACACACACATTAACAAACGCACGCACACACATTAACAAACGCGCACACACATTAACATACGCGCACACACATTAACAAACGCGCACACACATTAACAAACGCGCACACACATTAACAAACGCGCACCCACATTAACAAACGCGCACACACACATTAACAAACGCACACACACACATTAACAAACACATTATCAAACGCACGCACACATTAACAAACGCACGCACACACATTAACAAACGCACGCACACACATTAACAAACGCACGCACACACATTAACAAACGCACGCACACACATTAACAAACGCACGCACACACATTAACAAACGCACGCACACACATTAACAAACGCACGCACACACATTAACAAACGCACGCACACACATTAACAAACGCACGCACACACATTAACAAACGCACGCACACACATTAACAAACGCACGCACACACATTAACAAACGCACGCACACACATTAACAAACGCACGCACACACATTAACAAACGCACGCACACACATTAACAAACGCACGCACACACATTAACAAACGCACGCACACACATTAACAAACGCACGCACACACATTAACAAACGCACGCACACACATTAACAAACGCACGCACACACATTAACAAACGCACGCACACACATTAACAAACGCACGCACACACATTAACAAACGCACGCACACACATTAACAAACGCACGCACACACATTAACAAACGCACGCGGACACACATTAACAAACGCACGCGGACACACATTAACAAACGCACGCGGACACACATTAACAAACGCACGCGGACACACATTAACAAACGCACGCGGACACACATTAACAAACGCACGCGGACACACATTAACAAACGCGCGCGGACACACATTAACAAACGCGCGCGGACACACATTAACAAACGCGCGCGGACACGCATTAACAAACGCGCGGACACGCATTAACAAACGCGCGGACACACATTAACAAACGCGCGGACACACATTAACAAACGCGCGGACACACATTAACAAACGCGCGGACACTCAGTAACAAGCGCGCGGACACGCATTAACAAACGCGCGGACACGCATTCACACAAGCGCGGACACACATTAACAACAGAGCTGACAAACATTAACAACCGCGCTTACACATTAACAAACGCGCGGACACACATTAACAAACGCGCGGACACACATTAACAAACGCGCGGACACACATTAACAAACGCGCGGACACACATTAACAAACGCGCGGACACACATTAACAAACGCGCGGACACACATTAACAAACGCGCGGACACACATTAACAAACGCGCGGACACACATTAACAAACGCGCGGACACACATTAACAAACGCGCGGACACACATTAACAAACGCGCGGACACACATTAACAAACGCGCGGACACACATTAACAAACGCGCGGACACACATTAACAAACGCGCGGACACACATTAACAAACGCGCGGACACACATTAACAAACGCGCGGACACACATTAACAAACGCGCGGACACACATTAACAAACGCGCGGACACACATTAACAAACGCGCGGACACACATTAACAAACGCGCGGACACACATTAACAAACGCGCGGACACACATTAACAAACGCGCGGACACACATTAACAAACGCGCGGACACACATTAACAAACGCGCGGACACACATTAACAAACGCGCGGACACACATTAACAAACGCACACAATTAAACGCGCGCGCGCACACACATTAACGCACGCACACACACAAACGCACACACATTAACAAACTCACATACACATTAACAAACGCACACAAACGCGCGCACACACACATTAACAATTGCGCGCACACAATAAACGCACACATTAACAAACGCACACACACATTAACAAACGCACACACACATTAACAAACGCACACACACATTAACAAACGCACACACACATTAACAAACGCACACACACATTAACAAACGCACACACACATTAACAAACGCACACACACATTAACAAACGCACACACCCACATTAACGCACACACACACACATTAACAAACACATTATCAAACGCACGCACACACATTAACAAACGCACGCACACACATTAACAAACGCACGCACACACATTAACAAACGCGCGGACACATTAACAAACGCGCGGACACATTAACAAACGCGCGGACACATTAACAAACGCGCGGACACATTAACAAACGCGCGGACACACATTAACAAACGCACACAATTAAACGCGCGCGCGCACACACATTAACGCACGCACACACACAAACAAACGCACACGCACACACATTAACAAACTCACACATTAACAAACGCACACATAAACGCGCGCGCGCACACGCGCGCACACATTAACAAACGCGCGCACACAATAAACGCACACACATTAACACACGCGCTCGCACGCGTGCACACATGCTCGCGCGCGCACACGCACTTTAACACGCGCGCACACTAACACGCGCGCGCACACTTTAACACGGGCACAAACACACTTTAACACGGGCACAAACACACTTTAACACGGGCACAAACACACTTTAACACGGGCACAAACACACTTTAACACGGGCACAAACACACTTTAACACGGGCACAAACACACTTTAACACGGGCACAAACACACTTTAACACGGGCACAAACACACTTTAACACGGGCACAAACACTTTAACACGGGCACAAACACACTAACACGCGCGCACACACACTAACACACGCACGCACACACACACACTAACACGCGCGCACACACTAATACGCGCACACATTAACACACGCGCACACATTAACACGCACACACGCGCGCGCACACACGCACTTTAACGCGTGCACACATTTCAATACGCGCACACACTTCAACACGCGCATACACACTTCAACACGCGCACACACACTTCAACACGCGCACACACACTTCAACACGCGCACACACACTTCAACACGCGCACACACACTTCAACACGCGCACACACACTTCAACACGCGCACACACACTTCAACACGCGCACACACACTTCAACACGCGCACACACACTTCAACACGCGCACACACACTTCAACACGCGCACACACACTTCAACACGCGCACACACACTTCAACACGCGCACACACACTTCAACACGCGCACACACACTTCAACACGCGCGCGCACACTAACACGCGCGCGCACACTAACGCGCGCGCACACACTAACGCGCGCGCACACACTAACACGCGCGCACACACTAACGCGCGCACACACTAACACGCGCGCACACACATACACACAGTTGGAACAAGTTAGTTGAGAAAGTGGTGTGTGCAAAAACAATACATGAATTTAAAAATAGTTTAGATAAAATGAGATATGAAGACGGGACACCACGAGCATAGCTCCCTTTCCGTAAAATACAAGGTAAATGCGCGCACACACACACACACACACATTAACACGCGTACACACCCATGCATTAACAATCGCACACACATTAACAGACACACACAAACAAAATAGGTGAAACATACAACCTACGAAGGTTAATGAAAATGGCATTTGAATACTTGGATGAAGAAATGATAAAAATATTAATCACATTGATTAGACCATAACTGGAATATGCAGCGACACTGTGGACACCCAGTACTATAAAGAATATAAGGAAACTAGAGAGAATACAGAGCAACAACAGAGTTGGCACCAGCTCTTTCCAAACATACGAACTAAGAGCAAAGAGAAAGAGGTGATCTACTGACTACACAAAATCATGAAAGGAATGGAAACCCTTGACAAAAGATTTACTAAAAATGACGATGGAAAAACAAGAGGTCATGAAAAGAAACTCAAAAAGGACAACTATAGAAGAGATAGGAAAAAGAATAGCTTCCCTCACAGAGTGCTGGATATATGGAATAACTTAGATGAAAAAACAGTGTGTGCAAATACTATTCACGATTTAAAGAATAAACTTGATGCTTAAAGATACAAAGACGGGTTACCACGAGCATAGCTCCCTTCCCGTATAATACAATTAGGTAAAAACACACACACACACACATTAACACACGCACACACATTAATACACGGACATTAACACACGCACACATTAATACACGGACATTAACACACGCACACACACATTAACACACACACACACGTACACACATTAACACATGCACACAGATTAACACACGCACACACATTAACACATGCACACACATTAACACATGCACACACATTAACACATGCACACAGACACGCGCGCACACACATACACGCGCACGCACACATACAATCTGTGTTCAGACAAGGAATATTATGCACCACAAACTTAATATGCTTTTACTCAAGACTAATAGACATAGTGCAAGAAAGAAATGGATGGGCTGATTGTGCCTTCCTAGACTTGCAAAAAGCTTTTGACAAAGTACCACACAGAAAATTACTAAAAAAAAAATACTAAAATGGATGGAGGACTTCCTGACTGGTAGAAAGATGAGAGTAGTGCTCGGAGAAAAATATTCAGATTGGAAAGAGGTGATCAGTGGAATACCGCAAGAATCTGTATTGGCACCAATAATGTTTGTTATTTATGTAGTAGTAGTATCGTATGGCTTTCTTACACCTCCAACTTTGTATTTGCTAGCCAGTCTATGAATGCTTGATTTGCTTCATAGATAGTCTGGTAACCCCCTGGCACTGCTGTGATTGGGCAGTGCAGTACGAGATGGTCTGTATCTTGGGGCGAATTATGACAAGATGGGCACATTGGGGAGTCTTTGTAGCCCCAGCGATGCAGGTTAACGGCTGTTTTGCCTTGTTGTGATATCAGCCTGTTGGCTTGTGTCCATTCTCTTCTGGTTAGGTTGGAAAATCCAGGTAGTATTTCGGTTGGGTCTGTTACTAAGTTTCCCCCAGTGGGTAGTTTCCTTGTCCATTCTTCTTGCCAGGCTTCTTTTAGGTTGAAATTTTCGTTTTTTGTTTTAAAGAAAGGTTTTCTTGATTTTAGCCTCGTTATTAGTGGGGCCTTCTCCATTATTTGTTTGAGGGGTATATCTGCTGGAAGGTTGTCTATGCGTTGGTGGTGTTTTTGTATGGCATCCTCACATCGTATATTTGGTGGTGCTATGCCACTCATCGTTGTTATTTATGTGAATGATATGGATGAGGATGTGAAATGTTACATGAGCTTCTTTGCAGATGACGCCAAACTGTAGAGGAAAGTAGAAACTGATAAGGACTGAAACACTGCAGGAAGACCTGAATAAGGTATGGAACTGGAGTCAGAAATGGGAAGTGGACTTTAATACTAAGAAGTATAGCATAATGGAGTTTAGAAAAAGCAAAAACAGAATATCAGGAAAATATACAATCGGAACCAAGGAGGTAAAGAAGGAAGGATCCGAAAAAGATTTGGGGGTAATTATCACAAACGACTTGTCCTATGACAAACAGACTAACAAAATTGTCGGGGAGGCATACAACTTGCTAAGATCAATAAAAGTGACATTTGCATACTTGGACGAAGACAAAAAAAAAAAAAAAAAAAAAAAAAAAAAATATTGGTTACATTGATAAGGCCTAGACTAGAATATGCGGCGACATTGTGGTCACCAAGTACCAACAAGAATATAAAGAAAATAGAAAATCCAAAGAGCAACAAAAATGGCACCTGCACTTGCAAACCTATCATATGAGGAGAGATTGGCTAAACTGGAGTTACCGACGCTGAAGCAAAGAGAGAGAAGTGACCTACTGACCATCTACAGAGTCATGAAAGGCACAGATACACTCGATAAAAGGGACTTACTAAACTGGAAAAAAAAAAAACGGCTACAGAAGAGAACTGAAGAAAAGCAGTTTTCCACAGTAGTGGACACTTGGAACAAACTGGACAATGAAATAGTATGCGCAAAATCCATTTACGAGTTTAAATGCATACTAGACACAGCGTGATACAAAGGCGGGGCACCACGAGCATAGCTCCCCTTCCCGCAATATACAACTAGGTAAATACACACGCACGCACACGCACACACACTAACACGCGCGCACACACACTAACACAAACACACGCATTAACAGACACCCACACACACATATATAAACAAAATAGTAGGTGAAACATACAACCTACTATGGTCAATGAAAGTGGCATTTGAATACTTGGATGAAGAAATGACAAAAAAAAAACAAGTCACATTGATTAGACCATAACTGGAATATGCAGCGACACTGGAAACTAGAAAGAATACAGAGTGCAACAACAAAGTTGGCACCAGCTCTTTCCAAATTAACATACGAACTAAGATGATCGAAAATAGAACTACCAACATTAGAGCAAAGAAGAGAAAGAGGTGACTATATACAAAATCATGAAAGGAATGGAAACCCTTGACAGAAAAGATTGACTAAAAATGACAAATGGAAAAACAAGAGGTCATGAAAAGAAAATCAAAGGACAACTATAGAAGAGATAGGAAAAAGAATAGCTTCCCTCACAGAGTGTGGATATATGGAATAACTTGGATGAAAAAAACAGTGTGCAAATACTATTCACGATTTAAAGAATAAACTTGATGCTGAAAGATACAAAGACGGGTTACCACGAGCATAGCTCCCTTCCCGCATAATACAATTAGGTAAATACACACACACACACATTAACACACGCACACACATCAACACACCCAAGCACACACATCAACACACCCAAGCACACACTAACACACCCAAGCACACACTAACACACCCAAGCACACACTAACACACGCGCACTCTCTCATTAACACGCGCACTCTCATTAATACACGCGCACACTCACATTAATACCCGCACACACATTAACACGCGCACACACATTAACACGCGCACACACATTAACACGCGCACACACATTAACACGCGCACACACAAACACGCGCGCGCACACACAAACACGCGCGCGCACACACAAACACGCGCGCGCACAAACCCATTAACACACGCACACACCCATTAACACACGCACACACCCATTAACACACGCACACACCCATTAACACACGCACACACCCATTAACACACGCACACACCCATTAACACACGCTCACACACCCATTAACACACGCACACACCCATTAACACACGCACACACCCATTAACACACGCACACACCCATTAACACACGCACACACCCATTAACACACGCACACACCCATTAACACACGCACACACCCATTAACACACGCACACACCCATTAACACACGCACACACCCATTAACACACGCACACACCCATTAACACACGCACACACCCATTAACACACGCACACACCCATTAACACACGCACACCCCCATTAACACACGCACACCCCCATTAACACACGCACACCCCCATTAACACACGCACACCCCCATTAACACACGCACACCCCCATTAACACACGCGCAAACACATTAACACACGCGCAAACACATTAACACACGCGCAAACACATTAACACACGCGCACACCCATTAACACCCGCGCACACCCATTAACACCCGCGCACACCCATTAACACCCGCGCACACCCATTAACACGCACGCACACACCCATTAACACGCACGCACACACCCATTAACACGCACGCACACACCCATTAACACGCACGCACACACCCATTAACACGCACGCACACACCCATTAACACGCACGCACACACCCATTAACACGCACGCACACACCCATTAACACGCACGCACACACCCATTAACACGCACGCACACACCCATTAACACGCACGCACACACCCATTAACACGCACGCACACACCCATTAACACGCACGCACACACCCATTAACACGCACGCACACACCCATTAACACGCACGCACACACCCATTAACACGCACGCACACACCCATTAACACGCACGCACACACCCATTAACACGCACGCACACACCCATTAACACGCACGCACACACCCATTAACACGCACGCACACCCATTAACACGCACGCACACACCCATTAACACGCACGCACACACCCATTAACACGCACGCACACACCCATTAACACGCACGCACACACCCATTAACACGCACGCACACACCCATTAACACGCACGCACACACCCATTAACACGCACGCACACACCCATTAACACGCACGCACACACCCATTAACACGCACGCACACACCCATTAACACGCACGCACACACCCATTAACACGCACGCACACACCCATTAACACGCACGCACACACCCATTAACACGCACGCACACACCCATTAACACGCACGCACACACCCATTAACACGCACGCACACACCCATTAACACGCACGCACACACCCATTAACACGCACGCACACACCCATTAACACGCACGCACACACCCATTAACACGCACGCACGCTCACACCCATTAACACGCACGCACACACCCATTAACACGCACGCACACACCCATTAACACGCACGCACACACCCATTAACACGCACGCACACACCCATTAACACGCACGCACACACCCATTAACACGCACGCACACACCCATTAACACGCACGCACACACCCATTAACACGCACGCACACACCCATTAACACGCACGCACACACCCATTAACACGCACGCACACACCCATTAACACGCACGCACACACCCATTAACACGCACGCACACACCCATTAACACGCACGCACACACCCATTAACACGCACGCACACACCCATTAACACGCACGCACACACCCATTAACACGCACGCACACACCCATTAACACGCACGCACACACCCATTAACACGCACGCACACACCCATTAACACGCACGCACACACCCATTAACACGCACGCACACACCCATTAACACGCACGCACACACCCATTAACACGCACGCACACACCCATTAACACGCACGCACACCCATTAACACGCACGCACACCCATTAACACGCACGCACACACCCATTAACACGCACGCACACACCCATTAACACGCACGCACACACCCATTAACACGCACGCACACACCCATTAACACGCACGCACACACCCATTAACACGCACGCACACACCCATTAACACGCACGCGCACGCCCATTAACACGCACGCGCACGCCCATTAACACGCACGCGCACACCCATTAACACGCACGCGCACACCCATTAACACGCACGCGCACACCCATTAACACGCACGCGCACACCCATTAACACGCACGCGCACACCCATTAACACACGCGCACACCCATTAACACACGCGCACACCCATTAACACACGCGCACACACCCATTAACACACGCGCACACCCATTAACACACGCGCACACACCCATTAACACACGCGCACACACCCATTAACACGCGCGCACACACCCATTAACACGCGCGCACACACCCATTAACACGCGCGCACACACCCATTAACACGCGCGCACACCCATTAACACGCGCGCACACCCATTAACACGCGCGCACACCCATTAACACCCGCGCACACCCATTAACACGCGCGCACACCCATTAACACGCGCGCACACCCATTAACACACGCGCGCACACCCATTAACACACGCGCGCACACCCATTAACACACGCGCGCACACCCATTAACACACGCGCGCACACCCATTAACACACGCGCGCACCCATTAACACGCGCACACACCCATTAACACACGCAAACACATTAACACACACACACACACACACACTAACACATTAATACACACGCACACATTAACACACGCTAACAAACGCACATACACAATACACACGCACATTAACACGCGCACACCCATTAACACACGCGCACACCCATTAACACGCGCACACACCCATTAACACGCGCACACACCCATTAACACGCGCACACACCCATTAACACACGCGCACACCCATTAACACACGCGCACACCCATTAACACGCGCACACACCCATTAACACGCGCACACACCCATTAACACGCGCACACACCCATTAACACGCGCACACACCCATTAACACGCGCACACACCCATTAACACGCGCACACACCCATTAACACGCGCACACACCCATTAACACACGTGCACACCCATTAACACACGTGCACACCCATTAACACACGCGCACACCCATTAACACACGCGCACACACCCATTAACACACGCGCGCACACCCATTAACACACGCGCACACACCCATTAACACACGCAAACACATTAACACACACACCAACACATTAATACATACACATTAATACACACGCACATACACGTTCATACACACGCACACCCATTAACACACGCTAACACACACACACGCTAAAAAACGCACATACACAATAGACACGCACATTAACACGCACACCCATTAACACACGCGCACACCCATTAACACACGCGCACACCCATTAACACACGCGCACACCCATTAACACGCGCACACCCATTAACACACGCGCATATTAATACATACACATTAATACACACGCACATACACGTTCATACACACGCGCACACATTAACACGCGCTAACAAACGCACATACACAATACACACGCACACACATTAACACACGCACACACACATTAACACACAATACACATTAACACGTACATCAACTCACAACGCGCGCGCGCACACACGCACGCACTTTGACACGCGCACTTTAATACGCGCGCACACACTTTAATACGCGCGCACACACTAACACGCGCGCACACACTTTAACACGCGCGCACACACTTTAACACGCGCGCGCACACTTTAACACGCGCACACACACTTTAACACGCGCACACACACTTTAACACGCGCACACACACTTTAACACGCGCACACACACTTTAACACGCGCACACACACTTTAACACGCGCACACACACTTTAACACGCGCACACACACTTTAACACGCGCACACACACTTTAACACGCGCACACACACTTTAACACGCGCACACACACTTTAACACGCGCACACACACTTTAACACGCGCACACACACTTTAACACGCGCACACACACTTTAACACGCGCACACACACTTTAACACGCGCACACACACTTTAACACGCGCACACACACTTTAACACGCGCACACACACTTTAACACGCGCACACACACTTTAACACGCGCACACACACTTTAACACGCGCACACACACTTTAACACGCGCACACACACTTTAACACGCGCACACACACTTTAACACGCGCACACACACTTTAACACGCGCACACACACTTTAACACGCGCACACACACTTTAACACGCGCACACACACTTACACACGCGCACACACACTTTAACACGCGCACACACACTTTAACACGCGCACACACACTTTAACACGCGCACACACACTTTAACACGCGCACACACACTTTAACACGCGCACACACACTTTAACACGCGCACACACACTTTAACACGCGCACACACACTTTAACACGCGCACACACACTTTAACACGCGCACACACACTTTAACACGCGCACACACACTTTAACACGCGCACACACACTTTAACACGCGCACACACACTTTAACACGCGCACACACACTTTAACACGCGCACACACACTTTAACACGCGCACACACACTTTAACACGTGCTCACACACTTTAACACGCGCACACACATTTTAACGCGTACACACTTCAACACGCGCGCATACAAGTTTAACACGCGCGCATACACATTAGCACGCGCACACACACGTTAACACACGCACGCACACACGATCACGCGCGCACACGCACATTAACACAAACACACACAGACATATAAACAAAATAGGTGAAACATAGAACCTACTAAGGTCAATGAAAATGGCATTTGAGTACTTGGATAAAGAAACGATAAAAAATAAACACACGCACATTAACAAACGCACACACACATTAACGAACGCGCACACACACACATTAACACACAAACACATTAACACAGATTAACATACACATTAACACACACTTTAACACGCGCACACACACTTTAACACGCGACACTTTATCACGCACACACACACACACACATTAACACATACACACACTTTACCACGCGCGCGCGCACACACTTTACCACGCGCGCGCGCCAACACACATTACCACGCGCGCGCGCGCACACACACATTTACCACGCGCGCGTACACACATTTACCACGCGCGCGCGCGCACACATTTTAACACGCCCACACACTTTAACACGCGTACAGAACACACATTAACACGCGTACAGAACACACATTAACACGCGTACAGAACACACATTAACACGCGTACAGAACACACATTAACACGCGTACAGAACACACATTAACACGCGCACACAAACTTTAACACGCGCACACACACTTTAACACGCGCACACACACTTTAACACGCGCGCACACACTTTAACACGCGCGCACACACTTTAACACGCGCGCACACACTTTAACACGCGCGCGCACACTTTAACACGCGCGCGCACACTTTAACACGCGCGCGCACACTTTAACACGCGCGCGCACACTTTAACACGCGCGCGCACACTTTAACACGCGCGCGCACACTTTAACACGCGCGCGCACACTTTAACACGCGCGCGCACACTTTAACACGCGCGCGCACACTTTAACACGCGCGCGCACACTTTAACACGCGCGCACACACTTTAACACGCGCGCACACACTTTAACACGCGCGCACACACTTTAACACGCGCACACACACTTTAACACGCGCACACACACTTTAACACGCGCACACACACTTTAACACGCGCACACACACTTTAACACGCGCACACACACTTTAACACGCGCACACACACACTTTAACACGCGCACACACACTTTAACACGCGCACACACACTTTAACACGCGCACACACACTTTAACACGCGCACACACACTTTAACACGCGCACACACACTTTAACACGCGCACACACACTTTAACACGCGCACACACACTTTAACACGCGCACACACACTTTAACACGCGCACACACACTTTAACACGCGCACACACACTTTAACACGCGCACACACACTTTAACACGCGCACACACACTTTAACACGCGCACACACACTTTAACACGCGCACACACACTTTAACACGCGCACACACACTTTAACACGCGCACACACACTTTAACACGCGCACACACACTTTAACACGCGCACACACACTTTAACACGCGCACACACACTTTAACACGCGCACACACACTTTAACACGCGCACACACACTTTAACACGCGCACACACACTTTAACACGCGCACACACACTTTAACACGCGCGCGCACACTTTAACACGCGGACACACTTTAACACGCGGACACACTTTAACACGCGGACACACTTTAACACGTGCTCACACACTTTAACACGCGCACACACATTTTAACGCGTACACACTTCAACACGCGCGCATACACATTAGGACGCGCACACACACACGTTAACACACGCACGCACACACGATCACGCACATTAACACAAACACACACAGACATATAAACAAAATAGGTGAAACATAGAACCTACTAAGGTCAATGAAAATGGCATTTGAGTACTTGGATAAAGAAACGATAAAAATAAACACGCACATTAACAAACGCGCACACACACACATTAACACACAAACACATTAACACAGATTAACATACACATTAACACACACTTTAACACGCGCACACACACTTTAACACGCGACACTTTATCACGCACACATACACACACACATTAACTTACATTAATACACACATTAACACGCACACACATTAACACACACATTAACACACACATTAACACTTTACCACGCGCGCGCGCACACACTTTACCACGCGCGCGCGCCAACACACATTACCACGCGCGCGCGCACACACATTTACCACGCGCGCGTACACACATTTACCACACGCGCGCGCGCGCACACAACTTTAACACGCGCACACACATTTTAACACGCCCACACACTTTAACACGCGTACAGAACACTTTAACACGCGTACAGAACACATTAACACGCGCACACACACTAACACGCGCACACACACTAACACGCGCACACACACTTTAACACGCGCACACACACTTTAACACGCGCACACACACTTTAACACGCGCACACACACTTTAACACGCGCACACACACTTTAACACGCGCACACACACTTTAACACGCGCACACACACTTTAACACGCGCACACACACTTTAACACGCGCACACACACTTTAACACGCGCACACACACTTTAACACGCGCACACACACTTTAACACGCGCACACACACTTTAACACGCGCACACACACTTTAACACGCGCACACACACTTTAACACGCGCACACACACTTTAACACGCGCACACACACTTTAACACGCGCACACACACTTTAACACGCGACACTTTAACACGCGGACACACTTTAACACGCGCACACACACTTTAACACGCGCACACACACTTTAACACGCGCACACACACTTTAACACGCGCACACACTTTAACACGCGCACACACTTTAACACGCGCACACACTAACACGCGCACACACTAACACGCGCACACACACTAACACGTGCTCACACACTTTAACACGCGCACACACATTTTAACGCGTACACACTTCAACACGCGCGCATACAAATTTAACACGCGCGCATACACATTAGCACGCGCACACACACACGTTAACACAAACACACACAGACATATATACAAAATAGGTGAAACATAGAACCTACTAAAGTCAATGAAAATGGCATTTGAGTACTTGGATAAAGAAACGATAAAAAATAAACACACGCACATTAACAAACGCACACACACATTAACGAACGCGCACACACACACATTAACACACAAACACAGATTAACATACACATTAACACACACACACTTTAACACGCGCACACACACTTTAACACGCGACACTTTATCACGCACACATTAACATACATTAATACACACATTAACACACACACATTTACCACGCGCGCGCGCACACACTTTACCACGCGCGCGCGCCAACACACATTTACCACGCGCGCGTACACACATTTACCACACGCGCGCGCGCGCACACAACTTTAACACGCGCACACACATTTTAACACGCCCACACACTTTAACACGCGTACAGAACACACTTTAACACGCGCACAGAACACTTTAACACGCGTACAGAACACACTTTAACACGCGTACAGAACACACTTTAACACGCGTACAGAACACACTTTAACACGCGTACAGAACACACTTTAACACGCGCACACACACTTTAACACGCGCACACACACTTTAACACGCGCACACACACTTTAACGCGCACACACTTTAACACGCGCACACACACTTTAACACGCGGACACACTTTAACACGTGCTCACACACTTTAACACGCGCACACACATTTTAACGCGTACACACTTCAACACGCGCGCATACAAGTTTAACACGCGCGCATACACATAAGGACGCGCACACACACACGTTAACACACGCACGCACACACGATCACGCGCGCACACGCACATTAACACAAACACACACAGACATATAAACAAAATAGGTGAAACATAGAACCTACTAAGGTCAATGAAAATGGCATTTGAGTACTTGGATAAAGAAACGATAAAAATAAACACGCACATTAACAAACGCGCACACACATTAACGAACGCGCACACACACACATTAACACACAAACACATTAACACAGATTAACATACACATTAACACACACACTTTAACACGCGCACACACACTTTAACACGCGACACTTAATCACGCACACATACACACACATTAACTTACATTAATACACACATTAACACGCACACATTAACACACATTAACACACACATTAACACTTTACCACGCGCGCGCGCACACACTTTACCACGCGCGCGCGCCAACACACATTACCACGCGCGCGCGCACACACATTTACCACGCGCGCGCGCACACACATTTACCACGCGCGCGTACACACATTTACCACACGCGCGCGCGCGCACACAACTTTAACACGCGCACACACATTTTAACACGCCCACACACTTTAACACGCGTACAGAACACACATTAACACGCGCACACACATTAACACGCGCACACACACTTTAACACGCGCACACACTTTAACACGCGCACACACTTTAACACGCGGACACACTTTAACACGCGCACACACACTTTAACACGCGCACACACACTTTAACACGCGGACACACTTTAACACGTGCTCACACACTTTAACACGTGCTCACACACTTTAACACGCGCACACACATTTTAACGCGTACACACTTCAACACGCGCGCATACAAGTTTAACACGCGCGCACACACATTAGCACGCGCACACACACACGTTAACACACGCACGCACACGCACATTAACACAAACACACACAGACATATAAACAAAATAGGTGAAACATAGAACCTACTAAAGTCAATGAAAATGGCATTTGAGTACTTGGATAAAGAAACGATAAAAAATAAACACACGCACATTAACAAACGCACACACACATTAACGAACGCGCACACACACACATTAACACACAAACACAGATTAACATACACATTAACACACACACTTTAACACGCGCACACACACTTTAACACGCGACACTATCACGCACACATACACACACATTAACATACATTAATACACACATTAACACGCACACACATTAACACACACATTAACACACACACACATTAACACACACATTTACCACGCGCGCGCGCACACACTTTACCACGCGCGCGCGCCAACACACATTTACCACACGCGCGCGCGCGCACACAACTTTAACACGCGCACACTTTTTAACACGCCCACACACTTTAACACGCGCACACATTTTAACACGCCCAAACACTTTAACACGCGTACAGAACACACTTTAACACGCGTACAGAACACACTTTAACACGCGCACACACACTTTAACACGCGCACACACACTTTAACACGCGCACACACACTTTAACACGCGCACACACACTTTAACACGCGCACACACACTTTAACACGCGCACACACACTTTAACACGCGCACACACACTTTAACACGCGCACACACACTTTAACACGCGCACACACACTTTAACACGCGCACACACATTTTAACACGCGCACACACATTTTAACACGCCCACACATTTTAACACGCCCACACATTTTAACACGCCCACACACTTTAACACGCCCACACACTTTAACACGCCCACACACTTTAACACGCCCACACACCACACACTAACACGCCCACACACACTTTAACACGCGCACACACACTTTAACACGCGCACACACACTTTAACACGCGCACACACACTTTAACACGCGCACACACACTTTAACACGCGCACACACACTTTAACACGCGCACACACACTTTAACACGCGCACACACACTTTAACACGCGCACACACACTTTAACACGCGCACACACACTTTAACACGCGCACACACACTTTAACACGCGCACACACACTTTAACACGCGCACACACACTTTAACACGCGCACACACACTTTAACACGCGCACACACACTTTAACACGCGCACACACACTTTAACACGCGCACACACACTTTAACACGCGCACACACACTTTAACACGCGCACACACACTTTAACACGCGCACACACACTTTAACACGCGCACACACACTTTAACACGCGCACACACACTTTAACACGCGCACACACACTTTAACACGCGCACACACACTTTAACACGCGCACACACACTTTAACACGCGCACACACACTTTAACACGCGCACACACACTTTAACACGCGCACACACACTTTAACACGCGCACACACACTTTAACACGCGCACACACACTTTAACACGCGCACACACTTTAACACGCGCACACACACTAACACGCGCACACACACTAACACGCGCACACACACTTTAATACGCGGACACACTTTAACACGTGCTCACACACTTTAACACGCGCACACACACTTTAACACGTGCTCACACACTTTAACACGTGCTCACACACTTTAACACGCGCACACACATCTTAACGCGTACACACTTTAACACGCGCGCACACACATTAGCACGCGCACACACACACGTTAACACACGCACGCACACGCACATTAACACAAACACACACACACATATAAACAAAATAGGTGAAACATAGAACCTACTAAGGTCAATGAAAATGGCATTTGAGTACTTGGATAAAGAAACGATAAAAAATAAACACACACATTAACAAACGCACACACACATTAACAAACGCGCACACACACACATTAACACAGATTAACATACACATTAACACACATAATTTAACACGCGCACACACACTTTAACACGCGACACTTTATCACGCACACATACACACACATTAACATACATTAATACACACATTAACACGCACACACATTAACACACACACATTAACACACACACACACACACTTTACCACGCGCGCGCGCACACACTTTACCACGCGCGCGCGCCAACACACATTACCACGCACGCGCGCATACACACATTTACCACGCGCGCGTACACACACATTTACCACACGCGCGCGCGCGCACACAACTTTAACACGCGCACACACATTTTAACACGCCCACACACTTTAACACGCGTACAGAACACACTTTAACACGCGTACACACACTTTAACACGCGTACAGAACACACTTTAACACGCGTACACACACTTTAACACGCGTACACACACTTTAACACGCGTACACACACTTTAACACGCGCACACACACTTTAACACGCGCACACACACTTTAACACTCTCACACACACTTTAACACGCTCACACACACTTTAACACGCGCACACACACTTTAACACGCGCACACACACTTTAACACGCGCACACACACTTTAACACACGCCCACACACTTTAACACGCCCACACACTTTAACACGCCCACACACTTTAACACGCCCATACACTTTAACACGCCCACACACCACACACTAACACGCCCACACACACTAACACGCGCACACACACTAACACGCGCACACACACTAACACGCGCACACACACTAACACGCGCACACACACTAACACGCGCACACACACTAACACGCGCACACACACTAACACGCGCACACACACTAACACGCGCACACACACTAACACGCGCACACACACTAACACGCGCACACACACTAACACGCGCACACACACTAACACGCGCACACACACTAACACGCGCACACACACTAACACGCGCACACACACTAACACGCGCACACACACTAACACGCGCACACACACTAACACGCGCACACACACTAACACGCGCACACACACTTTAACACGCGCACACACACTTTAACACGCGCACACACACTTTAACACGCGCACACACACTTTAACACGCGCACACACACTATAACACGCGCACACACTATAACACGCGCACACACACTATAACACGCGCACACACACTATAACACGCGCACACACTGTAACACGCGCACACACTTTAACACGCGCACACACTTTAACACGCGCACACACTTTAACACGCGCACACACTTTAACACGCGCACACACTTTAACACGCGCACACACTTTAACACGCGCACACACTTTAACACGCGCACACACTTTAACACGCGCACACACTTTAACACGCGCACACACTTTAACACGCGCACACACTTTAACACGCGCACACACACTTTAACACGCGCACACACACTTTAACACGTGCTCACACACTTTAACACGCGCACACACATTTTAACGCGTACACACTTCAACACGCGCGCATACAAGTTTAACACGCGCGCATACACATTAGCACGCGCACACACACACGTTAACACACGCACACACACGATCACGCGCGCACACGCACATTAACACAAACACACACACATATAAACAAAATAGGTGAAACATAGAACCTACTAAAGTCAATGAAAATGGCATTTGAGTACTTGGATAAAGAAACGATAAAAATAAACACACGCACATTAACAAACGCACACACACATTAACGAACGCGCACACACACACATTAACACACAAACACAGATTAACATACACATTAACACACACACACACTTTAACACGCGCACACACACTTTAACACGCGACACTTTATCACGCACACACACACATTAACATACATTAATACACACATTAACACGCACACACATTAACACACACACATTAACACGCACATTAACACATTAACACACACACATTAACACACACATTAACACACACATTTACCACGCGCGCGCGCACACACTTTACCACGCGCGCGCGCCCACACATTACCACGCGCGCGCGCACACACACATTTACCACGCGCGCGTACACACATTTACCACACGCGCGCGCGCGCACACAACTTTAACACGCGCACACACATTTTAACACGCGCACACACACTTTAACACGCGTACAGAACACACTTTAACACGCGTACACACATTAACACGCGCACACACAATAACACGCGCACACACACTAACACGCGCACACACACTAACACGCGCACACACACTAACACGCGCACACACACTAACACGCGCACACACACTAACACGCGCACACACACTAACACGCGCACACACACTTTAACACGCGCACACACACTTTAACACGCGCACACACACTTTAACACGCGCACACACACTTTAACACGCGCACACACACTTTAACACGCGCACACACACTTTAACACGCGCACACACACTTTAACACGCGCACACACACTTTAACACGCGCACACACACTTTAACACGCGCACACACACTTTAACACGCGCACACACACACTTTAACACGCGCACACACACTTTAACACGCGCACACACACTTTAACACGCGCACACACACTTTAACACGCGCACACACACTTTAACACGCGCACACACACTTTAACACGCGCACACACACTTTAACACGCGCACACACACTTTAACACGCGCACACACACTTTAACACGCGCACACACACTTTAACACGCGCACACACACTTTAACACGCGCACACACACTTTAACACGCGCACACACACTTTAACACGCGCACACACACTTTAACACGCGCACACACACTTTAACACGCGCACACACACTTTAACACGCGCACACACACTTTAACACGCGCACACACACTTTAACACGCGCACACACACTTTAACACGCGCACACACACACACTTTAACACGCGCACACACACTTTAACACGCGCACACACACTTTAACACGCGCACACACACTTTAACACGCGCACACACACTTTAACACGCGCACACACACTTTAACACGCGCACACACACTTTAACACGCGCACACACACTTTAACACGCGCACACACACTTTAACACGCGCACACACACTTTAACACGCGCACACACACTTTAACACGCGCACACACACTTTAACACGCGCACACACACTTTAACACGCGCACACACACTTTAACACGCGCACACACACTTTAACACGCGCACACACACTTTAACACGCGCACACACACTTTAACACGCGCACACACACTTTAACACGCGCACACACACTTTAACACGCGCACACACACTTTAACACGCGCACACACACTTTAACACGCGCACACACACTTTAACACGCGCACACACACTTTAACACGCGCTCACACACTTTAACACGCGCACACACACTTTAACACGCGCACACACATCTTAACGCGTACACACTTCAACACGCGCGCATACAAGTTTAACACGCGCGCATACACATTAGCACGCGCACACACACGTTAACACACGCACGCACACACGATCATGCGCGCACACGCACATTAACACAAACACACACAGACATATAAACAAAATAGGTGAAACATAGAACCTACTAAGGTCAATGAAAATGGCATTGAGTACTTGGATAAAGAAACGATAAAAAATAAACACACGCACATTAACAAGCGCACACACATTAACGAACGCGCACACACACATTAACACACAAACACATTAACACAGATTAACCTACACACTTTAACACGCGCGCACACACTTTAACACGCGACACTATCACGCACACATACACACACATTAACACACACACACATTAACACACACACACATTAACACACACACACATTAACACACACACACATTAACACACACACACATTAACACACACACACATTAACACACACACACATTAACACACACACACATTAACACACACACACACATTAACACACACACTTTACCACGCGCGCGCGCACACACACATTACCACGCGCGCGCGCACACACACATATACCACGCGCGCGCGCACACACACATTTACCACGCGCGCGCGCGCACAACTTTAACACGCGCACACACATTTTAACACGCCCACACACTTTAACACGCATACAGAACACATTAACACGCGCACACGCACACATTAACACGCACACATACATTAACACACGCACACACATTAACACACGCACACACATTAACACACGCACACACATTAACACACGCACACACATTAACACACGCACACACATTAACACACGCACACACATTAACACACGCACACACATTAACACACGCACACACATTAACACACGCACACACATTAACACACGCACAAACATTAACACACGCACACACATTAACACACGCACACACATTAACACACGCACACACATTAACACGCACACACATTAACACACGCACACACATTAACACACGCACACATACATTAACACACGCACACATACATTAACACGCTTACACACATTAACACAAACACATTAAAACATTAACACAAGCGCACACACAAACATTAACACACGCGCGCGCACACATTAACGCGCGCGCACACACAATTAACACGCGCGCACACAACACGCGGGCACACATTAACACGCGCGCGCGCACACACAACTTTAACACGCCCACACACACTTTAACACGCGTACAGAACACACATTAACACGCGCACACATCAACAGAATCACACACATTAACAGACCCACACACATTACCAAACGCGCACACACACTAACACGCACGCGCACACACTAACACACGCACACATTAACACGCACACACATTAACACACGCGCACACATTAACACACGCGCACACATTAACACACGCACACACACATTAACACACGCACACACACATTAACACACGCACACACACATTAACACACGCACACACACATTAACACACGCACACACACATTAACACACGCACACACACATTAACACACGCACACACACATTAACACACGCACACACACATTAACACACGCACACACACATTAACACACGCACACACATTAACACACGCACACATACATTAACACAAACACATTAACACAAGCGCACACACAAACATTAACACGCGCGCGCGCGCACACACATTAACACGCGGACACACATTAACACGCGCACACTCATTAACACGCGCGCACTCACACATACATTGGCGCGGTTGGTAGAGTCCCCGACTGTCACTACGCGGTCCGGGTTCGAATCCCGCCCAGGGCCGAAACAATTTCAGTATCGCTGCGCTTCGAGTCGTTACTCCAACTCTCGTGGGCTGGTAGTTGGGTGTGTGCGCGCGCGTAAGGTCACACACACACGCACTACTAAATAAAAGGGTAAATCTTTAGTTTCGACCATGGGAGGAATATAGCAATAGAAAATTAAATATAAATGTTCTAAATTAAAATGTATCAACGTAATATGCAATTTTGTGTGCGGAAATGAAAAACAAAACAGGTGCTAAACAGATTTCTTAAGTAACGAAGTCGTGTACAATGAATGGTACGCCATGTTTGTTATGGTAGATGCCGACGTCGAAGAAATGAAAGGATGATAAATTCGTCTAAGGTAAACTAAACTAAACTAGCCTAACTTGTGTTTAATAAATCATTACCTGCAAATTAAATGTCTTCCGGCTCGTCCTCGTTGTCGTCGTCGTGAGACGTTGACGGGCTTTTCAACCACTCAGCTTGCGGAGTATACAAATTAATATCATTTTGGTAAAATTTTACTTTCGACCATTGTTGGAATATAGCAATACAAAATTAAATGGTAATTTTGCAAATTAAAATGTATGAACGTAATATGCAATTTTGTGTGCGGAAATGAAAATAAAAAAAGTTGCTAAAACAGATTTCTTAGTAACGAAGTCGTGTACTACGAATGGTACGCCATGTTTGTTATGGTAGATTCCGACGTCGGAGAAATGAAAGGACGATAAATTTGTCTAAACTAAAGTAAACTAACCTAACCTAACCGGTAAAATTTTACTTTCGACCATTGGAGGAATATAGCCATACAAAAGCTGCGAGTGGTTGAAAAGCCCGCCAACGTCTCTCACGACGACGACGACGACGAGGACCAGCCGGATGATATCTAATTTGCAGGTAATGATTTATTAAACACAGGTTAGGTTAGTTTAGTTTAGACAAATTTATCGTCCTTTCATTTCTCCGACGTCGGCATCTACCATAACAAACATGGCGTATCATTCGTCGTACACGACTTCGTTACTTAAGAAATCTGTTTTAGCAATTTTTATTTTCATTTCCGCACACAAAATTGCATATTTCGTTAATACATTTTAATTTACAAAATTACTATTTAATTTTGTATTGCTATATTTCTACAATGGTCGAAAGTAAAATTTTACCCTAATTTTCTATTGCTATATTCCTCCAATGGTCAAAATTAAAGATTTACCGGTTAGGTTAGGTTAGTTTAGTTTACCTTAGACGAATTCATCATCCTTTCATTTCTTCGATGTCGGCATCTACCTATGCTACCGACTTCGTTCATTAGCATATTTAGCTTGTAGCAAGGTATTTTTTTTTTCATTTCCGCACACAAAATTGCATATTATGTTGATGCATTTTAATTTAAAAAATTAATATTTAATTTTCTATTGCTATATTCCTCCCATGGTCGAAACTAAAGATTTACCTACAAGTGCAAAAATTAAGCACGCACACTACTAAAAGTGCAAATATTAATACAGTACTCAGCATCACAATTATTACCTTTTTTTTTTAACAGGCTAAAAAGATTTAAGACTAACCGTCACCAACACACACACTCGTACGTATCTCCCTCTCCTGAAATGCACGATTTCATCACTTTCATATTTCATTTCATTCATTCCTGTTCAAATAATTATAATTTTTTTTTTTTTTTTTTTGCCATGGAACCCTTGAAAGGTCTTCATGGAACCCTGGGGTATCGCGGAACAGTTTGAGAACCACTGGTCTAACCTAACCTGCGTTTAGTAATGCGGTACCTGTAATTCTAGAGGTCAACAGGGTCGTCGTCGTTAGGGATGTTGACGGCCGGTTTTGGCATCCGATCGGACTCAGGAGTGTAAAGGAGTTTCATAGCTTGAAAAAATACATAAAGCTCATCACCGTAGCACCATTCTAAAATTTTGTAGTGTGGCGACATTACTTGGAGTGGGAGAACACCCGGTACACAACTTCAGCGCCACCAAACTGACACTGATTGGACAGCCGACAACATGGCGTCTCGAACCTATCTTCGGAGCTCAGTTTGGTAGTATTTGCTTTTAGCAACATTTCTATGGGTTTCCGCCCAGAAAAACGTGTATTAAATTGATGTACATGTACATAATCAGTATCTAATTTTCTATTGCTATATTGTGTAGGTGTCCACTTCTAAAAAAAAAAAAGCCTCTTCTGTAACGGGGTACCAGTATGCTCATGCCGTTCAGATTACCGCCAGGCTGCTTTTGTGACCCATTGTCATCGAAAGGATTAGGGCAAAGCAACTAAAGTCCTTTTATGCTTTTATACAGTACATCATATCAGACACCAAATCCCATCCCAACGAAGACACGAATGACCTACATTATAACTACAAACCCGGAGAGCGGGAAAGCGTTGAACTTACCAGAGTAACATATCCTGCAGAGAGTACTCGCGCTCGAGATATTCGCGGCCGCAGTCGGCAGCAGAGACCGTTCGAATTTTCCTACCAGCGATGGGCTTTTCGAACTGGAAGGAGCCATGGAGATGGTGCTTCCCATGTCGCCCTGGCAGCGTGTCGACGGTTCTGACGACGAAAATGACCGCACTTTCCGGGGCAGAGTTGTGGCGGCGAAGGCTTGGGTCGGAGAACCACTGATGCGGCTGTAATCGAAATTCCGAGAGGTTTCAGAGCAGAGGCGGTCCCGAAAAGGAAACGGCAGGAAGTTCGGCATTAGGGAAAATCGCCGATGGGTAGCGACACTGATACTGCCCACCCGTGCACCGCGGGAAGGACTCTCGCTCCCAGTTAGCTTGTCTAACTCAACGCCGTCCTGGTCGACAGACATGTTAGAAGTAGCACCGTGGTAATCGCGTATCCAAGTTTTCGCTCCACGGTTTTCCTTCAGCATCCAACATGGACAACGCGACCCGGTCTGGTTTCCCTGGATTGGGTGAAGTGCCGATGCGAGAATGTCCATCCAAGTTACTTTTATGACACTCCTGCCGCAAGTATATCCAACAAGCGGCACGACCACGCACAAAACAAGTTGTCCCATTCGTAGTCTGAACTGAAACAGATTCGAAACAAACCAGAACGAAACCACAAACAAAGCCTCACAAATTAAAAAGCTTGTTCGAAATTGGCTCCCCCAACCCTTTTAACAAAGGCCTATCATTTGCTGCGTTAATTTTTTCGTCAACAAACCAAAGGAAAGAGGTAAGTACAGGTTACGAAGAAGAAATAGCACGGGGTAAGACCGAGATGATAAACATGTATGAAGAATTTGTAACATATAAAATATGCTAATACGTCTGCTTTTTTTTTCCCTAGCGGGCGAATACCAGTCGACTTTATAGAGTTCGTAAAAAAAAAACATGTTGCTGTGTTGTTGTTTTTTCCAGTTAGTGAGACCGGTTCAGCCAGTAAATATCTGAATAACCCATGTTGTGGATCTAATTGCGTATTTGATTTGAGCAGTGCATGCACATGTTATAGACTAAATGATACGCACATTAGATTCAAGCATCCCTGCACAAAGTAAAACGAATACTATATGGTAAGTTAGCAGGGGGGGGGGGTGAGCCAGAAAACCTCTCCACTGTGCAGGTAGATGATGACGTCAACGGAAATATCAAGACCAGGGTTCCGCGGGTCGAGAGCTGTCAGTCACTCACACACCAGTGTTTGGAGCGGAGCTCCATCTTCTGATTAAAGGGGTAGCTAAGGCAGACAAATAACTTATAAAAATGCCAACAATTTGTATAGTGCAGAAGTGCAGTGCCGTAAGACTGAAAGGTGATAAAAATATACATTTCCTTTCACTACCCAAAGATAAAGAACTTAGAAATGGATTGAATTATGTGGCACACACAATACTCGGTCATCTGGATATGTATGCAGCCGCCATTTTGAAAGTAACTATTTATTAGCAACATTTCCAGAAATTTTCATTCAATTGCAAATAAACAGACTAAAGAATCCTGCTATAACATAACTGAGCTTGGTGGAGATAAAAGTCTACATATAAAATCCACGCTTGAGATATGGAAACCCACGCAAATCCAAAATGTAATATAATAAAAACCATATGATGCTTTTATGTGTCATTACTACTGGGTTTATATTCAGCTAGTTGATGTGTATCAACAATATAATATCTTTCTCATCTACCTGATCAACATATAAATTGACATGTCATCCCATCTAATAACTCGTCATATTAATATAATCCACCTAATGTGAAAGCATGGAATTTTTTTTTATAAATTTTCTGGCGGTCACATCTCAGATACTGATAATTTGAGGATAAGAAAGTGGTACTGAGTAATTTCAGTATTATGTGAACATCATAGTGTAATTTTAAAGTTTATCATACATACAGATGGTTTTATTTAAAGTTTACATTTTCCTCCACCTCTCACTCTTTCCCCCTCTGGATTTCCTATGACGTCACGGTGGAGGATGCGAAGAGGGGGGGGGGTTGCTCAACGTACCTTATAGTATTCGTTTTACCTTGTCCCTGCAGACCTGGAAACACGTACTTCCGTGGGGAAATCTTTGTTTGCATTCACAGCATAGGTTTCAATAAATATAAGCCGAGGAAGAAGCGAAAACAAGACAAATTATAAAACAAGAGATTTTCTTCCTTTGGGAGTTAGCTAAGTCAGAGGCACATACTATTCCAACCCATTTCACTCCCCATATATATATATATATATATATATATATATATATATATATATACATATTTCACTCCCCACATATATATATATATATATATATATATATATATATATATATATATATACATATTTCACTCCCCACATATATATATATATATTTCACTCCCCACATATATATATATATATATTTCACTCCCCATATATATATATATATATATATATATATATATAGAGAGAGAGAGAGAGAGAGAGCGGGAGTCCCGGAACCATTTTTGGAAGAAACCACACACTGGAATAGTCGTTTGAAGACGAACCCCAGACTAGGTTCGAAATGTAGGAATAAACTTCAGACGAGTCCAGTGTGTGCTTCTTTATATATATATATGTATATATATATACATTCGAACCTCGAAAGCCCAGACTAATTGGGGGGAAGGGTGGTCCGGTCATGTCAAACGTCCGGTCATCGAAAATATCGCCCTAACCGTAGATTTTCATAGCGGTATACGTATAGGTAATATATGATACGGCATAGAAACACATATGAATAATACTCTAACATTGTAATAATAACAATACTGTAATAATGCTATAATACTAATAATTCTGTAATAATAACTGCAATACAGGCATTTAAATGTACTGTATATACAGTGTACTGTACTGTATTTTTTATTACGTACACTGTAAATATCGGAAGGTATGCACGCGGGACAGTGGTGGCGGCCAGGGTTGCCGCGTTTTCTACACTGCCATGTAGAATGGGAGTGTTGCCATACCGGGGCATACATTTTTCTCGGGCGTGTGCAGACTTTCATAGCAAGATATAATTGTCAAACTTTGACAAAATGGTGGTTCTAGTTTTTTATTCTTGAATTTATATAAGGCCCCCATGCCCTAACATATTCAGTAAGATATAATTGTTTTTTATATTATTATCGCTAAAAGAAAGCTGAAACTTTAGCGTAGAATTTTTTTCTACACGGTAAAAACGTATCTTTTGGGGTATAATATTTTATAAGTAACACAATTACCAATGAAAGTCATATTTTGATGTACCATTTGATAACTAGTTCTATGATTTTTAAACAAAATTTTGAGTTTTTAAACGTTTTTAACAGCCCGCTGATATGTGGAAAAAATTTCATGCCCTTATGCAGTTGCCACATGCCGCTATTTTACTACGTTTTGGTACAAAATTCTACGAAACGGCAGCCCTGGTGGCGGCTTGACTGGGCCGGGTTTGAGTACACGTGTACAGTCCGCCCTTTGTTCATTTCGACCGGTCATACGAGGGTCCGGGCATTCGGGGTCCGGGCTTTCGAGGTTCGACTGTATATATATGTGTATGCATATGTATATATATATATATATGTGTGTGTGTGTGTGTATATACAGTATATGTATGTATATATATATACATATATATATATACATGTGTATATATACGTATATATATATATACATATATATATATATATATATATATATATATATACCCGTCTGGGGTATTGTTTGCATGTTGTGGCAAAGTAGCATGCAGTTCATACTTTAGGGTCTATATGGGGCGCCCCTACGGACCAGAGTCACACATAATTTTGTCTGTGATAGTGGAAGTCTGTTCATAGAGAAACGATTATATTTTTATTATACTGCGACTGTCTGTCCGTGATACTGTCCCTCCACCTCTTGTTACTGTCCTGTACCATTTCTCTGAATATTTATATCCTTTTTTTTCGCCTACTCTGTGGTGGGGCGATCCCCCCCCCCAAAAAAAAATATATATATACAGTATATATATATATATATATATATATATATATATAGAATCCTGCTACCTGTAGCCCAAAGGGGACATTCCTAAAAAAAGTAACGGCATAACGGTCTAGAAGTTTTCCAACCAGTACCCTAAGGTTTGGGTCTTTTAAATGTCCGTGGACGTTGTACAGATGAGAGTAAAAGGGCAGAGATAGGCAGTATGTTTGTGAGAAGAAAGATAGATGTGCTGGCTTTTGAGTGAAACTGAGTTGAAAGAGAGGGTAGTGTCGGTTTTGGAGTGTAGTTGGTAGGTTCTCAGGAGTGAAGAGAGGACGAGGGAGAGAAGGTGTGGCTATGCTAGTAAGTGAAGAGATAGGTAAGCATGTAGTGGGGTGGGAGGTTTCTTGAAGGTTAATTTACATGAAGGTGAAGCTGGGAAGGGAGATGTGGGTTTTTGTAAGTGCGTATGGACCTGGTATTGAGAAGAGCATAGAGGAAAGATATTTTTGGATGGATTTAAATGAGTGCATAGGGGGATTAGGGAGAAATATCAATGTAGTGGTATTGGGAGACCTTAATGCTAGGGTAGGAAATGAACCAATAGGCGGAGTGATTGGGAAGTATGGAGTTCCAGGAAATAATCGTAGTAGAGAGTTGATGGTGATGTGTCTAGAGAGTTGATGATAGCAAATACAGTGTTTAGGAAGAAAGTCAAGCATAAGTACACACGGGAGAGGGTGGTAGATGGACTATATAGTGGTAACCAGGAGTATAGTAGGAAGAGTTAAGGATGTACATGTTCTAAGGGGAGAGAGTGGGGGAATATCAGATAATTTTTGAGAGTGGAGAATAGGTGGAGAAGAAAGAAAAGGGGAGATGGGAGGGAGGTACTTAGAGTGAACTCTTTAAATGAGAAAGAAAAGGAGGAGTATAAGAAGAAGCTGAGAGAGGAGTGGGAGGGAGTGAAGGGTAGAATAGAACTAGGAGTGGAGGGGAAATGGGGATGGTTCAAGGAGGGAGTCACAAGGTGTGCAGAGATGGTGTAGGAAACAAGGAGGACGGGAAATGGAAGGAAGGGTAGTGAGTGGTGGGATGAGGAAGCAAAGAAGGGTGTAGAAGAGAAGAAGCAGGATTTCATAAATTGGCTACAAATTAGGATGAGGGAATCATATGAGGGGTACAAAGTATAGAGAAGAGAAGTAAAGCATAAGATAAAGGAGGAAAAGAGGAGAGCATATGTGAAATGGCGTAAGAGTATGACAGAAATTTTTGAAAGTAATAAAAAAAATTGGAAAAAAATTAAGAAAGGAAGAGGAGGCAAATCAAGTAGAGAAAAGGTAAAAGGTGCAGATGGAGAGGTGATAATGGAAGATAAGGTCGTGAGAGGAAGGTGGGCAGAGTATTTTAGGGAGTTGCTAAATGTGAAGGAGGATAGGGAAGGAAAGGCAGTTGCAGTGGGAAGCGTTAAGAAAATGAGAGTGATGAGTGAGGAAAATAGAGGAGAAATAAGTAAAGATGAAGTGAAGGCAGCTGTTAAGATGATTAGAGCAGGTAAGGCACCTGGGTTGGATGGATGTCATGCAGAATGTCTAAAAAAAGGAGGTACAGTGATGGTGGATTGGCTGGTGAGGTTAGTTTAAGTTTCTTTAAGAGAAGGTAGAGTGCCGGAGGACTGGAGGAGTGCATGTATAGTTCCACTTTACAGGGGAAAGTGGGACAAGTGTGAGTGCAGTACTTTCAGAGGGATCACCTTGTTAAGTGTAGTTGGGAAGGCTTATGGGAGGGTCTTTATTGAGAGGATCAGGAGAGGAACAGAGGGAGTAATTGGTGAGGAACAGTGTGTTAGGACAGGTAGGGGTTGTGTAAATAAGAGTTTTGTGGTAAGACAGATATGTGAGAAAGCTATAGGAAAAGGTTAGGATGTATTTTGGGTTTTTATGGATATGGAAAAGGCTTATGACAGGGTAGATAGGAAGGCTCTGTGGAAGGTATTGCAGATATATGGGATAGGAGGAAAGCTGTTAAGATCAGTCCAAATTTTTTACAAGAGTAGTAGAGCGTGTGTTAGGATTAGAAATGGAGAGTGAGTGGTTTGAGGTAAAGGTGGGACTTCCTCAGGGATGTGTTATGTCACCCTGGCTGTTCAATTTATACACGGATGGGGTGGTGCGAGAGGTGAATGCAAGGGTAGTGGGTCAGGGATTGGAAATGATTAAAGAAAATGGAGAAAAGTGGGAGATAAGCCAGTTGTTGTTTGCTGACGACACTGCGCTTGTAGCAGGATCAGAGGAGGGATTGAGGAAGTTAGTGACAGAGTTTGGGAAGGTGTGCGAAAGAAGAAAGTTGAAGATAAATGTGGGTAAATGTAAGGTGATGAAATGTCCGAGTACAAAGGGAGAAAGTGGCAGTAGACTAGAAGTGAGTATTAAGGGAGAGAGACTGGAGGAAGTGGATAGTTTTAGATACTTGGGTGCGAATGTGGCAGGAAAGGGAGGAGTGGGGGGTGGAGGTAGAATGTAGATTGAGAGAAGCGAGTAAATGCCTTGGTGGATTAATAAGTGTAATGAGAAATAGACATCTGGGAATGGATACTAAGAGGAGGTTATATGAAGGAGTGATTGTGCCGACAGCACTGTCCGGGGCAGAAAGATGGAACATAAGAGAGGAAGAGAGAAGGAGTTTGAATGTGTTTGAGATGAAATGTCTGAGAAGTATGATAGGGGTTATTAGGCTAGATAGAGTGAGAAATGAGGAAGTGAGGAGGAGAACAGGGGTGAAAAGGTAGTTGGGAGATAGGGTTGATGAAAGAGTGTTGGGATGGTTTGGACACATGGGAATAATGAGTGAAGAAAGATTAGTAAAAGAGGTGTGGAAGGCAGAGGTGGAAGGAGTGAATATGAGGGGGCTTCCTAGGATGAGATGGATAGATGGGGGTAAAAGGGGCATTACAAAAGAGAGGAATGTCTGTTGAGGAAGAACGGGAGAGGACAGAAGATAGGGGTAAATGGAGAAGGGTTGTGTATAGATGATGCTGT
This sequence comes from Oratosquilla oratoria, assembly GCF_046742065.1. Taxonomy (NCBI): domain Eukaryota; kingdom Metazoa; phylum Arthropoda; class Malacostraca; order Stomatopoda; family Squillidae; genus Oratosquilla; species Oratosquilla oratoria. The sequence goes on from NC_134777.1 coordinate 77,810,164, forward strand.
GATGCATGAGGGGGAGTGGGTGGGGGATGGGGGTGAGGGAGTATGAGAAATAAATTCAAGCAGCCCGAAGGGATTTCTTCCCATCTTCTTTTCTGCATGAGGGGACAGAGAAGGGGAGTCGCCGAATTAATGAAGCGGCCTTGCTGTGGATGTGGTGTGTCTTGTGACACTGCCTCTGACCCAGGGCAGTAGACAGGATGAAGGGATGACCCGTCATCCAGGAGGTGCCAAGATAAGAGAGAGGGAAGAGGGTAGAAGGGAGTGGAGTATGCAGTGGATGGAATGGGTGGGAATGGTTTCTATGCCTTTGTTTTCTGGCTACCTCTCTTGTAAGGGGTAAGAAAGCCTTTGCTATATGTGTGTATATATATATATATATTATATATATATATATATATATATATATACATATATTTGCTTATGGCTGTCCTTCGAATGCGAAGACGACTCAAGCTTCACTCGATGAGGATGGCGGTGAATTTATGGCTGTTGTCGGCTGTGGCAACGGAGATGACCATGTAGCCCAATGCGTGATGCACACACTCTACCACATAGATGACATTCTATTCCAGGGTTGTTTGGTTGTTGAACTGTTGGATTGTTACGTCGTTGTCTTCTCGCCTCTCTCTCATTAAAGATAGACTCCTCTAGGTGTGACAGACCTTCTTTACATGTTGACCTCCAAGCTGGACGGTCACTGGCTTTGCTTTCAAGTGCTTGAGGGTCAATTTGACATCTTTTTAGAGTTGTCTTTATTTTATCTTTATAACGTTTCATTGGTGCCCCTTGTTTACGATGTCCTTGGGGGAGTTGGCCATATAAGATTTGTCGGGGTAGTCTGTCATCACTCATGCGAATGATGTGCCCTGTCCATCGCAATTGCCTTTTTGCTAGCATTGTTTCAATTGTGGTTGTGCCGGCACGTTGAAGGATTTCAGTGTGGGGAATCTTGTCTTTCCATGATAGTTTAAGGGTCTTTTGCAGGCTGCTTATATGAAATGCTTCTAATTGTTTTATATGCTTTCTGTAAGTAGTCCATGTTTCGGCACTGTAAAGTAGGGTTGATATACATACAGCAGTATAAACTGCTATCTTTGTGTCTAGCCTGAGGTTATCATTAAAAAAGACCCTTGAGCGCAGTTTTCCAAAGGCTGCAGAGGCTTGGCTTATTCTGTTGCATATCTCTTCGTCTATACTATGTTTTTCGGAGACGATGCTTCCTAAATATTTATTGTTTGTTGACTGTTGAATTTCATCACCATTGACGTAGAATGTGAGATGGGGTTCTGGATTCTTTCTTTGAATTAGTATTTGTCTTACTAACGTTCATTTTCAGACCCATCGCTTCGTAGAGTAGAGGCCAGCTACGACATTGAGGGATCTTTGTAGAGCTTGAGGTGTGTGTGCGACCAGTGCACAGTCGTCTGCATACTGAAGTTCCAAAATATGTTTGGTCACAGTTTTTGTGTGGGCTTGAAGTCTTGCACGTTGACTGAGTATGGTGATAGCAGATATGAAAATATTAAAAATTACTGGGGCAATAACGCACCCTTGTTTAACACCCACTTCAAAGTTGAAAGGGGGTGATCTTTCTCCTGAGGCAAGCACTGTAGCCGACATATTATCATGTAGTTTCTTTAGTATTGAGAGAAAATTTGGAGGGGTACCAAACTTTTCTAAAACAGTCCATAGCAACTCCCTATTGACGGTGTCAAAGGCTTTCTGGAGATCGATGAAAGCTATGTATAGATCTTTATTTTGCTCGTTGCATTTCTCCTGAAGTTGCCTTGCGCAGAATATCATGTCGCATGTGCTGCGATCTTTGCGAAACCCGCATTGTGTTTCTGGTAATGTGCTCTCGGATATATGCTGGCATAATCTGATCATCATAATTCTTGTCAAAATCTTGGAGGCTACTACCAAAAGAGAGATTCCTCTGCTGTTTTCACAATGTGCTCGATCGCCTTTCTTTTTGTATATTGTTATGATGTCTGATTTCAGAAATTCAGCTGGAACTATTTCTGAGTTCCAAATGAGCAGTATGAGCTCATGTATCTTTAGATGTAGGAAATAACCGCCTTCTTTGTACAATTCTGAGGGCAGGTCGTCCGGGTCGGGTGCTTTATTATTCTTTAAGGATTTAATGGCATCTGTAATTTCTTTAAAGGTGGGTGGTACATCCATCTCATTTGCTAGAGGTGCCAGAGGGATTTCATCCAAGATATTTGGTGTTATAGGGTTTTTGTGATTTAATAGGGTTTGGAAGTGCTGCCCCCATCGGTTAAGAATGGTGGATTTATCTTTTAGAAGGTTACCTTCTTGTGATCTGACAGGGACTAGATTCCGTTTTTGGGGCCCGTAGATTGCCTTCAAACCGTTGTAAAACCCATGCTGGTCATTACTGTCAGCAAGGTATTGCAGGTCCTTCGCCTGGTTGATCCACCATTTATTTTCCATATCATAAAGCTTGAGTTGTGTTTCTTTTCTTAGGTTTTGAAACGTTTGTTTCAGTTCTGTGGAGTTTGGGTTTGAGAGCCAAGCATCATGGGCTTTGTTTTTCTGAGATAGAATTTTTTGTATATCCTCTGCATTTTCATCAAACCAATCTTTGTGGTGGCGTGTTCTGAAGCCAAGAGTTTCTTCTGCACATTGTTTCAGTGTGGAGTGAATGTTAGTCCAGAGATCGTCAGGTGACGCAGTTGGGGGGCTGTTGTCTTGCGTTAAGTTTACATATATTGAATTTCTGAAAGCATCTAGTTTTCTTGAGTCTTTCAGACAGCTGATGTTTAACTTTTTTGAAGGACGTGTGCGCTGAACGGGGGGACGAATTCTGATATATATATATATATATATATATATATATATATATATACATACCCCGTCTGGGGTATTGGCTGCTTGTTATTGTGGCAAAGTGGCATGCAGTTGATACTTTAGGGTCTCTATGGGGCACCCCTACGGACCAGAGCCACACATCATTTTGTTTATGATAGAGGAAAACTCTTCATAGAGAAATGATGACACTTTTATACTACGACTGTCCCTCCGTTATGCTGTCCCCCAACCCCTTGCTGCTGTCCTGTACCATTTCTCTGAGTATTCATATTCTGCTGTGGGGGAATTCCCTGTGGTGGGGGAAAAGAATACTGCCACCAAGTATTTCCACTTGGATCGTAAGAGGCGAGAAGAAAGGGACGGGGAGTGGGACTAGGCATCCTTCTCCTTGTAGCCCAACAGGGGACATTCCTAAACAAAAAAGTAAAGGCATAAGAGGGTCTGGGAGTTTTCCGACCAGCACCCTAAGGTTTGGGTCTTTTAATGTGCGTGGATGTGGAACAGATGAGAGTAAAAGGGAAGAGATAGGTAGTATGTTTGTGAGAAAAAGATGGATATGTTGGATTTGAGTGAAACTAAGTTGAAAGGGAAGGGTGAGTGTAAGTTTGGGAGTGTAAGTGGGAGGTTATCAGGAGTGAAGAGAGGGCGAGGGAGGGAAGGGGTGGCTATTCTAGTAAGTGAAGAGATAGGTAAACGTGTAGTGGAGTGGAAGGAGGTTTCCTCAAGGATAATGTGGATGAAGGTGAAATTGGGAAAAGAGATGTGTATCTTTGTAATGAGAAGAGTGTAGAAGAAAGGGAGGCCTTTTGGATAGATTTAAATGAGTGCATAGAGGATTTAGGGAGAAATGTCAATGTAATAGTACTGGGAGACCTTAATGCTAGGGTAGGAAATGGTCCAATTGATGGAGTGGTTGGGAAATGTGTTCCAGGAAAGAATTGTAGTGGAGAGTTGATGGTGGAAATGTGCCTAGAGAGTGAGTTGATGATAGCAAATACAGTGTTTCGGAAGAAAGTCAAGCATAAGTACACATGGAAGAGGGTGGTGGATGGAAGGGTGGTAGATAGAGCGTTGATGGATTATGTAGTGGTAAATAGGATTATGATAGGAAGAGTTAAGGATGTACATGTGCTAAAGGGAGAGGGTGGGGGGAATATCAGATCATTTTTTGGTGGGAGGTAAGTTGAGAGTGGAGGATAGATGGAGAAAGAGGAAAGGGACAAAAGGTAGGGAGGTGCTTAGAGTGAACTCTTTAAATAAAAAGGAAAAGGATAAGGAGTACAAGAAGAAGCTGAAGGAGGAGTGGGAGGGAGTGAAGGATAGAGTAGAGCTAGGTGTGGAGGAGGAATGGGGAGGGTTCAAGGAGGGAGTCACAAAGTGTGCAAGGATGGTGTGTGGACCAAGAAGGACAGGAGGAAGTAGAAGGAAGGGTAGTGAATGGTGGGATGAGGAAAAGAAGGTTGTAGAAGAGAAGTAAGCTTTCACAGATTGGTTACAAAATAGGATGAGGGAGTCATATGAGAGGTACAAAGAAAAGAAAAGAGAAGTAAAGCAAAAGGTAAAGGAGGCAAAGAGGAGAGCAGATGTGAAATGGGGTAAAAGTATGACAGAACATTTTGAAAGTAATAAAAAGATGTTTTGGAAAGAAATTAAGAGAGGAAGAGGAGGCGAATCAAGTAGAGAAGAAAAGGTAAAAGGTGCAGATGGAGAGATGATAATGGAAGAGAAGGCAGTAAGGGGAAGATGGGCAGAATATTTTAGGGAGTTGCTAAATGTGAAGGAGGATAGGGAGGGAAAGATAGTTGCAGTGGGAAATGCTAAGAAAATGACCGTGATGAGTGAGGAAAATGGAGGAGAAATAAGGAAGGATGAAGTAAAGGAAGTTGTTAAGATGATGAAAGCAGGTAAGGCACCTGGTCTGGATAGATGCCATGCAGAATGTCTAAAAAAAAAAAGGAGGTACAGTGATGGTGGACTGGCTGGTGAGGTTATTTAATGTTTGCTGGAGAGAGGGTAGAGTGCCGGAGGACTGGAGGAGTGCCTGTATAGTTCCACTTTACAAGGGGAAAGGGGACAAGTGTGAATGTAGTAGTTTCAGAGGGATTAGCTTGTTAATTGTAGTTGGGAAGGCTTATGGGAGGATCTTGATTGAGAGGATTAGGAGAGGAACAGAGGGAGTAATTGGTGAGGAACAGTGTGGATTTAGGATGGGTAGAGGTTGTGTAGATCAGATTTTTGTGGTAAGACAAATATGTGAGAAAGCTATAGGAAAGGGGAAGGATGTTTTTTGGGCTTTTATGGATCTGGAAAAGGCTTACGATAGGGTAGACAGGAAGGCACTGTGGGAGGTTATGCAGATATATGGGATAGGAGGAAAGCTTCTAGGAGCTGTCAAGAGTTTTTATGAGAGTAGTAGAGCTTGTGTCAGGATTAGAAATGGAGAGAGTGAGTGGTTCGAGGTAAAGGTGGGACTTCGTCAAGGATGCGTTATGTCGCCCTGACTGTTCAACTTATACATGGATGGGGTAGTGCGAGAGGTAAATGCAAGGGTAGTGGGTCAGGGATTGGAGATGGTTAAAGAAAATGGAGAAAAGTGGGAGGTGAGCCAGCTGTTGCTGGCTGACGACACTGCGCTTGTGGCAGGATCGGAGGAGGGATTGAGGAAGTTGGTGACAGAGTTTGGGAGAGTATGTGATAGAAGAAACCTAAAGATAAATGTGGGTAAAAGTAAGGTGATGAGATGTACAAGGGGTGAAAGTGGCAGTAGACTGGAAGTGAGCATTAAGGGAGAGTGACTGGAGGAAGTGGATAGTTTTAGATACTTGGTTGCAAATGTGGCAGGAAAAGGTGGAGTGAAGGTGGAGTTAGAATGTAGATTGAGAGAAGCGAGTAAATGCCTTGGTGGATTGAAGAGTGTAATGAGGAATAGACATTTGGGAATGGATGCTAAGAGGAGACTGTATGAAGGAGTGATTGTGCCAACAGCACTGTATGGGGCAGAAACATGGAACATAAGAGAGGAAGAGAGAAGGAGTTTGAATGTGTTTGAGATGAGGTGTCTGAGAAGTATGATGAGGGTTATTAGGCTAGATAGAGTGAGAAATGAGGCGAGGAGAAGAACGGGGGTGGAAATGGAGTTGGGAGATAGGGTTGATGAAAGAGTATTAGGATGGTTTGGACACATGGAAAGAATGAGTGAAGAAAGACTAGTAAAAGAGGTATGGAAGGCAGATGTGGAGGGAGTGAACATGAGGGGACGTCCTAGGATGAGGTGGATGGATGGGGTGAAGGGGGCTTTGGGGAAGAGGGGAATGTCTGTTGAGGAAGGATGGGAGAGGACAGAAGACAGGGGTGAATGGAGAATGGTTGTATATGGGTGATGTTGTGAAGCATGAGGTGGAATGGGCGGGGGGATGGGGGGTGAGGTAGTATGTGTGAGCAAAATTTGACGCAGCCTGAAGGGATTTCTCCCCGTCTTCTCCTTTTATGCATGGGGGGACGGAGATGGGGGGGTTGCCGATTTAATGAAGCGGCCTTGGTGTGGATGTGCTGTGTCTTGCGACACTGCTTTTGACCCAGGGCAGTGGACATCAAAAGGTGCTAAGATAAGAGGGAGGGTGGAGGGGTGTGGAGTGTATTCAGGGATGGAATGGATGGGAATGATTTTATGCCTTTTCCTTTTCGGCTACCTCCCTTGTAAGGGGGAAAAAGCCTTGGTATATGTATGTATGTCTATATATATAATGTATACACACACATATGCATATATATATATATATATTCTCTCTGCTCTGAAATTAAATTTAGCTGTGCAACTTACCATTCTATGGTCGCTACCTATGTTGACTTTATTTATGACCGTAACATTGCTAACGCTCTTGCTCTCATCTCCTAGTATGAAGTCTACTTCGTTCTTTGTTGTTCCATTTGGACTTCTCCAGGTCCATTTGCGACCTACACGCTTTTGGAAGAAATTGTTCATTATCCTCGTATTGTAGTTCTCTGCAAAATTGACTAACATCTCGCCTCTGTCATTTTCTTCACCTACTCCAAACTTCCCAATGCACGACTGATCTCCCATCTTCTTCCCCACTTTAGCATTAAAGTCACCTATTACCAACGTGTACTTACTTTTTTTTAACCATTACCTGACTTAAATCATCGTAGAAGGACTCAATTTTATCGTCTGAACTCTGTGAAGTTGGTGCATAACCTGAACTATAGAGTGTACCTTTTACACAACCTAATCACAATCCAAGCTACCCTGTCTGATAAACTACTGACCTTGACTACGTTACCGACAACCTCTCGGTTTATCAAGGTAGTGACCATCTTGTAATTGTATCGGCTTTTCCACTCTTCGGACTTCGCTCAGTCCTACGATGTCCCACTTGATGTTGTCTAGTCCTTCCATTAAACTCTCCAGCCTGTAGTCTTTTGAGAGAGTTCTTACGTTGTAGGTATAGATCTTCATTCACTTCATGTTGTTTAATGTCCAAGACTTTGATCTGCTTGGACGGTGCTTACTCACATTCGGTGGCGCACTGCCCGTAAGCACACGAGGCAATGCGGTTGAACCCTTAGGAGACGATGATCCAACAGGAACGCCCGGTTTTGTTTTGGTTGTGCTGTTCATGGTTGCTATGAGGGGCGGGGGGGTTGCAATAATCTCACCTCCTTGCCAACTGGTTTCTGGTGAGATATTTCTCTGGTGTCACCTTATTCGTTATATTCGGTGAAGCCCTAAAGAAAATCAGCCTTGCAAAGGTTAAGGATAATAATAAGAAATTTCAAATAGAAATTAAAAATAGATTCGAAGCGCTAAGATCCAACGAGGACACCGTTGAAGATATGAATTTAAGTTTAGTGAATATCATTAGGGAAACAGCAGAGAAAGTAGGAAGTACAATTTTTTTTTTAAAGAAAACAAAATACTCTAAAGCTACAAATGACCTAATTAAAAAGTGGACTATGCAGATTAAAAGCAGGAAAGACGAAATAGAAAGAGTAGAACTAAACAAGCTTAACAAAAGGCAGAGATTAGAGAAAAGAAAGAAAAACATGGATGAAATAGAGGAAACTATTCGGAAATGTAAAAGTATTAAAGCGACCGAGGGCAGACGTACTTTAGGAAGACAGCAAATGATAAGTTTGAAAGATAGAAATGGAGAAATCATTAACTGCAGAGACAGAATGATAAAAAGAGTGGAAGATTTTTATCAAGAGCATTCTCTACTGAGGGGGGTTTCCCATCATTCGCCTTCCATCTATAAGTTCTGAATGAGGAGTTTGCCTGTAAGAGTAATAGGGAATAGAAAACTAGCTGGATCATATAATGAGGAGAATAGACTGAGGACCTTTCTTTTAGTCCGGAATTGTTGAGGTTGTTCAAAGGCTTCTTTAAACTGATTGGACAGAGCTATCTTGAGAGCCTCTTGTTCTGTATTCCAACGGAAGCCGAGTATGTCATCAACTCCGGTAGGCTCAAAGTTGTCGATCTTGGCATTGAAGGTCCATTGTCCTAAGGGCATGTTGGCTTGATTTAAAAGCTGCTCTACCTGAGATTTCTCTGTTAAAATCTCGCTGATATGATTGTACATAAGTTGCAAGTTATCCACATAAAATGCGGACTTGAGTTTAGCTGCTAGATGGTCTGACGCTTCTAGATGATGCTCAATGGTCTGGTTGAGGAGATAAGGACTGTAAGTGGCGCCAAACAACACCACTTTGAAGCGATAGGGTTGTACTTGCTGCAAGTGAAAAAGAGAAAGCGGAAGCGGCAGAAGTTCCGATCTGACTCATCTACTCCTATCCTAAGGAAGGTCTTGCTGATGTTAGCTAGGACGTCATAAGTGCCTTCTCGGAAACACAGTATCATTGACTGGATCTTCTACGCCAGGTTGGGGCCAGTGTACAAGGCGTCGTTGAGGGACAGTGCATTCTTGTGAGCTCTGGAGGATGAATTAAAAAATATTCTGATGGGGGTTGTAGGCGAGATCTTGAAGGTGAGGCAAATGGTGTGCCTTTCCATCCACATCTGGACCAGGGAGTACGGGTTTGATGAATCCAAGTTGAAGGTACTCGTCCAAAATTTTGCGGTAATCTTGATAGATGGACGAAGGTTCTTCCTGAGTGAGCGTAGTTGAGCTACGGAGAGCCCATATTTGATTGCAGGTGTGTGAACTAGCACTGTATCTGTGGAAGCTGGAAATGGCACTAAGACGGCTGGAGTTTGAATAGGAGCCAGGTATACTGAAGGAGGGGTGGTGGTGAATTCTAGTGTGGGAGCTACGTTGGGCGTGCCACTGGGGCTGTTGTTGTAGAAATTGATAGACGTTGATGGAGTAGAGGGTGAGATAATGGCTTGTATTGCTTTGGTACTAGCCGGTGCTGGTTGTGGTGGTGGGTAGTACGGGGCTTGGTACGGAGTCGGGTAGGCCCCAGAATGCTGGAAAAAAAAAAAAAAAAAAAAAAAAAAAAAAAAGGATTATAAAACGGATAGCATCCTGGAGCTAGCTGGTAACCAGTAGAAGGGTATGATAAGGCCGGGTTGCAGGGAGGAGTCGGAGGAGCATGGCTGGGAGTCAGAGTATGGTTAGGGGCTGTCGGGCTTTGATGAGGGGGTTGTATATAGATTGAAGGAACTTGATTCCAGGGGTAGAACGGTGGTGGATTCCGTGAAGCGGGTGCGAAGATGCCATTGCTGGTTATGTTGATGGCTTGAGAGCACAGTGGAGCCTTATGACGGGCGCCACATTTTAAACAACCTGCTTGGAAGTCACAATGGTTGGTTTGATGCTTGTTGGAGTAGCAGACGGTACACTTGCCTAGTGCCTGAAGTCTGCGGGTGTGAGCGGGGATATCAGGGTAGACGGTGCAATGCTATGGCCGATGTAAGCCACTGCAAAGCAAACAATTGAATTTAGGAAGTACATCATTGTAGGAGGCAGGAGCTGGAGTTGGCACTGCTGGTGCTGACGGAAGAGGATCATGTGCTTTTCTTCTTGTGGCATGTCTGAGGGTTTGACCTAGGCCACTGGAGGTGTTGGAGTACGTGTTGTTGTCTGCTGCGGCGGTCGAGTTGTTGAGCAGGAACCGGTGCAGGGCTACTGAGGGAGCTGATTGATAATTCACGGTAGTACGCAGGCGGCTGCTCGTGGTAGCTTCTGCATAGATTTTAAGGGCCGCGAGAAGCTCAGGCATACTTAATTTAGTGGTACCTTTCTGTAGGTATATGGATGTGAGAACATGATGTGGCAGCTTTGGTACTACGAAGTCATCGGAGATGGCTTCTCCTACCACGTTCTTGTAGTGTTCGCTTGAATTGTCCCAGGCAGTGAGAAATATTGACAAGTCATCAAAATCGTTGGCTGGAGTGGGTATGGCATGGAGGCGTTCCTTCAGAACCTTGCCTACAGTCAACGACTTGTCATAGGTGCTGCGAAGTCTGCTGAGGGTATTCTTATATGCAGAATCGTTATATACAGGGTAGCCGATCAAATCCTTGGCTTTATCTATATGAGAGCGTATAAGACCAGTGAATTTGCCCCATCAGAACACCCGGGGTTGTCATGGATCATTATCTAAAAAATATTCCACCAGCTGGTGTACATTCCTAAATCTCCATGGAAGCTACTAGTTTCTTTTGTACGAGTAGCTGGTGGTGATGCCTTGGATATTTTGCTGCGGTGTTGCTGGGACAGCTGTGTTTGGGCTGGTTGTGGTTACTCGAGCGTCTGCTCGAGATCTCAGACGATTTAAGTTCGCATTGCGTGTTTTGATCCGAGCTGTAAGTGGTGAGAGTTGATCATCATGAATGTGGTGCCCAGGCAGGTTCTTATAACAGGCTCGATAACAGGCTTGGCCTTCGTCGTAGATTTCACGGGCCATGTTAGCTGAAGAGGCCTCTATATCGCAATTTCATAAGTCAGTGTATTCACTGATGGCGTCTAGAAGATTCTGGGTAAGGATTACGAGGTCTTGCAATGTTGCATTAGCAATAGTGTTTTAGGTGGAGGCAGAATAAGACATGGTGGCTGCTGATAAAATACTTGGTACGACAAAAACTTTCTCACTACGAAAAGCATCAAATAAAAACAGTAGGAAATAGTAAGAGCAGCAAACACGTACCAAATAGACGTAAGATTATAGCATGCAGGAAACGTAAGCAGCATGTCAATGTGAATGGCTTAAGTAAGTTTAACTAATTAGATTTCAGGAAAGGCACAAAGAAGTGCATATAGTGCTGTCACTGACCCAATGCGATATCAATAGATCGCTTGGGGTTAGTACATAGCAGTAATGAGTAGTGAATGGCGACTCGAAATGACTAAATTCGAATGGAGGAAGTATTTTCTGAGAAGCATATAAATGGAATTTAAAGTAAATTTCAAGTAAAATGCAGCGAATGGTGGTAGTATTAGCAATCAGTTATAGCTACTGGTAAATTGACAAAGAAAACGTGACATAATGTAAATTAAAGAAAATGAAAATTTGGGGAAAACTAAAGAAAATTATGCTGACGTACTGGTCAGTCAGGAGTGAAAGGCAGACGGGATGCGGAATAAATAGCTGAAAGGGTTCAGCACTCGCACGAGGGTGGCTCGTGGGCCGAAAATGTAAGCAGGTGTGGCTGCGAGTGGGAAAATGGTGGTCGTATGGGACTGTTAGATGTGGTTATGAGAAGCCGCTTTGTATGAGCCGGGAGTGGCCGCTTAAACTAGGACAGCCGTTGACGGCCGAGATTAAATTAAGGAGTGGCGGATGACGCCAAAGTTGCTTCTAGTGAATTATTAGATGATGGGCAGTATTGAAGCCCGGAAAAATGGCGACCAGGGGTACTTCAGCACAATCTGGGTTTTCTTAAGGTGGCAGAATTTTGCTTAAGTGAGGGGTAGATTGAGCTTTAAACTTTGTGCATGGGGATCTTATCGTAGGTATGACAGACAACGATGACAAATGCTATTTTCGATGCCCTAGTCCTGTGGTTCTTAAGCTGGGGTACCTGCATCCCCAAGGGGTACCAAACCTTAAACCTGGGGGTACGAGATATGATAGCCAGTGCATGGTACTGTATATTTACAATGAGAAAGCAAACAAGGTTTGTATCACTAATCCTTTTCATATGTTTGCATTGTATTGGATGGGGGAGCGAGAAACTTGTCTTATATATTGTGGTGTGAATGCGAGTGTATGTGGCTCGGACGGGGACGGGCGGTTGGCACCCCCGATGGGGAGGGGGGGTCAAAGGGTGCGAGCGTTGGTACCCCCAGAGGGGGTAGTGTCCACGCATCGGCGTGGGTCGACAGTACCAAGGAAGGACCACGTGCGTGTGGAGGTGCGAATGTGACTGTGAGAGACAGAGACTCGCCCCGAAGGGAGGGGCTAGTATTAGAAGTTAGGAAGGGAGGGAAACTAGAACGGAAGGGACCGTGCTGCGAGTGTTCCGAGGAGGTATAAGGACCGACCCAGAAGCAACTGAAGGAACGGGATCGTCGACAACAAAACCAAGTAAGTACCTCGCATATATCAAGGGGAACGGGCATTGAAAAAGGTTAAGAACGACTGCCCTAGTGAGTCCAAGTAAACGCTCGGTAGACCTCTTTCTGCATGCAAAGGAATTCTGAACATTCGTAATGAATTCTTAATCTCTGCGTAGGGAAAAATTCTGTGATTCACTACGTGATGTCACAGATATTATTTAGCCTGCAGGGGTCTGTACATAGGTATAGAGCATGTATTCGGTTCGAAGCACCACGTTCGACCCGTGTACCAAAATTCCTAGACAGTGGAAGAAGAAAAGGTGTCAACCAGCATGAGAATTTCTCACATAGGGAATTAGATAAAGGGGACAGATTTGGGAGCTGAAGTTTAGGAAACTTCGGGAACAACCCGGGACCGTGAACGCCCCTTCAATACGAACACGTAGTTTCGAAGGACCAGAGCAGTAATACTTCTCAGAGAGGGAGTGGTGTAATACATAACATGTGAGAAAAAGAAAGAAGTGAAAATATTTGTGTAAGCTGCTCACGACGTGAAGCACAGACCCTAACCTATTTTTTGGGACCTTAAACGAGCGGAGCTCGCGTTACACATAGAAGTTTTATACAATATATTTAATTTTTTCCCAGAGAGAAGGTCCACAACAAAAATTTTGAGATAATTTCGACATTTATTACAATTCAGGGTGTCTCCACAATAATAAAATATTGAAGTAACACAATCAATCAAATGATTTTTTTTTCCTACAAACATTTCCTTAGTAAATTGGTGAAAATTTCCAGACATAAGAATTGAAGGTTTCTCCTCATATCATACATGCACATGGTTGGAGACACCCACCCTAATCCTGCGCGCACTAGTACCTAAAGCTAAAATAAAAAGGATACCTCACGTTGCAACACTCCTCCATCCATCCTGATGATGTAGCACTGGCTTGGTAAAATCTCTTGATGGAGAAGCACACTTTGAAGAGCAGGATGCTTTTGTTGCTTAGCAACAATAGGTAACTTAAAGATGATATTCCGGATCACAGTTTTATCGAACAGAGAGAATGTACACCACTATTCACTTATCCACTATCCTCTCACTTCCAGAGCTCGCTCACGACTGACTCATGCACGTCACTCTCGGCTGTTCGCGTCTCCGAGAGGTTCCCTTTTTCTCAAATTGTTTTCCATTTATTCGCTTGTACACAGAAAATAACTAACACTCAAAATAACACAATTAATTTTTTAATATAATAATAATCTATTTTACATTCATTCAACTTTTGCATTACAATAATAGTAATGACAATTTAATTACGTAAATAAAGATGACAATTTTGCTTTCTTCCCGAAACTTCCAGAACCTGTTACACGTACAAACACATCCAATTACGCATCACTTATATTTCCTACATGTATACAGAATACTAACAGAAATGATAATAACTTGCATACACTACACTTTTGATGACCATAGATTTTGTTAGTTACATTGTCGGGGATGGTGGGACCCAGGTTATGTCCCTTGTAGGTTACTCCAGAGTTTACACGGTGGTAAATTCATATATAATGAACACGGTTCACAAATTTTGCAGTCCGTTCACACATTATATGCACTTTAGGAGTTATTTAACATAGGTATACGCGCCCCACGACGCAAAATCGGATGAGACTTACGATGACCAGCAGTTCGATCACTCCATCCGGGGTGTGTTTGGCGAAAGGGTCGAGTACCTGCTGGCTGACGGCACGTTCGGCACAGTACTAACAGGGCATGATACACTGTTTTTGGCGCGTGAATTTTCCAATTGTCAATTTGCTTGAGGAATGTAGTATGATACTGGGACAGGAGTTGGATGCAATTTTAGGAATCTTGTGAGATAATTTAAGCTAACTGAAATAAGAAGTGGCAGACGCGCTGGGGTATGGAATGACGCGGGTTCTCTGACAAATAATAAAAATAAAAACAAATGGTGATACATAACAAAAAGATATAATATAATAAAAAAAATGTAGACATAAATACTAATATAACAGCCAATTAATAAGTTGAGACAATTTGAAATATTATAGGAGCCTGTGTTGGCTCCCAGTATGAGTGGCTTGTGAAAACGAAACTTTGGATGATGAGGCGAGATGATGTCCTGATTAATGAGCAATGGATGAGAACGTGTACATTATTCTCACCTACTAGAGAAAATCGAGGATGCCTTTTGTGTTATCCTCGCAATTGTAATTGTAATTTTGAACTATGTGTTCCTTTCATTATCTGTATTTCATGTACTTGATTTATTGTCATATAAACTTATTATTGTTGTTGTTATTGTCATTATTATTATTATTGTGGCGAAAGAGCATGAATGAATGTTGCATAGTGTGCCTGGATGGTTAGTATGGACGTGACGTGATTTGTAACGTGTGAGTGATGCATGATTCGGAGAGAAAGCAAGGGGGTGTGTAGCGAGGGTATGTGTGGGGGGGGGGGACGCCAAGGGGGTCCCGGCGTCGCCCGCGATACCTCGCATAGCAGCAGAGTAAGCCTAGAACCGGTGTTGAACACACGTGTAAAATCCTCATATTTGTTAGTTAGAATAAAGTGAAGAAAGTGACAGCCCTGCCCTTCCTTGACCCGGACAATTGTAGACGTGAGCTTCTGTCTTTCGCTCGTGACACCATGATCATGGCTCACGTGCAATAGAAAAGGTGAGTTAATGCAAGAGATCCGTAACAATTGGCATCAGAAGTGGGATCATGTTGAAGTGATAAGTGATTTGATATCGAAGTGATAAGTGACTTGATATCGAAGTGATAAATGACTCAAGTGATCATGGATGTCACCGGTGATGAAGACAGAGAAATTGAGGGAAAGCAGGAGTCGAGTGTTATGGCGTCGAGTGAATGTGAGGATGACACGGTGTTGCACCGGGAGGCTACAGAACATGTATCTCCTCAGTCAGTGTTGCTCTTGGCACAACGCTCAGTGGCCGAGATGTACACCAACAACAGTTCATGGCAGATATGCTTGCGATCCAAATGGACCAGCAAAAACAGGTCATGACCAAAGTGAAAGAGGAACTGCGGGCTATTATGGGGGAGAACATGGGATCGTTAGAAACACGTGCTAACCAGTATACTGACGACGTGTACCACCGTGTGAAAGAGAAGGTTAAGGAAGAGGTAGTGGCAATGAAGGAGAGGTTAAGGAGGAGGTGGTGGCAGTGAAAGAAGAGGTTAAGGAGGAGATGAAAGCGATAGAAGAGAGGTACCGTCAGCACATGCAGACGTGTCTTGACAGGGTATCGACACTGGGGGCAGTTTTGGTGAGACAGGAGAATGAGGAGACTGCAGCAAATCTCGATACCGTGACAGGTGCAATTTTGCTGAGCGTCGCGTAGCGGTGAGCACAATCACCCCACCACCCTCACCTCCTCGTAGCCTCTCGACACCACCGTCGTCTCTACGGCCGAGGGGCGATTGTTGCCACGTGAACCCAGGGGACGACCTCACAGGGAGACGTTTGGGGAGTCGTTCAGTTGAACTGCAACCCCGGGGGGCCTGTGGAGGTGGTGAGGTCACGCGGTACGAGATAGGAAGGTGATTGAATATGACGGGAAAGTGTCTTGGGACGCATACCAAGCACAGTACGATTTGTTTGCAGCTCGTCAAAATTGGTCACAGAAAGAGAAGGCCTTTCAGCTGGTGAGTGTGCTGAAAGGGCAGGCGATGGAAGTGCTGGAGCACTTAACCCCCGCGTAACTGCGATGTTACGACAGTGTGGCTGGGGCTCTCCGGCGTCGCTTCGGCAGGAGGGGGCAAACGGAGGTGTTCCAGGCTCAACTGAAGACGAGGAGGCGAGGGAAGGACGAGGCCCTTCCCTTACTAGCGCAGGACGTGGAGGCGCTGGTGAGGGGCGCTTACCCCATGGCCACGTTGGACACCGTGGATATGTTGGCCAAGGACTGCTTCCTGGACGTCCTTCACGATAGGCAGTTACAGATCCACGTTAAGCAGGCTGCGCCCAATAACGTGAGAGAGGCTTTGGCAAGGGCAGCGGAGTTTGAAGCCTTTCTCATGAGCGTGAGCCCTGCTCCCCCACCTCCCAGCGACGCGTCGGGGTGGAAGCGTCGCCCGAGCCGTGCTTGGGCCAGGCGTGCGCAGGCAAGTGGCAAGGCAACCCAACCTGGAGGGAAGGGGAGCTCCAACCCTTTCAAAGGATCGTGCTTCAACTGTGGTCAGGTAGGTCACAAAAAGCACGACTGCAAGAGGAGGGCACGGTCGCTGGAGGACGGAATGCGACCGGTGTTCGAGCCCTGCTGCTGGAATTGTGGAATACGAGGACACAATTCCTCTGAGTGCCGTCAGCCCAAGGGGATGACGCCGTCAGCAGGAAACTTGAAGCAGCTGGGGGCCGGGGCACCTTCCCAGCAGAGCACTCGGACGCCCCAAGCCATCTAAGGTGTCGTCAGGTGGCGGCGTCCGACGCCATCATGGTGGTGGGGAGTATCAATGGACGCCATGTGGAGATGGTAGTGGATACGGGGGCAGAGAGGACCTTCGTACGAGGGGGAGTCCTACCGGAACGTGGTGTGAAGTGCGTGGGTCAGCAACTGTGCGGTGTTACAGGAGACTGTGTACCGGTAAAGGGACCGGTGTGGGTGAATCTGGTCGTAGGCAGGGTGACTGAACGCCTGCCTGTACTTATGGTGGAGATGGAAGATGAATGCCTGTTGGGGTTGGATTTCCTTAATCGCGTGGGGGCGTGTGTTAATCTCCAGGAGGGTAGGATGTCAGTGAGAGGCTATGAAGTGCCTTTGAATCCTAATGGAGAGCTTGCCACGAAGGATGATATAAGGGAACCCAGAGGACAGAGACCTCAGGCCGTCAAGTCACCCAGCCAAGGTAAAGCGCGGAAGAGTGGCCCGCACCTCTGCTACTACGACCTTGCA
Source organism: Oratosquilla oratoria (assembly GCF_046742065.1). Taxonomy (NCBI): domain Eukaryota; kingdom Metazoa; phylum Arthropoda; class Malacostraca; order Stomatopoda; family Squillidae; genus Oratosquilla; species Oratosquilla oratoria. The sequence goes on from NC_134777.1 coordinate 77,827,433, forward strand.
CCGCACCGCATCCACCACTGCTAACAGCAAGATGGATTCACCGAAGGAGAAGAAAGAGAAGGACCTACCAGAGGGATTGCCTGAGTACTTGGAATACTTGGCGGAGAGGAGTATCACGCACCTGACAGCTGAGCAGGCGAGTAGAGTGAAGGCATTACTTGCACAGTACCGTGACGTGTTCAGTAATGGAGACATGGACTTGGGTCGCACGTAGAGATGCAACTAAAAAAAAAATATATATATATATATATATATATTGTTTTAAAATAACTCAGCAAGGAAAAGAACCATATTACAATAATTTTTGTTTGAATATCAAATCAGTATACCCCTCACTTAAGGTTTTCTATGGTGTTAGGGCACTTCCATTTTCTGTGGTTTCATGTTTTGATGTGTTTTATTTATTTTACAATGTACAGTTGCCCCACTTAGTTTTGGTACAGTTTTAAAAATGTTTCGGACAAGAATAGCAACTCGCCCAGTATTCTTTTTTATTACATTTTTTGTCTGTTCATTTACATGTTTTTTTTTCTTTGCTAAATCGTAACCACCTTTAAAAAATGTGACAAACAGCGAAATACTCAAAATGGTTTAGCAGACATTTTTCTTGACTTACTAATGACATCTATCACTCTTATTTGACAAGTAATATGATTAATATACGTTGCAGAGGAGAGAGAGAACGCAGGAATCCGTTCACGTAGTAGTCAATGGTAGACTAACAACCAGCTTCAAGCTATGAGTGGTGTTGAGTGCAGTGACAAACTAATCAAAACTAATTCGTATACTTATAAGTTGTTATAACCCTATTATTAAATCAATAATTTTCATTTATTTATTCAGCAGAGGGCTCGTGATCCAATGATGTTATGTTAATTGTGATGGAAAAAAAATAATAAAAAATATTTTTAATCGCGGTTTTTTTTTTTTTATAAAAAAACTTGTTTCCTATTAATTTTTTTAATATCGTCCATATTTGTTCAGATATTAAATATTTAGTATATAAAAACAGATGCAAGTATGTTATTCATCCCTCCACATATGTGAATCTATCTTATTCAAAGAGGCATTAGACAGAGTATAAAAATAAATAAGTAATTGACCATATAAAGTCACCGTCAGATGCTGCAAGCCTGCAACAAGTGTAGATACTGTATATGGACCAGTGTGGCTATTGGCTGGCTACCTTACAAAATTTACCTTTTATCTTAGTATATTCTTCAAAGATTAAACACTCCAATTTCCCATAGTGACCCTGGACGTTGCCTAAACACAGATCCGCCACTTGGACAGTGGAAAAGGGGTTAACATAGTAATTAGGGAAACTGTTATACTCCCCGCCACCCATCAAGGCTCAGAGCTTACTTTCTACCTGACTTTTTGCTCGCTATCCCTTAACTTTAACCTACAATCATACATAACATAATTGGATCACAAGCCCTCTGCTGAATAAATAAATGAAAATAATTGATTTAATAATAGGGTTATAACATAACTTATAAGTATACGAGTTAGTTTTGGTTAGTTTGTCACTGCACTCAACACCACTCACAGCTTGAAGCTGATTGTTAGTCTACCATCGACCACTACGTGAACGGATTCCTGCACGCTCTCTCTCTCCCCTGCAACGTATATCAATCGTATGACTTGTCAAATAAGAGTGATAGATATCATTAGTAAATCAAGAAAAATGTGTCGTCTGCTACACCATTTTGAGTATTTCGCTGTTTGTCACATTTTTTAAGGTAGTTACTATTTAGCAAAAAAAAAAAAAAAAAAAAACGTAAATGAACAGACACGAAAATGTAAAATATATATATATATATATATATATATATATATATATATATATATACTGGGCGAGTTGCTATTCTTGTCCGAATTTTTTTTTAAATGTGCCAAAACTAAGTGGGGCAACTGTACATTGTAAAATAAATAAAACAAATCACAACATGAAACCACAGAAAATGGAAATGCCCTAACACCATAGAAAACCTTAAGCGAGGGGTAGACTGATTTGATATTCTAACATAGAAAAATTATTGTAATATGGTTCTTTTCCTTGCCGAGTTATTTTAAAACAAAATATATATATATATATAAAAACGAATTTATCTATGTTTTTTTTTTTTTTTTTTTAACATTCTGAGTTGCATCTCAAGGACTTATGTATGATTGTAGGTTAAAATTAAGGGATAGCGAGCAAAAGGTCAGGTAGAAAGTAAGCTCTGAGCCTTGATGGGTGGCGGGGAGTACAACAGTTTCCTCCCATTACTATGTTAACCCCTTTTCCACTGTCCAAGTGGCGGATCTGTGTTTAGGCAACGTCCAGGGTCATTATGGGAAATTGGAGTGTTTAATCTTTGAAGAGTATGCTAAGAGGTAAATTTTGTAAGGTAGCCAGCCAATAGCCACACTGGCCCATATACAGTATCTACACTTGTTGCAGGCTTGCAGCATCTGACAGTGACTAAAACGGTCAATTACTTGTTTATTTTTATACTCTGTCTAATGCCTCTTTGAAGATAGATGCACATATGTGGAGGGATGAATAACATACTTGCACCTGTTTTTATATACTAAATATTTAATAGCTGAACAAATATGGACGAGATTAAAAAAAATATATATATATATATATATATATATATATAAAACGCTTTTTTTTCATCTATAGTCGCACGACATTGGTTCAACACAGCATCTATACCAGAGACAGTCCTCCCATCAAGCAGGCGCCTCGTCGGGTCCCACCAGCAAAGAAGAAATGGAGAAGCTTGTCCGAGAGTTGGCAGCAACGGGAGTGATTGAGCGGTCAGACAGCCCGTGGTGCTCGCCGGTAGTCCTAGTGACGAAGAAGGACGGAAGCCGGAGATTCTGCGTAGATTACCGGGCGCTGAACGCCGTCACTGTCCCTGACGCTTATCCTCTCCCCGCATCGAAGAGACGTTAGACGCTCTCAGTGGGGTCCAGTGGTTCTCCACGCTTGACTTGAAGTCAAGCTATCAAGTCGAGATGGCGCCTGAGGATAAAAAGAAGACAGCCTTCTCGATTGGGCAAGGCCTGTGGCACTGGAACATGATGCCCTTCGGCCTCATGAACGCCCCTGGAGTCTTTGAGCGTCTAATGGAACGTGTACTCGACGGTATGCAATGGAAGGCGGCAGTCGTCTACCTAGACGACGTGCTGGTATTTGGAAACAGCTTCGAGGAGGAGCTGGCCAGGCTCACAGAAGTGTTCAGCCGCATGAGGAAGGCTGGCCTGAAGCTGTATCCAAAGAAGTGCACTCCATTCAAGTCAGAAGTGCCGTTCTTGGGACATGTCGTCGGTAGGGAAGGTGTGAGGACGGACTCACTCAAGGTCACCGCTGTGGAAGGATGGCCAGTCCCTCAGAATGTCTCGGAGCTGCGCAGTTTCCTGGGCTTGTGCACGTACGACCGGAGGTTTGTGGCAAGGTTCGCCACTATCGCCGCCCCAGTGCACCATCTGACGAGGAAGGGAGCAGCTTTTGAGTGGAGCGAGGAGTGCCAGCAAGCTTTCATGGCACTGAAGCGAGCGATGGTGGAAGCGCCAGTGCTTCCCTACCCCCAGATGGGCTTGCCGTACATTGTGGACATGGACGCGAGCCAAGAGGGTGTGGGAGCCGTGTTGTCACAGCTTCATGATGGGAAGGAGTATGTCGTGGGTTACTACAGTTTAGCAAGGTGGAAAGAAACTACTGCGTCACACGGAAGGAGTTGGCAGCGGTGGTGAAAGCACTCGCCCATTTCCATCACTACCTCTATGGCACGCGCTTCACCATTCGTACGGATCATGCCGCCTTGAGATGGTTGAAGACGATGAAGGAACCGGAAGGACAGCTGGCCAGGTGGATTGGAAAACTGGAGTAGTACAACTGTGAGATCGAGCACCGATCTGGCCGGGTGCATAACAACGCCGACAGCCTAAGTCGCCGTCCCTGCCCTCCCGAGTGTGTGCATTGCTCATGGCGGGAACCGAGGTGGCTGTGCGGAAAGTAACCGTCGCTCACAGCACAACCGAGGCAGACGAGAAGTGGAAGAGGGACCAACGAGAGGATTCTGACCTGTCTCTGGTGATTGGGTGGTTAGAGGCCAGCAGTGAAAGGCCTCCCAAAGAGACAGTATCACCCGAGAGTCCTGCTACCAAGGGCCTTGTGAGTCTGCGAGGGGGAATCCTACACCGGCGTTGGACGCACGTACGAACAGGAGAGGTAAGCTGGCTGGTAGTAGTGCCATGCTCTCGGCGACAGGAGCTGCTGAAAGAGATGCACGAGGGGAATACCAGCGGCCACCTGGGAGTGAAACGCACTCTCGAAAAGTTGAGGCAGCGAGTCTACTGGGTGGGCTTGCGACGAGACGTTCAGGAGTGGTGCAAGACTTGCCATGTGTGCGCCACCAAGAGAGGCCCCGCCCACAAGACTCGTGCCTCCCTGCAGTTATATCACACCGGAGCGCCGATGGAACGCCTGGCTGTGGATATAGCCGGCCCTTTCCCGTGCACAGAGAGGGGAAACAAGTACCTGTGTGTGGTAATGGACTACTTCACGAAGTGGCTGGAAGTCTGTGCTCTACCTAACCACGAGGCAGAGTCTGTGGCTCAGTTCCTCGTGGAAGAGGTGTTCGTGCGCTATAGTCCCAGGGGAACTGCACTCAGACCAGGGGAGAGTTTGAGTCGCGGGTCTTGGAATGCTGCAGTCTGCTTGGCATCAATAAGACTCGTACTTCTCCCCTGAGGCCCCAGAGCGACGGTATGGTGTAGATTCAACGCGACGATTGTCCAGCAGCTGGCCAAGTACTGTCAGGAGGACCAGAGCGATTGGGACTTGTGGGTGCCGTACGTTCTCATGACCTATCGTTCAGCTGAGCATGAGGCCACGGGATTCACGCCAGCCAAGTTAATGTTTGGCAGGGAAATCCGTCTGCCAGTCGACCTCTCTACCGGTCGACCACCGGGAGCAGAACTCCCACATACCTATAGTGATTACGTGATGACGATGCAGCGGCGCCTGGAGGAGGCTTCCCGCTGGGCGAGGCAGCATCTGCGAACTTCAGGTCAGGCTATGTGGAGGCAAAGATCGCGCCCGAAATGCAGAACATCAGCCCGGCGACATGGTCTGGCTGCATAATCCACAGAGAAAGCCTGGCAAGTCACCGAAACTCCAATCTGACTGGGAAGGACCATATAAAGTGACGGAAGTAATATCCGCAGTGAATTACCGACTAGAAATGCCTAGCAGAAAACGGGCGAGTAAAGTAGTGCATGTCGATCGGTTATGGAACATCCAGGCGAGGGAGAATTTACCTGGGGTGAACGTGATGTAGGTTCGACAGTGACAGTGGTAGTAGTTGTGATAATGGTGATCATAGTCCTGGTGTTGAACGTGAATGATAGTGTTAGTGACACTGAAAGTGACGAAGGTGTAGCACATGAAGATTCGGAGAAAGAAAGTGAAGATGAAGTAGAGAGAGATCGGAGACCTGGTCGACTTCCCAGAAATAGGAAGCTACCAGCGTGGTTAACAGACTATGTGATTGACATTTGACGTTATTAATGTGTTATTTAGATATGACATTGGATTTGAATAATGTGTTCTTTGTATATGCAATGTTTTCCTAATGAAGAAGTGATGTTTTATTTTTGATACAAAATGTTTTGTTTAAGTTCTTTTGTAAATCTATTTGTAGATGAAAGCTGACGGGTCGTCAAGCTTTGTAGAGGGGGATAATGTGGCGAAAGAGCATGAATGAATGTTGCATAGTGTGCCTGGATGGTTAGTATGGACATGTCGTGATTTGTAACGTGTGAGTGATGCGTAATTCGGAGAGAAAGCAAGGGGGTATGTAGCGAGGGTATGCGTGGGGGTGACGCCAAGGGGGGGTCCCGGCGTCGCCCACGATACCTCGTATAGCAGCAGAGTAAGCCTAGAACCGGTGTTGAACACACGTGTAAAATCCTCATATTCGTTAGTTAGAATAAAGTGAAGCTTCTGTCTTTCGCTCGTGACACCATGATTATTGCTCACGTGCAATAGAAAAGGTGAGTTAATGCAAGAGATCCGTAACATTATTATTATTATTAAATAATTAATAAATAAATTTATTTGGCAAAGAATCAATATACATCAAGTGCAGATAATGACACGAACACATAGTTCGAAATAATAATTGCAAATTGCCGAGGATAACAAAAAAAAAAAAAAAAAAAAAAAAAAAACATGTACGCTTATTTCCATTGTGGTCCTCATTAGATAGTTATTGTACACAAAGTTACACAGACAACATACGTAGGGGATAGGGGACCAGAGACAATCATGAGTAATACCAGTCAGTACACATATGATACATAAACATTGTTATAGTTTCGCTAATATTACTAAAATGTTCGTAACACATAGGATATTGAGAACAAAAATTGAGCACCATCACAATAAGGAACATTGCAATAAGTAAAGGAACAACAAAATAATGTTAAATGGTAACAAAACAGTATGAGTGAGGACCATATCACAGTAGTACCATTAATGATATACTATATTATTCTACAGTTGTATCAACATGTTGTTATAGTGAATGCTGCATTGCAGCTAGGGTCACCTATTAATTAATTCTAAAATTTTACCTGTATCTCAGGACGGAGTGGGCAATTAGTATGAGCACTGGGAAGTAGTACATTATAACCTGAGGCACCAGAAGTAGGGTACAGGGGACCAGTACTCATATGAGTAAAACATAAAGGAGAATGAGGAAAAAGTCCAATTACCTTGTTGCCTGGTGTCCTGATTCACCAGGCTTGTATTATGGTCAGATCATAACTGTTCTCGGACCCTACCTGAGACATATACCATACTATGACTAGCAAAACAAAGGTGGAAACCAATTTGTAACATCAAACATTGTTATACTAAACTTCTGAAGGAGGGAAAAAAAAGGGGAGGGGGAGGTCACAACAGTTATGACTACGCAGATTTGGATGGTATTACCCATGGAGTCAGGTATCCCTCACTAAGCTAGTAGTACATAAAATCAAGGCTGCTCTGTCCATAGCTGAGGCATATAGTAACCCTGGACTTTTTTCTTGAAGGTAACCTTGCTATTTGACTTCTTAATGGACACAGGTAGCGAGTTCCATAGTTACCTGTGAAGTGAAAGCTGTTTTTGGTGAAGGGATGAGATACAATAAATAAGGGAAGAGATACAATAAAAGATACAATAAAAGACCTTTGACTGTTCCTGGTTCGGTTCTCAGCAGATAACGTAAAATTACAGCTCACATATGAGGGAGCAGAATTATGAACGACATTGTAAACATGGTTTAATTTCAGCTGCTGGACACGATATTTTACAGGTAACATTCATACCTTGCTAAATTCTTCTTTGCCAATATGACTACGTCGAGGTAAATTTAGCATAAACCTAATGGTCTTATTTTGTGCAACCTGTAGCCGAGACTTTTTTTTTCTGCTCAGACTACTGTACCAAGAGCTACAAGCGTAATCAAAATGATGCTGTAACAAGGCTGAGACCAGAGGCTTCTTTGTTTCAAAATCAAAATTTCTGGCTTTTCTGCACAAAAATTTGACTTTATGTGAACACTTGGATACAATCTTATCCGTTATGGCATTCCCTGAGAGGGACTGATCTAAGGGTATTCCAAGATAGGTTACCTCTTGTTTTGACTCCAAGACATTAACCCCACATCTGACCTATACATCGCGGTGTTTCCTGAGGTTGGGTTTTGATGCGAAGACAATACTTTCCGTTTTACCGAGGCAACCTGTTATCTATGAGCCAGTCCTGGACTGATGACAGTTCAACACTCAGTGCCTCCTTTAATTCAACTGGGTACCTACCTGATACAATTAGTGCGGAGTCGTCTGCATATAGCTGTAACTTACAGTTCACCGCACCTGGCATGTCGTTAATATAGACCAGGAACAGTAGCGGTCCTAGAATTGAACCTTGTGGTACACCACAAGTTATCTCTCTGTAACCTGAGCAGGCTCCATTTACTTGTACAATTTGTTTGCGTCCTGTAAGGTAAGGCCAATATTCGCCACTCCTGATGCCTAGATTTTTTTTAAAATAAAATATTATGGTCCACTGTGTCAAATGCCTTTGGTAGATCCAACAAAACTAAACCCGTGTAGTTACCTCTGTCGCATTCCTGTTTTATCAGATCGAAAAGCTATATTAAGCTGGTGTCTGTTGAGTAATTCGTTCTAAAACCAGATTGCATGGCGTAGATTAAGTTCCCTGAGGTAGGTATCTAACTGATTGTATACGATACGTTCCAAAACCTTGGAAATACTACCTAGAATTGAAACAGGCCTGTAGTTACCTGCCTCAGTTTTTGCATTTTGCTTATAAAGAGGTGTTACCCGAGCCCTTTTCATGTCGCTTGGGACAAATCCTGAACTGATAGACAAATTTATTATGTGGGTTATTGGAGGAGTTATAATTGTGGCTTCATCCTTAACAAACCTAGCAGGAGTGTCATCTAAACCTGTAGCCTTATTGGTACTTATGCTAGCCAGTAATTTACACTTCTTATTGAGTGGTCTTATGTAGTTGGAAATTCTTCGTGGACTTATCTTTATAGTACTCCTGAATGTACCCCAACCCAAACTTCCCAGAACCCGTTGGGAGGGATGTTACTAGTTTAGTGGCTATGGTTGTGAAAAA
>NC_134777.1:77841134-78038634 GCF_046742065.1 Oratosquilla oratoria
TTTTACGGGATGAGAGCTATGCTCGTAGTGACCCGTTTTTGCATCTCCGCATCCAGTTTGTTCTTAAAATCTTGTATAGTTTTGGCACTCACCGTTTCCCCGTTTAGTTTGTTCCAGATATCAATCACTCTGTCTGGGAAGCTTTTTTTTTTTTCTTAATCTCTTATGCAAATGTCCTTCTTTAGCTTCTCGTGTCCCCTTGTTTCTCTTCTCTCCCATTTCAATAAGTCGTCTCTATCAAGAACTTCCATCCCTTTCATAATTTCTGTGTGGGTGTGTAATTACCTAGTTGTATTTTGCGGGAAGGTGAGCTACGCTCGTCATGTCCCGCCTTTGTATCTCGCAGTGTCTATTTTGCTCTACCACTCTATGTGGAAAACGGCTTTTCTTCAGATCTCTTCTATAGCCATGTTTTTGTTTTATTTCCATGTCCTCTTGTGCTTCTCTTGTTCCAGTTTAACAAGTCCTTTCTATCGAGTATTTCTGTGCCCTTCATGATTCTGTAGATGGTCAGTAGGTCGCCTTCTCTTCTTTGCTCCAGGGTCAGTAACTCCAGTTTAGCCACTCTCTCCTCATATGACAAGTTTGCAAGTGCAGGTGCCATTTTTGTGGCTGCTCTCTGGATTCTTTCTATTTTCTTCATATTCTTTTTGGTACTGGGTGACCACAATGTCGCCGCATATTCTGGTCAGGCCTTATCAGTGTGACCAATATTTTTTTTTATGATTTCTTCGTCCAAATATGTAAATGCCACTTTTATTGATCTTAGCAAGTTGTAGGATTCTCCAACAATTTTGTTTACCTGTTTATCATAGGCCAAGTCGTTTGAGATAATTACACCCACATCTTTTTCGGATCTCTCCTTCTTTACTTCCTTGGTTCCAATTTTATATTGTCCTAATATTATATTTTTGCTTTTTCCAAACTCCATTATGCTACACTTGTTAATATTGAAATCCACTTACCATTTCTGACTCCAGTTCCATACCTTATTCAGGTCTTCCTGCAGTGATTCGCAATCCTTTTCAGTTCTTACTTTCCTTAACAGTTTGGCATCATCTGCAAAGAAGCTCATGTAACATTTCACATCATCATCCATGACATTCACATAAATAGCAAACATTATTGGAACCAATACAGTTCCTTGCGGTACTCCACTGATCACCTCTTTCCAACCTGAATATTTTTCTCTGAGCACTACTCTCATCTTTCTACCGATCAGGAAGCCCTCCATCCATTTTAGTAGGTTCCCTTGTATCCCTCCTATGTGTTCCAGTTTTTTATTTTAATTATTTTTGTGTGGCACTTTGTCAAAAGCTTTTTGTAAGTCCAGAAAGGCACAATCAACCCATCCATTCCTTTCTTGCACTATGTCTATTAATCTTGAGTAGAAACATATTAGGTTTGTGGTACATGATCTTCCTTGTCTGAATCCTAATTGTCTTGGGTTTATTATATTGTTGTCTTCCAGGTGTTTTACCCATCTATTCTTGATGATTTTCTCACAAATTTTGGTTATAGTGTTTGTTAGTGAGACTGGCCTGTAGTTGGTTCCTCCTTTATATATTGGCACAATGTTAGCATTTTTCCAGTCTTTTGGTATTATTCCTTATTTAAGTGAGCAACTTATTATGTTATATATTTTGTCCATTAGTTCTTCTTTCCATTCTTTTATAATCCAATTTGCAATTCCATCCGGGCCATGTGATTTCCTGACGTCAAGGTTTGATAGATGTTTCATTTATTTCTTTTTGTGTTATTGTTATCTCGCTCATGGGGGGAGATCGCCTTTCATTTCTTTCGTCCCAATATTGTGCTTTCTCTCTAGTGAAGACAGATTTAAAGTGATTATTCATGACTTCGGCCATTTCTAATTCTTCTGTGTATTCTATATTCCCTTGGCGTAGTTTTACCATTTCTTGTTTGTTTTGTTTACCATTCACGTATCGATAGAATAGCTTAGGTTGCTCTTTGCATTTATCTATAATATCATTTTCATGGTTCTTTTTTTCCTCTCTTCTCACTTTAACATTCTCATTTCGATAGTTTATAGACTTGCCATTTTCCATTTTTTTCCCATCTTTTCCAAGCTCTGTCCCTTCTATCTTTTGCCTCACTGCATCTTTTGTTGAACCAGCATTTAATGTACACTCTCTCTAACTTCTGTCTTGGTACGTGCCTATTCACCCCTTCATTGTAATTATTCATCAAGATAACCCATTTCTCTTCCACTTTTGTCTCTTCCATGTAAAAATTTTCCCAGTTTGCATTCTGGAAGAATTTCTTTAGTTTTGCAAAGTCCGTTTTGTTGTACATCAATCTTCTTTTCCTATGCTTTTCATTTCTCTCCATGTATATTTCTTCCTTTAGTTCAGTCTCGATGAGTATATGGTCACTCTTTCCAATTAATGTCTTGTATTGGATTTTATCCACAATTTCAGGTTCTGTTGTAAATATCATACCTAGTTTCGACGGCTCCTCGTTATTTCTGTATCTGGTGTTTTCACTGACCCATTGAGTTATTGTATATTCCATGGTCATGTCCAGTAGTACACTACCCAACCAATTTCTTTGCAATTGGAGTCTCCCATATTTACCAGATTACCCCCGCCCATTATTATCTCATTTAATGATTGCCTTGTATCTTCTAGCATTTTCGTATGCTCGTTCTCTTTCCAAGAGTTCGTTTTTGGGGGCACATAAATCACCACAAACTTTCTGCTTTTCATGTTCTTGTCTTCGACTTTTATCATGATCAGTTCTACATTACCTTTGCCCTCCGCAATTTTTGTCACATTCAAGTTTTTCTCGGCCAAAAACATACCTCCTCCCTGTTTCTTGTCTCTGTTTATAATCCAGTAATTGTATGGTCCATGTCCAACATCGATGGATGCTATTTCATCCCTTAGTTTAGTCTCCACAATTCCCATTATGTCTGGTTTTTCTTCAAGCAGGTAATCATTAAGTTCATTCAGTCCTGAAATTAATCGTCAATGTTGTTATGGGCCACTTTAAATTTTCTTCTTTCTCTTTTTTTTTTTTTTTTTTCCCTTTGGTTCGCCCATTCTGATGTACCATTTTCTCAGTCTCATGTCGATTATTCTCCAATAGAATTCCTTGCTTTCTGTCTCCGTTCTCTTCGCGATTTTTCCTTTGCATAATCTCTTAGTGTCTTCTCTTTTTCTAATTCAATACTCATTTATCTTTATATCCATATCTTATTGTACTTTTCACTCCTTGCCAAGTTACCTACTTTTTCAAATATGTCTTCTACCATTTGTGATCTTAGTTTTATCTTTAGGGGTCGGTTTCTATACTTAGAATAGTGACCAACCCTATATGCATCGTCTACTTCTTTGCTGAATCTTGGTCTCCGTCCTGAATTTCTTTTAGGATTGCTGTTTTTTTCTCTCTCTCATGTACCTCGCCATTGTTTTTCTTTTAGTCCATATATCACAATACATATTTTGCTATCCCCTGTGTCTCTGACCCAATTTGCTTTTTTCATTACTTGGATAATTGTGTCTTTTGCATTTACCTGCATTTGTTGTTGGACTATTTCTTTGAAAACAAGTTCTTTATTTTCAATGTTTTCCTTCCATTTCTTAATCTTTTGGATACTTTCCTCACCTAAGTTCTCTTCGATTTTTTTCAGTCATTTCTTGTATTTTGTTGTTTACTTCTTTTTTAATTTTTCGTTATTAGTAGAATCATTAATTATCTTCTTTTCATTATCACTCTTCAGCTCTCTTATATTATTTTTTTATTTACTCAGTCTCGTTTCTTAGATCCAAGTTAGTTTTCCTCATGTCGGAAATTTCAATGTTTGCTTGCGCTAAGCAATCCATTAGTCCAACGATTTCGTTCCTTCAAGTCCATAATTTCATTCTCCCACCGTATCCTATTTTTGCTCATTTCCCTATCTCTAAGATTCGACTTAAACTCCTTTCGTACTTACTGAATCCAGAAAAAGCATCGTTGTGATATTCCCTCGTGGTCGCTGGAGTATCGTAAAGTTTGTTTACATCGGGGTTCGGCATGGCGTCACTAGATGGCTCTGATTCGAAGTTGTCGTTCGAGTCTGACTTTTAGTTATTTTTTCTCTTTTGCTAATAACGTCTTAATGCATTTAACTAGCACTGCAGAGATATAATTTCGGACACCCACGATTTCTCCCCTCCCATACAATACAAACCAGGTTTCCTTTTTCGTTGTTTATCCTCTTCTTTGGGGCCCAGCGACAAAGGTGTTCTCGGTTCCGTGGTCGGCGTGTGTTCTACAACTGGTCCAGAGTAACTGTTACCAACCTAAATAGTCCATATATATGGGGCAAATTTGACGGGTTGATCCGTAGGTGAGGGACTCCTAGCGGCATATGCCCCTTACCATAACCCACCAAATAAAACAACCCGATGTAGGATCTCATAACCCATCGGTAGGAAAGATGTTACTCGAGATGGATTACAGGTTTATTCTCCTACCAAAGGAGGCACCATGCAACCGAATGAAATAGTGAAGCGACGGCCATAATTAAAGTATACGTACCCTTCACGGCACAGATGGTTAACAGATATTTAATCCCTATTCTAGTAAAATACCCTAGTGATGGCCAAAATATAAGAACGCAAGAATGAAGGAGACTGCAAAAGACCATGTCCATTACCACCAATCATCCGCATCCATGAAGTTATCTAATCAATTCCTCCTCATAAAACATCACATGAAAATAATGGTTGCGAAGTTCTCTACAAGAGCCCTCATTCCAACTCAGCCTCATTACATCACATTAGCACAACCGAGTAAGACCAAAAACTACAACATCAGCATACTACTTAAAATCACAAAACAGCTCTTCAAGTCTGATGACCAAACTTGTTACTCCAACAAAATCTTCCAGATATTAGTCCCATAGAAAAATCAAAGAGCCTACTACACGAGTAGCATCACTACATTCAGGTCACCATTCATCAGTAACAACACCAACACAGAATAAGCTTGGCCACTGAAACAAAATACCTCAGATGCAACTATCACACAGAAAACACCAGACATAAGAATGAGACTGCAAGAGACCATAAGGCCTACACTAGGCAGTCCCATGTCTATTACCACCTATCATTCCCATTCATAACGTTGTCTAAACTTCTCTTAAAACAGCCGATAGTTTCAGAATTTACCGTATGGATACTAAGTCGATTTAATTTATTAACCACTCTATTGGCAAACCAGTTCTTGTCTATTACCTTCTTAAATCTAACTGTCAAATTTAAATCTATTACTGCGAGTCATACCCTGTTGTCTTAATATGATGACTTTGTATCACCTGACCCATTTTAATACCTCTATTAGATTACTCCACACTGTCTTCTTAAGGTAAATCTTTGGGCCTATATATAATTTTGGTCATTCATTTCTGTATTGATTCTGGTGAATTAATATCCATTTTATAGGATGGAGACCAAAACTGTACCAGATATTGAACGATGGGTCTAACGCCAGATAGAGTTTGATTACTACATCTGTACATTTTTTTTGTAACCGTCCTAACAATAAATCCTAGTGCCCAGTTAGTTCTGTTGCTGGTGATAATGCACTGTTTCCTGGATTTAAGGTCAGGACTCACTAGCACTCTCAAGTTTTTTTTTTCACATTTAGTTTCTATAAAAAGGTGTCATCCAGCCTATACCTGTTTTCTGTGATGTGTAAACCTACGTTTAACACACTGCACTTCAGCTATTGAAGTTCATGTGCCATTTCACCGACCATGTGAACAATTTGTTAAGATCTCCCTGCAGTATCCTGGCGTCTTCTCCTGACCTAACATGGCATCCTATTTTAGTGTAGTCCGCAAATTCACTAACATGACACATGATCCCACTGTCCAAGTCGTTTATATACATAATGAAAAGGGGACCCAAAATCGACAACTGAGGAACTCCACTATTAACACTCCCCAATTTAGATTTTAGATTGTTTCTGGTGACTCGCTGTTTTCTGTCACTAATCCATGTTCCATTCAAACAATTTTCCTCCTATGCCATTGGCTTTATTGGAGCCGTTCGGTGTTTGATTGGCACCCAAGGAATGCAAGGTTATAAATATTATTATCTTTTAATTGATGAATGGAAGGGCAAGATGTTTATAACGCCTCTATAGAATAGTATTTAATCAAGAGCAACTCCTATGAAAAAAATCAAATATACCAATACAATAGTGACTTGGGAAATATGATATTAAACCTAATGACTTAGTAGGTATCACTGCCACCACCCAAGTCGATTATACATAAATATATTTTATTCCATTCTCCTTTAAGGCCGTTTGAGATGTTATAGTAGCGGTAAGGCCGTTCGTGATGTTATAGTAGTGATGTCCAGGTTGGGTAATGAAAGAATATCTCGAGTTTTCTATCCGTTAATTGTTAAATTGTAGCAAAATATATGTGGATCCTATTCAAGTCATTAAATTCTAACAACAAAAATTTAACAAGAAAATATATGTGGATCTTATTCAATAATTATGTTACTCAACAAAATATGCGTAGGTCTTGTTCAATTATTACAATAACTCAACTGAGGACTAATAATCTGAACATTCGAGGTAGCTAAATGACGCAGTTATGGAGGCTATGGGATTCAACGCATAATGGCGTTCTAAGTAGGTCATGGGCGTTATTCTTACGATCCAATCTCCTGGCCACTATCTAAATGTTTAGTTCGTCTACTTTCTATCAAACCTAACTTCAGATTTTCTACCGTATGTCCATAGTAGAAAACGATTTCAGACAAAATTTTACTTAACAATTTCACAACAGCTTCACCCGATTGATACGTTCGATCACTTACACTACGCAACAAGTGTTCATGTTTACACTCCCTCAACCCATTTTCTCCCTGTTAATGGGAATAGTTGGGGCGTGAGACTAATCTAAGCTGCGCAAAAGAAACAAAGATTGGCGAACGCGTTCGTATTTGTGTGTAAAACTATAGACTCCCCCTTCGTGATATATCGTGAAACTCCATCTCGCCTCTCAAGTCAACCCCTAGCCATCACAATCCCCCCTAAACTATTCCTCTAGTGCAGTGGTTCCCAAACTATCTTACCTGACGCCCCCTTTTTGCTTCCAGTAGACCTGCACGCCCCCACTCCCTCTTTTGTTCATGTGAAATGATTCTTGCATTTATTTCTTAGCATTGTTCAAGAAAACAGATTTCTGTCTATAAGGAAAACTAGCTTAAAAGAAAACAGGTTGGAGTGACTGCTATAATTATAATTTGCATGTATGTAATGGCAGATATTTGTTCTTTGAATGATTTTATTATTCTAATTAAACAAATATTTTTGACCAGATGACTTCACGCCCCCCTAATTTGGGAACCACTGCTCTAGTGGAATCCTGAACTGGAGGTTGGGATTTTTTCTCATACTCCTAGTTTATGTCTCCGTCCGAACACATCCTAGTGACGTCACGGATAGTCAGAGCTATAGTACACTCGCTTACAGTGCACAGAACAACAGTGCACTCTAGAAAAAATGCAATTAAACGAAAATAATATTCCTTAAAAGTTTCTGGCCTTACACTTTGACTTTACTTAGTAGTCTCTGGTGGAGCACTCTGTCGAACGGGTCAAGATAACAAGTCAACATCGTAACTATCATTGTTATCTGCCGACTTGTAGACATTTGTGTAAATGGATTAAAGATTGGTCACACATAACTTACCCTTGTTGAACCCATGCTGAGTCACCCTATAACTGACGCCAAACTGATTGGCATGTAGTTGTTCATAGATGATATATCACTTTTTGAAAGCAAGTGAACTCTAGGTGAGTCGGGGGTTCCTTTGACCGACGTAACGATATAAAAAAAAAAAAAAAAAAAAAAAAAAAATCTAACCGCATGAAGTTGAGAATCACATCTGTCAGGTAATATGTACTGGATTCAAGGAAAAACACTCCATTTTAATTAGGAGCATTGACAATCTGTCTTTACTGGAGATGCCCTAAAAACCTTTATTCCACTGGGAGCTAGTGCTCTATAACAGATACTTGTACTATCAGTCTCGGCGGATACATCATGGGGAGACGGGACTGCTCGGAAAGAAAAGTCTAGGGAACAACAACAACAACAAAGTATGTCTTCGAAGAGGCAAACATCAAAATGGCCTTGCGATCAGAAATGGCGAACTACTCATGCCACCGAGAACTTCCAACAACTTTGCTTCCCCACTGGTCTTGTCTTCGCTATCTTAAAGAAAGCCAAAACATTGAGGGAAAGAAATAATAACAGGGACGACACAAACAACGCAGTGCACATAGTAGTCCCCATTTCCGACTTGGCCTGCACACTCAGTAGAAACCTCAGAAACACAAGTAACAGGATCTCATATAACGCAGGTAAGAATATTGGTGAACTCGTTAAATCAAAGATGGAAATTAATTAAATAGGAAATCTAGAATACAGAATTCCGTGTATATGTTGTGACCGTGCCTATACCTAAGAAAATACAGGGGTTTATCCACATGACTGAGAGAACACAGAGCTCATGTACAATATCATCGCAAGACCAGCGCACTCATAAACCATGTGGAAGAAAAGGACATTTGCCAAGATGGACCAAACAAGCATCCTACACAATAATCTTAGTAAGAGATAGAGGAAAATTGGAGAAGCGCTATACATAGCCATCAACAACTGCATAAGGAACAGAAAAGATAACATTAAACTCTCGAAATCATTAGCGCTGGATGCAGCTAAATAATGGAAAAGGCGGAACAACAGAACAGGATTTTGAGCCTCCTTAAACGTTAGATCAGTGGTTCTCATTAGGGGTGAAATTCACCCCCAGGGGGAAATTTTGGGTTTTCTGGGGGTGAATTGTGACCACATAAAGTTTACGGAGTGAGGAAAGCAAATATAGGCTCTGGCCTATCTGGCCTGTCACCTGGGCTGGAATTATACCAGTGCTGACCCAGGTTAATCTTAGGATTAGAAAAGTGTTACGCTGTGCGATAATATCTGCATATTATTTAGAATGCACCTTTTGAAACAGGCAATCTTGGAAAGGAGGGGGGAATGTCATTCTGGCAAATGGTGAAAGGGGTGCATGAGCCAAGCAAGGCTGAGAACCCCTGCATTAGATCCTGTGACGTATCCTTGTATCCTTTCATTCCCCACACATTTTTTGTATTTATAGACAGTTTTTCTGTTGTATATTCATTCCTTACTGAAGAAGCACCACAGTGCAATACTAGTCAAGGAATAAACAATTGTTTATTTGCGTGTTTCCTTCTTGTCCTCTTACAACCTGTCAGGATTTCACATGTCTTTATACATACATATGCATAATATAAACATTGCGCGCGCGCACACACACACACACACACACATATATATATATATGTTTGTGTGTGTGTGTGTGTATAATACACATTGCACATGCGTGTACCTGTCTTATAATAATCAATGTGCCCACTAAACGATCGCTTATTAGGCGATACATATTTGTTCACAGAATGGGGATATATAAGATATATTTCAATGGATCAATGACATAAAAATAGTACAAATATAACTCCAACGTAATGATGCTCTCCACTACGAGTAAGATTATATATATATATTTATATATATATGTATATGTATATATATATATATATATATATTTTTTTTTTTTTTTTTTTTTTTTTTTTTTAAGTCAACTGCGCTGATAGATTTGACTATCTTCAAATGAAGGTTCTTCAGTTTATAAAAGGATTCCTTTTCTTCGTGGTTCAGATTATGAACGAAATCATCCATAGTGTAAAGAAATGCGCTGATGTGTGCCGACAATTGTTATTCTTGAGGATGTAACAGTGTGAAACTGTTGAACAAATACATATATGTGTGTGTGTGTAATACACATTGCACATGCGTGTACGTCTTATAATAATCAATGTGCCCACTAAACGATCGCTTATTAGGTGATACATATTAGTTCACAGAATGGGGATATATAAGATATATTTCAATGGATCAATGACATAAAAATAGCACAAATATAACTCTAATGTAGTGATGCTCTCCACTTCGAGTAAGATTATTTATATATATATATATATATATATATATATATATATATATATATATATATGTGTGTGTGTGTGTGTGTGTGTGTGTGTGTATAATACACATTGCACATGCGTGAAGTCTTATAATAATCAATGTGCTCACTAAACGACCGCTTATTAGGTGATACATATTTGTTCACAGAATGGGGATATATTTCAATGGATGAATGACATTAAAATAGTACAAATATAACTCTAATGTAGTGATGCTCTCCACTACGAGTAAGAAAACTACCGCCCAACGTGGGGCTCGAACCCACGACCCTGAGATTAAGAGTCTCATGCTCTACCGACTGAGCTAGCCGGGCTTGTTACAACCAGCGAACAAATTATTTGTTTATTCTGCAGGTCTAGTACATTAATGTTTTTAGCAAATTTTATTC
Organism: Oratosquilla oratoria; assembly: GCF_046742065.1. Classification (NCBI taxonomy): domain Eukaryota; kingdom Metazoa; phylum Arthropoda; class Malacostraca; order Stomatopoda; family Squillidae; genus Oratosquilla; species Oratosquilla oratoria. The sequence goes on from NC_134777.1 coordinate 77,851,627, forward strand.
CCCATTGTAATACAAAAAGATCTGCTGGTCTAGGGCCTAGACCAGCAGATCTTTAGCCTCTAGGCCCTAGGGGTATAATTCTTGCTAAGAATGCGAGAGGTATCGGGTTCGCATTCCGGAGAGGCACAGCCTTTTTTTTCCTCTCTATAGGAATTTCTATGGCGACTGCCACACCATACACAGTGAGAATTTTTTAAAACAATAAATTAATATTAACACAGTCTGTTGGTCTAGACTCTAGATGTATGATTCTTGCTTCGGGTGCGAAAGGTCTCGGATGCGACTCCCGGACAGGCCCATTTTTATTTTGAAAACTAGACCAAAAAGGTCAAATGTAAATGATATACTATCAAGAGAATAAGAATTAACAAAAATATACATACATGCGATTAAAATCTAACAAGAGCCAAAAGAAGTTCAATATTCTGAAATAAGAACTTTTTATATTTGAATACAAACTATTCCACCATAGAGAATGCCGCATAATGCTCACAATTGACGTAAACAGTGATAATAGTGACTATCCGTAGTCTTTTGAAGGTTACACATTTAGTGATCCCAAAAATATATATTTCATTCACTTATTGGGGCTAACAACCTTGTAGAATAATAAACAGTAAATCACAAATTATACTTGGTTTGATCAAACAGAAGTATCATATATAAGTAAAATAATCATGGTGAAGTTAAACTTATGAACATGTTTGAGACGAGACAATGAAAAATATACACATTTCTCTGTATCTTATGGGAAAAAAGAAAATGCGCACACACGCATAAGCAAGGTGCACAAAACACTTCCAAATGATTATACCAATGGCGTCTTCACCTCCATCATATAGGGGCATCTTCATAATGGTAAATTTTCTATGACAAACTTTGTAAACATTTCGCACAGTACATTACAAAGTAGTAATGACACCTATCATACATATACCAAAGGCTTTTTCCACCTTACAAGGGAGGTAGCCAAAATACAAAGGCATAAAATCCACTCCCTGTGTCTTGCAACACTGCTAACACCCATGATAAAGAATTTAAAACCTTATACGGCTCTATTTGTTGCAAAACCCAAAATCTCTCGTTAATGAAATATGATCCTTAGAAAATAAAACCATATACAAACTGAAAATGAAACATTAATCACCCCACCAAGATATTTCACAATATTTTTGTTCTGGGGTGAACTCGCACTACAACACATGGAAAAAAAATGTTTACAAGGTTAATAAGGTATTTTATATAATGCCAACACCAAAATTATATACAAATCTTATCAATTTTTCCGAGAGCTCTTATAATTTCGGCGGGGAGACGCTCTCCCTAGCCGGCCACGAAACCACATTTAATGGGTATCACCCCATCTTCTGCTCCCTCTGACGACCCAATCCTACTGGGCACACCCTATTAACGTTTCTGCGAGAGATACCAGTCACCCTACTGCACTCAGGGGAGGCTACTCACATCTTGGGGGAGCACCTGGACCTCATTATGCTCTCCACATGCATTGCCCACCGTCCTCACTCGTGACCGTTTTGCTCTCGTCACGAACGATCACAAAGATCAATGGTGTCGTTATCAAGAAGGCCAGATTAATGGGAAGGGCCAACCACATTAGTAAACTTCATACTTCTGGTCCTGGAGCTGCAGCGTCTACGTCTACCCCTGGCCACCGGCTCACGCAGGTGGCACCGATCCCCAAGAGGAGCTACGCCTACCTTGGGGAGTACCACAATCCTTTTTCCCAACATGCAATATTACGTTTTTTCTGCACCGAGGGGTGATTTTCCGGCGATCACTCCTCTTCTTCTACTTTTAGCTGGAGATGTAGAGAGCAATCCTGGGCCCACCACAAAATACACATGCCCAACATGCTCTAAACCCATTACTTCGAGCAGACAGACAAACGGCTCAGTTCAGTGCAATATGTGCAAAAACTGGGCCCACCTCACTTGTACAACACTTGCTGACACAAACCAATACACAAACACTTGGACATGTTCTACCTGCCCTCCAGTAACTCCACTCCCACCTCCCCAACCACAGCCAGCACCCTCACCCACTCACAATTTCCCTCTGCCCTTACCCCCGATTAGTACTCCCCTTCCTTTGTCCCCGATCTCTCCTTTCCCCCCCTCTGACCCAGATCCTACACCTTCCCCACTACCACCCCAACCTCAACCCCAAACGGCAACATACAACACATACAAAACACACAACATCAACATATTACAACACAACATTGACGGTATTAACACGAAAAAACATGAACTTGAACACTTTCTTAAACAACACAACATACACATTGCGATTTTACAAGAAACAAAACTAAGACACTCACACAAAACACCATCATTTCATAATTACACCACCATCAGACAAGACCGGACTGACGGCTATGGCGGTGGACTCATCACCCTGATCCACCACTCCATCTGTTTTGTGGACACAAGTGCCACAACCAAAATTCTCCTCCCTACCACAGATAACACAACAGAAATCCAATCCATTCGAATCCGCATAGGCAACAAAACAATACTGACAATAGTTAACATGTACATTCCCCCCCAATCATCCCCCACAGTTCCAGACACCTTCAGGCCTCATTTTAGCCAACTAGCCTCAATCCCCAACCTGATCATGGGTGGAGACTTCAATGCCAAGTCGTCTGCCTGGTATGTCGACAACCCTGACACAGACAGAGGGCTTGATATACAGACTCAGTTTGACTCATTGACTATTATGAACAACACACATAATCATACACATATCCCACACCAAGCCCTCTACACTCCCTCCTCTCCTGATATCACCTTTTGCTCCCCCTGCCTAACCCCAACAACATCATGGAGAGTGGTCGGAACCCTTGGCTCTGACCACCTTCCAATCATCATCACCACCAAAACAAGATGCACCCCAGTCGGCCACAGACACACTTACACCAATTACAAGAGAGCTAACTGAGAAGCTTTTACTGAAGAGACAGAACAACATTTTGAAACACTTAACAGTACACCAATCACAAACATAAACAATGCTGTGCACACTTTTAATACAATCATACAAAATGCAGACAAGAGATACATCCCTAGAGGCAACAGAAAATCACACAATCCCAACTTCACACCAGAAATCCAAAGCCTCATCAGACAACGTGACACACTTAAACACGGTACCCCCACACCTATCCCTCAAAACATAGCAGACCAAATACAAACACTAAACACTGTGATTGCCAATAAAATACATGAACAAAAAACACAAAATTGGCAAAACTTTATCAATACACTTGATCACAAAACAAACACCAGCAAATTGTACAAAACACTCAACAGCATTACACTATCCAACAGTAACACTACACGCTCTCACGCAGCAATAATCATAACAACAGATAATCTACCCTCAAACAGACAACAAGCAAACGCACTCATACGTCATTTTGCACAGACAAGCCATCTCACTTCTCACCCTGACGACCGATGCACCATTCGACGTAAGAAAGACTTTCCCACAGACTCAGACTATATACCCTTCATAGACAGTCAGACAAAACTCATAATACATAGTCTCAAGCACTCATCTGCCTGTGGCCCTGATAACATAAGCAACATCCACCTAAAACACATTGGACCACAAGGTATACACGCACTCACAAACATTGCAAACTACAGCTATTCACACAACACTATACCCGACATCTGGAAGCATGGTAAAATAATCACCATTCCAAAACCGAACAAAGACCCAACAATCCCAACATCGCACCATCCAATCACACTTCTCTGCACCCCCTCTAAAGTCATTGAACGCCTAATACTTAAACTTGTCACAACACATATTCCCCTTGCTGACTCACAACACGGTTTTAGGCCACTACACTCCACAAACACTCTTCTGACAAACCTCACACAAAGAATTTTAGATGGCATCAATTCAGATAGGCCCCACCAAAGAACACTTCTTATAACATTAGACATTAGTAAAGCTTTGATGCTATCCCCCGCCACAACCTTACAAATAAAATATATAACACAGACATGCACAATAACACCAAAAGATGGCTGGCCAATTATCTGGCAGGTAGGAATGCTTATGTGTCATATAATGGCCAATCATCGCACATCAGAAACATTAAGAACGGAGTACCACAGGGCTCAGTTCTATCCCCCACACTATTTAATCTATACATGCATGACTTACCCACGCCAGACACCTCAGAAATACAAATCTCTTCCTACGCAGACGACATAACAATCACATGCACACATCGTAACACAGACAAAGCTGCAGAAATAATCCAGCCATACCTTGACACACTCAACACATGGTTCATCACAAACAGACTCAAAATAGCTCCAACCAAATCTACAGCAACACTTCTCACAAACTGGACAAAAGAACACAAATACATACCTCATCTCTACATCAACAACACTCTAATACCACACACAAACACACCGAAAATTCTTGGTGTAACATACGATACATCCATGTCTTTCAAACAACACATCACAAACATAAAAAACATATGCACACCCAGACTTAATGCACTTAAGTCAATCACTGGAACAACATTTGGACAAAACAAAGAAACTAATATAACAATATACAAACAATGCATACGCTCAGTGTTGAATTATGCGAGTCCTGCATGGGCTCCTAATCTCAGTGAGACACGCCACAACACCCTTCAAATCATACAAAACAAAGCCCTAAAAACAATTACAGGCTGCACAAATACAACACCTACAGACCATTTACACCATGAAACAAAAGTCCTCAAAGTCAAGGACCACCTCGACATGAGAGGCACACAAACTCTTGCTGCAGCCACCACAAACACATTACACCCGCTACACTACATAGCAGAACACCCACACACACCAAGAAACATTAAAACAACACCCAAAGACCTTTATCACGCACAGATACTCTCTTCTCTTCCTCCACAACCACCAAATACCAGCCTCCGGAAACATATTCATAATCATATCACTCTCCGCTCCATTAACACACTGAAAGACAACACACTGCTGCATGCCAGACCCCCTGATATCCACCCTTCTGAATCCTCTCTCCCACGAAAGGACAGAGTCCACTTGGCAAGACTGCGGTGCGGTCACCACCCAGCACTTCTAAGCTACCAGAAGAGGCTGGATGACTGCATTTTGAACAGCTGCCCAGGATGTAACACTTCACCCCATACCATACAACACATAATGGAAGACTGCATTACACACAATCATGCACGCAAACAACACAACATACGCTCTATAAAGGATTTGTGGGAAAACCCAGTTTCGGCTATGGCATTCCTTGGGGAGACGGGACTGCTCGGACAGACAGTCTAAGGAACGACAACAACAACAACAACTTCATACTTCTGAATCAGCGCTGTGATACCACCTCGTCACTAGGTACGAGGCAGTCCACCTGTCTCCGGGTAGAAGGGCGGGATCTACCGTCCAGGATCCGCCTAGGATATCACTGTGGATGGCAAGTGCTTTGCGCGGGAAGAGATAATCACGAACAATGCAAACTATGTGGGGCTTCTGTGCAAGAGCCCCTCCACCACTACCTGCTAGTATAGAACGGTCATACTTCGCCTAGGACTCAGCCCGCCAATCACAGCTGCAGGGGTGGCAAGGCACACCGTCTCCCCTTGCAAGGCAACCTTCAGCTTCTTGGGGGCATACTCTCACCCTGGCACTGCCTGCAGTTGAGGGGTACCGTCTCCCACCCGAGCTCAGGACACCGTCGCTAATAACAGTGGCATCGCGTGGACAACCGTATATATGAACTGTTCCGGATCACCTACAATATTAAGTACAAACCAAGAAAGTGACACATGATGTAACACTTATATTATTCGCAGAACTGTTCTTTTTCAGATTAGATTATCTAACTTTATCTGTCACACAGTCCCTTAACCTATTAGGTAAAATGTACATTTCAAATTGTGGTGGAGACGATGAGGCATGGCCAAATAGTCTAAGGGGCTAAAGCATCAGTCAGTTGAATAAAATAACTGAGGTATTCGAAGGAAGATCTATATGAAGTAGTTTGCAACCAGAGTTAGATCTACATAAAAAAGACTACTCGAAACAGCGATGGATTCATCACTCTCCTCTTTGCTTTCGTATGGCCACGCAGATAGATACGTCTTCTCGATCCCACATGGTTGATGACCTTTTCATGAGCATACTGATAATACTAACAAAATTTACCTTATACATTCTTAGTGACAAAATTTTCACGCTGAATGCAAATACGAAAAGAAATAATTATTTAAACTGTCAGGAAGTAATTTAATTTGGAAATGGGTAGAAACAAATTCGCCAACCGTGTAGTAAATTAATGGAATAAATTCCTGCAGAGGTAGTGCATTATAGCACAGTTCAAAGTTTTAAGATTCATCTAGATAAACACCTAAGCAATATGCTCTAATTTTTAATGACTGCCATATATTTTACTTATCATTATTTGCTAACTTATTATGTTTATCATTTATAGATTGTTATTGTTTATAATTGTATATTTATTTTATTTATCTATTTTCTTATTTCTTTCTGCATTCGACCTTATGTACCAAAAACTCTCCTGTGGGCATGCAATTCCTTTTTAACTACCGGTTTCTGCCTTAATTTCACCAGTGTCAAATATCGATAGTCTCCTCTCTTAACAAGGCAGATGGAGACAAACTCAACACCTTTTCCTTCATGAGAGCTTTAAATAATGGGGAATAAATGACCAGTGACGACAGTATGCTAAAGATTAACTAAACATATCCTTGTAAGTAATGTATCCACATATTGTTCCTGCGTTTAAGTACACCAACAACTTCGAATCGCTGTACTGGTGCGCAACAGAAGATATAAGAATAAATAGCTCACCATCTTCATCTTTTCTCTAAATGTGGACACTTTGTCTATTACTTTCTGTTAGAATGTGTGTATGTATGTACATATATATATGTATATATCCACTTTAAACCCACTATCGGAGAAATAATATCGGAAGTACAGGAAAACTGTATATTTCAACTACTATCTGTATTCCTCTTCAGTAGAATGGTTACAAGAAGTTATAGTACAGATATAAATGAGGTAGGGAGGGGTACAGAAAAGGGGATGGGGAAAGTGGGGGGACTCAGGTTACATGCCCTTGATATGGTTGGGTCAAGGAAGGACAGTTGGTGGTATTTTGTCCGCCCGCTCTTGACATTTATTGACTGCTATCCTTGTAATGCAATCTGGGGGCCACTGACCTTTTGAGGTATTGAATCATTACCTAAGATTAAACCACCTGACATGTTTTGGTATAGGTATGTTGATATATTTACACTATGGGATGAAAAGTGGCGCTCTTTTGATGAATTCTTTGTGAAATTAAATAATTTAGCTAAGAGTGTTAATTTTAAGGTGGAATGGGAAGAAGAAGGTTGGATCACATTCCTGGACATTTCAGTCATAAGAGACCTAGACCAATTGTCCTTTTCTGTGTATAGGAAGCCTACTCACACAGGAAATTACCTACACTTTTTTAGCCACCATCCAGATAACATTAAATATAGTGTTGCATCGGGCCTATATCTTAGTGCCCTCAGGATTTGTAGTCCACAATTTTTGCAAATAGAATTTGAAAATATCAATAAACAATTCTCTAATGTAGGTTATCTGGATTGGTTTTTAAAGAAAGCCCTACAAAAAGCCAAATCTAATTATTATAAACCAAATAACTCTAGGGAGAAGTTTAAATAGAGTAACAGTAACATCATTGTATCATATAATGAATCTATTAACTCGGTCTCCAAACTACTACCTAACCACCAAAATAAATTTATTTACAATTATCCAAATAGTATTTTTAAGAAAGGTAATAAGTGTACATTGGAGGAATAATGTGGACCATAACTCCAGGGTATACAAATTTCCTTGTAAAGACTGTGATGAAGTCTATTGGGGCCAAAATGGCAGGGATTTGTCCACAAGATTAAAGGAACACAAAAACTCCATTAAATATGGACAAGTCAACTCTGCCGTGTTCCTTCATGCCAGCCTAAAAGACCACAGAATGGATTGGGATAATGCAGCAATTATTTTTAAAGCACATTGTAGCTTTCGTAGGAAAATTGTAGAATCCTCCTCAATAAAACATTATCATAACTTCAATACCTCAAAAGATCAGTGGCCCCCAGATTGCATTATGAGGATAGCAGTCAATAAATTAATGTCAAGAGCGGTCGTACAAAATACCACCAACTGTCCTTCCTTGACCCAACCATATGAAGGGCATGTAACCTGAGTCCCCCCACTATCCCCATCCCCTTTTCTGTACCCCTCCCTACCTCATTTATATATCTGTGCTCTAACTTCTTGTAACCATTCTGCTGAAGAGGAATACAGATAGTAGTCAAAACAGTTTTTCATGTACAGTACTTCTGATATTATTTCTCCGATAGTGGGTTTAAAGTGAACATTTACAAATGTGTTATAACATACCAGTTTCCAATATGTATATGTATATATATATTGGTTTTTTGACTTGTATTTTTACATAGCAGTAAGTAGATTAATGTATATCACTATGTCACTTATATATGTGTGTGTATATATATATATATATATATATATATATATAAATATATACATATATATTGGTTTTTCGTCTCGTATTCTTACATAGTGGTATGTACATTAATGTATATCACTGTCATATATGTACATATATGTATTTACCTAGTTGTATTTTACGGGAAGGGGAGCTATGCTCGTGGGGTTCCGTCTTCATATCTCATTTTATCTAAACTATTTTTAAATTCATGTATTGTTTTAGCACACACCACTTTCTCATCTAACTTGTTCCAACTGTCTATTACTCTGTGAGGAAAGCTGTTCTTTTTCACATCTCTTCTATAGCTGTCTTTTTTTATTTTCTTTCCGTGTCCTCTAGTATTTCTGTCATCCCATTTTATCACATTCTCTCCGTCAGTAATTTCTATGCCTTTCATGATTCTGTAAATAGCTATCAAATCTCCTCTCTTCTTTGCTCTAGTGTCTGTAGTTCAAGTTTTTCTAGTCTCTCTTCATATGATAGTTTTGAGAGTGTTGGTGCCAATTTTGTAATTGCTCTTTGTATTCTTTCAAGTTTTTTTATACATTTTTTTGTACTTGGTGACCATATCGTTGCTGCATATTCCAATCTTGGTCTTATCAGGGTGATTAGGATTTTCTTCACCATTTCTTCATCCAGGTATGTAAATGCAACTTTGATTGTTCTTATTAGATTATAAGTTTCTCCAAAAATCTTATTTATATGTTTCTCAGGTGACATATTATTCATAACAATGACTCCCAGGTCCTTCTCATTTTCTACTTTTTTTATTCCTTCTTCTCCCAATTTATATGCTCCTGTTATTCTGTTTTTGCTTTTTCCAAATTCCATTATACTACACTTTTTTGTATTGAACTCCATCTCCCATTTCCTACTCCATTCTTGTACCTTATTTAGATCTCTCTGTAGTGATTCACAATCTTCTTCAGTTTTCACTCTTTTCAGTAGTTTTGCATCATCTGCAAAGAAGCTCATATAGCTTTCTATTCCTTCATCCATATCATTAATATATATAGCAAACATTATTGGGGCCAGAACTGTTCCCTGCGGAACACCGCTTATTACTTCATCCCATTTTGAGTGTTGGTTTCTTATCACTACTCTCATTTTTCTTTCTTGCAAAAAGTCCTCCATCCAATTTAGTAGTTTGCCCTGTATTCCTCCTTCAGTTTCTAATTTCTTAAGCAACTTCTTATGTGGTACTTTGTCAAAAGCTTTCTTTAAATCTAAAAATGCACAGTCCGCCCATCCATCTCTTTCTTGTATTATATCTATTAGCCTTGAATAGAAACATATTAAATTGGTGACGCATGATCGTCCTTGTCTGAATCCAAATTGCCTTCGATTTAACACTTTGTTTTTTTCTAAATATTTTACCCATCTACTTTTGATAATTCTTTCACAAATTTTTGCTATTGTACTTGTTTGAGAGACTGGTCTATAGTTGGTAGGTTCTTCTTTATTTCTTCCTTTATATATAGGTACTATATTTGCTTTTTTCCAATCTTCTGGAACTTTTCCTTCTTTCAAGGAACTATTTAGTATGCTATGTATTTTGTCTGCCAGTTCATTCCTGCATTCTTTTAGTATCCAGTTTGCTATTTCATCTGGTCCATGCGATTTTCTGACATCAAGATTACTCAAGTGTGTCAATATTTCATTCTTTGTTACTCCTATTTCTTCCATAGGGGGGACTTTCTCTTTCCATTCGTTCTATTCAGGTTGTATGTTCTCCCTTGTAAACACCGATTTAAAATGTTTGTTAATAATTTCCGCCATTTCCATTTCCTCAATGTATTCAACTCCCTCCTGTCTTAATTTCTCCAAGTCTTGTTTGTTTTTCAGTTTATTGTTTACAAATCTGTAGAATAGTTTTGGTTGATCTCTACACTTTTCTATGATATCTTTTTCATATTTTCTCTTTTCCTCTCTGCACATTTGTACATATTCATTTCTATAGCAGGTATATATTTTCCATTTTTCAGGTCTTCTGTCTTTTTTCCATCTGGTCCAGGCTTTGTCTCTTTTGTCTTTTAACTCCCTACAGTTTTTGTTGTACCAGCATTTTACATATTCTTTTTCTTGTTTTTGTCTTGGGACATACTTTTCCACTCCTTTTTTGTAAATTTTTGTCAAAATATTCCATTTCTCTTCTACTGTTGTTTCTTCTTTGTATATTTCTTCCCAGTTTTCCTTTTGAAAGAATTCTCTTATTTTATCAAAGTTTGTTTTTTCATACATCATTCTTCCTTTTCTGTATTGTTCATTTCTTTTCATATATTTTTCTTCATTAAGTTCCAGTTCAATCAATATGTGGTCACTTTTACTTATTGGTGTTTTATATTCAATTTTGTCCACTATTCTAGGTTCGGATGTATTTACTAGGTCTAGTTTCGATGGCTCTTCATTTCTATACCTAGTGTTCTCCTGTATCCATTGTGTCATTGTATGGTCAGTAACCATCTCGAGTAGAGCATTTCCCCATGAGCCGTCTCCACCCTTTACTGTCATTTCTTCCCAGCAGATTTCTTTGCAATTAAAGTCGCCCATCATAACTATTTTTCCTCCCTCTTCCATTATCTTGTTTAATGTTATCTTTGTGTCCTCTAACATACTTTTATGTTCACTCTCTTCCCATGAGGCTGTTTTTGGGGGCACATAATTTATAACAAACTTTCTGTTCTTCTTATCTCTGTCTTCTACTTCCATCATTATCATCTCTACTGTATTCTTTCCATATGTGACATCCTTCACGTTTATATCCTTCTTAGTCAGGAACATAACTCCACCCCCTTCCTTTTTCACTCTGTTTCTAATCCAATAATTATATGCATCATGTCCTACACTGTTGGGTGGTAGTGGACCTTTTAATTTTGTTTCTACAATTCCCATTATGTCTGGTTCTTTTTCTTTCAAATAATCATTCAGTTCATTCAATCCTGTTATTAATCCATCTATATTTGTGTAAGACACTCTTAGTTTTCTGCCACTTCCATTGTGCTCTCTGTTTCCCTTTTGTTTTTCTCTTGTATGTCGACTTTAGTTTCATATTCACTACTCTCCAATAGAATCTCTCTTTTTCTGACTCCGTTCTTATCTCGTTTTTTTCCTTTGCTTCAAGTCTTTTCTGTTTTTCTTCCTCTCTTTCCTCTTTATTCATTTCCCTTTTTATCCATACCTTTTTATATTGTTCACTTGTTGCTAGTTTCCCTGTTTTGGATAAGATATTCTCAGCCGTAGTTTGTGACCTGAATTTGATCTTGATTGGTCTGGTCTTGTCTGTACTATATTTCCCTAGCCTGAATTTCTCTTCGATTTGTTTCATTATTTCTGGTTCATCTTCCTGAACTAATTCTAGTAAATTTCTTACTTTTTCATTTTCCTCCTTGATTCTTGTGGTTCTATCTGGGTTATGTTTCTCTTCCATTCCTAATATAATTATACATTTCTTTTTGTCTGCTAAGTCTCTTACTATATTCTCCTTCTGTCTCACCACTTTAATAACTGAGTTTTCAGTTTGTTCATTCATTTGCTGTCTGATTATGTCAGTGAATGCAACTTTGCTATTTTCTTGAATTTTTTTCCAACCCTCCTTGTTCTCCTTATTATTCTCCTTTAAGACTTTATTCTCATCTTTTACTTCTTTTAACTGTTTTTTTAATTCTTCAATTTCCTTAGTTAAGTTTTTGTTCGCCTTCTCTAGTTCTTCTAATTTTTCAACCCTCCGTATAATGTTGTTAACATCATCGAACCTACGCTCCAAGTCCTCGATCATCTTATCGACCTTCTCTTCTAGTCTTGTCAGTCAGGGGGGGTTTGTGTCCCCCCCACCCTCTTTAAATCCCTGGAAAATATTCTCATCACTTTCTACTGTATTGCTTTTGTCTATACTTCTAATCTTTACATTTTTATTAGACATTTCGTCGTCATCAGGAGGCCTTTTGTTTACCTTTCGCCTGTCTGCCTGGGCCAAGTCTACTCCTTCCTCATTTCCTTCCATTTCCCTCAGTAATCTCTCCCCCTTTCCTCTTTCCCTACTTTCCTACTATTCCACGAGCAATTTCCCCCCCACCCTGTAAATACAATAGGCACTTCTCTTTGCGTTGGGATCAACAAACTTCAATTCTCTTCAGAACGTTTTCTAAGCCGTCCATTCGTTGAAGTGTGTATTTATTTACCTAGTTGTATTTACCTAGTTGTATTTTACGGGAAGGGGAGCTATGCTCGTGGGGTCCCGTCTTAATATCTCATTTTATCTAAACTATTTTTAAATTCATGTATTGTTTTTGCACACACCACTTTCTCATCTAACTTGTTCCAACTGTCTATTACTCTGTGAGGAAAGCTGTTCTTTTTCACATCTCTTCTATAGCTGTCTTTTTTTATTTTCTTTCCGTGTCCTCTAGTATTTCTGTCATCCCATTTTATCACATTCTCTCCGTCAGTAATTTCTATGCCTTTCATGATTCTGTAAATAGCTATCAAATCTCCTCTCTTCTTTGCTCTAGTGTCTGTAGTTCAAGTTTTTCTAGTCTCTCTTCATATGATAGTTTTGAGTGTTGGTGCCAATTTTGTAATTGCTCTTTGTATTCTTTCAAGTTTTTTTATACATTTTTTTGTACTTGGTGACCATATCGTTGCTGCATATTCCAATCTTGGTCTTATCAGGGTGATTAGGATTTTCTTCACCATTTCTTCATCCAGGTATGTAAATGCAACTTTGATTGTTCTTATTAGATTATAAGTTTCTCCAAAAATCTTATTTATATGTTTCTCAGGTGACATATTATTCATAACAATGACTCCCAGGTCCTTCTCATTTTCTACTTTTTTTATTCCTTCTTCTCCCAATTTATATGCTCCTGTTATTCTGTTTTTGCTTTTTCCAAATTCCATTATACTACACTTTTTTGTATTGAACTCCATCTCCCATTTCCTACTCCATTCTTGTACCTTATTTAGATCTCTCTGTAGTGATTCACAATCTTCTTCAGTTTTCACTCTTTTCAGTAGTTTTGCATCATCTGCAAAGAAGCTCATATAGCTTTCTATTCCTTCATCCATATCATTAATATATATAGCAAACATTATTGGGGCCAGAACTGTTCCCTGCGGAACACCGCTTATTACTTCATACCATTTTGAGTGTTGGTTTCTTATCACTACTCTCATTTTTCTTTCTTGCGAAAAGTCCTCCATCCAATTTAGTAGTTTGCCCTGTATTCCTCCTTCAGTTTCTAATTTCTTAAGCAACTTCTTATGTGGTACTTTGTCAAAAGCTTTCTTTAGATCTAAAAATGCACAGTCCGCCCATCCATCTCTTTCTTGTATTATATCTATTAGCCTTGAATAGAAACATATTAAATTGGTGACGCATGATCGTCCTTGTCTGAATCCAAATTGCCTTGGATTTAACACTTTATTTTTTTCTAAATATTTTACCCATCTACTTTTGATAATTCTTTCACAAATTTTTGCTATTGTACTTGTTAAAGAGACTGGTCTATAGTTTGTAGGTTCTTCTTTATTTCCTCCTTTATATATAGGTACTATATTTGCTTTTTTCCAATCTTCTGGAACTTTTCCTTCTTTCAAGGAACTATTTAGTATGCTATGTATTTTGTCTGCCAGTTCATTCCTGCATTCTTTTAGTATCCAGTTTGCTATTTCATCTGGTCCATGCGATTTTCTGACATCAAGATTACTCAAGTGTGTTAATATTTCATTCTTTGTTACTTCTATTTCTTCCATAGGGGGGACTTTCTCTTTCTATTCATTCGTTCTCTTCAGGTTGTATGTTCTCCCTTGTAAACACCGATTTAAAATGTTTGTTCATAATTTCCGCCATTTCCATTTCCTCAGTGTATTCAACTCCCTCCTGTCTTAATTTCTCCAAGTCTTGTTTGTTTTTCAGTTTATTGTTTACAAATCTGTAGAATAGTTTTGGTTGATCTTTACACTTATCTATGATATCTTTTTCATATTTTCTCTTTTCCTCTCTGCACATTTGTACATATTCATTTCTATAGCAGGTATATATTTTCCATTTTTCAGGTCTTCTGTCTTTTTTCCATCTGGTCCAGGCTTTGTCTCTTTTGTCTTTTAACTCCCTACAGTTTTTGTTGTACCAGCATTTTACATATTCTTTTTCTTGTTTTTGTCTTGGGACATACTTTTCCACTCCTTTTTTGTAAATTTTTGTCAAAATATTCCATTTCTCTTCTACTGTTGTTTCTTCTTTGTATATTTCTTCCCAGTTTTCCTTTTGAAAGAATTCTCTTATTTTATCAGTTTGTTTTTTCATACATCATTCTTCCTTTTCTGTATTGTTCATTTCTTTTCATATATTTTTCTTCATTAAGTTCCAGTTCAATCAATATGTGGTCACTTTTACTTATTGGTGTTTTATATTCAATTTTGTCCACTATTCTAGGTTCGGATGTATTTACTAGGTCTAGTTTCGATGGCTCTTCATTTCTATACCTAGTGTTCTCCTGTATCCATTGTGTCATTGTATGGTCAGTAACCATCTCAAGTAGAGCGTTTCCCCATGAGCCGTCTCCACCCTTTACTGTCATTTCTTCCCAGCAGATTTCTTTGCAATTAAAGTCGCCCATCATAACTATTTTTCCTCCCTCTTCCATTATCTTGTTTAATGTTATCTTTGTGTCCTCTAACATACTTTTATGTTCACTCTCTTCCCATGAGGCTGTTTTTGGGGGCACATAATTTATCACAAACTTTCTGTTCTTCTTATCTCTGTCTTCTACTTCCATCATTATCATCTCTACTGTATTCTTTCCATATGTGACACCCTTCACGTTTATATTCTTCTTAGTCAGGAACATAACTCCACCCCCTTCCTTTTTCACTCTGTTTCTAATCCAATAATTATATGCATCATGTCCTACACTGTTCGGTGGTAGTGGACCTTTTAATTTTGTTTCTACAATTCCCATTATGTCTGGTTCTTTTTCTTTCAAATAATCATTCAGCTCATTCAATCCTGTTATTAATCCATCTATATTTGTGTAAGACACTCTTAGTTTTCTGCCACTTCCATTGTGTTCTCTGTTTCCCTTTTGTTTTTCTCTTGTATGTCGACTTTCTTTAGTTTCATATTCACTACTCTCCAATAGAATCACTCTTTTTCTGACTCCGTTCTTATCTCGTTTTTTTCCTTTGCTTCAAGTCTTTTCTGTTTTTCTTCCTCTCTTTCCTCTTTATTCATTTCCCTTTTTATCCATACCTTTTTATATTGTTCACTTGTTGCTAGTTTCCCTGTTTTGGATAAGATATTCTCAGCCGTAGTTTGTGACCTGAATTTAATCTTAATTGGTCTGGTCTTGTCTGTACTATATTTCCCTAGCCTGAATTTCTCTTCGATTTGTTTAATTATTTCTGGTTCATCTTCCTGAACTAATTCTAGTAAATTTCTTACTTTTTCATTTTCCTCCTTGATTCTTGTGGTTCTATCTGGGTTATGTTTCTCTTCCATTCCTAATATAATTATACATTTCTTTTTGTCTGCTAAGTCTCTTACTATATTCTCCTTCTGTCTCATCACTTTAATAACTGAGTTTTCAGTTTGTTCATTCATTTGCTGTCTGATTATGTCAGTGAATGCAACTTTGCTATTTTCTTGAATTTTTTTCCAACCCTCCTTGTTCTCCTTATTATTCTCCTTTAAGACTTTATTCTCATCTTTTACTTCTTTTAACTGTTTTTTTAATTCTTCAATTTCCTTAGTTAAGTTTTTGTTCGCCTTCTCTAGTTCTTCCAATTTTTCAACTCTCCGTATAATATTGTTAACATCATCGAACCTACGCTCCAAGTCCTCGATCATCTTATCGACCTTCTCTTCTAGTCTTGTCAGTCAGGGGGGGTTTGTGTCCCCCCCACCCTCTTTAAATCCTTGGAAAATATTCTCATCACTTTCTACTGTATTGCTCTTATCTATGCTTCTAATCTTTACATTTTTATTAGACATTTCATCGTCGTCGGGGGGCCTTTTACCTTTCGCCTGTCTGCCTGGGCCAAGTCTACTCCTTCCTCATTTCCTTCCATTTCCCTCAGTAATCCCTCCCCTTTTCCTCTTTCCCTACTTTCCTACTACTCCACGAGCAATTGCCCCCCCACCCTGTAAATACAATAGGCACTTCTCTTTGCATTGGGATCCACAAAACTTCAATTTTCTTCAGAACGTCTTCTAAGCCGTCCATTCGTTGAAGTGTGTGTGTGTATTTACCTAGTTGTATTTACCTAGTTGTATTTTACGGGAAGGGGAGCTATGCTCGTGGGGTCCCGTCTTCATATCTCATTTTATCTAAACTATTTTTAAATTCATGTATTGTTTTTGCACACACCACTTTCTCATCTAACTTGTTCCAACTGTCTATTGCTCTGTGAGGAAAGCTGTTCTTTTTAAAATCTCTTCTATAGCTGTCTTTTTTTATTTTCTTTCCGTGTCCTCTTGTATTTCTGTCATCCCATTTTATCAGATTCTCTCTATCAGTAATTTCTATGCCTTTCATGATTCTGTAAATAGCTATCAAATCTCCTCTCTCTCTTCTTTGCTCTAGTGTCTGTAGTTTAAGTTTTTGTAGTCTCTCTTCATATGATAGTTTTGAGAGTGTTGGTGCCAGTTTTGTAATTGCTCTTTGTATTCTTTCAAGTTTTTTTATACATTTTTTTGTACTTGGTGACCATATCGTTGCTGCATATTCCAATCTTGGTCTTATCAGGGTGATTAGGATTTTCCTCACCATTTCTTCATCCAGGTATGTAAATGCCACTTTGATTGTTCTTATTAAATTATAAGTTTCTCCAAAAATCTTATTTATATGTTTCTCAGGTGACATATTATTCATAACAATGACTCCCAGGTCCTTCTCATTTTCTACTTTTTTTATTCCTTCTTTTCCCAAATTATATGATCCTGTTATTCTGTTTTTGCTTTTTCCAAATTCCATTATACTACACTTTTTTGTATTGAACTCCATCTCCCACTTCCTACTCCATTCTTGTACTTTATTTAGATCTCTCTGTAGTGATTCACAATCTTCTTCAGTTTTCACTCTTTTCAGTAATTTTGCATCATCTGCAAAGAAGCTCATATAGCTTTCAATTCCTTCATCCATATCATTAATATATATAGCAAACATTATTGGGGCCAGAACTGTTCCCTGCGGGACACCGCTTATTACTTCATTCCATTTTGAGTGCTGATCTCTTATCACTACTCTCATTTTTCTTTCTTGCAAAAAGTCTTCCATCCAATTTAGCAATTTACCTTGTATTCCTCCTTCATATTCTAATTTCTTAAGCAACTTCTTATGTGGTACTTTGTCAAAAGCTTTTTTTAGGTCTAGAAATGCACAATCAGCCCATCCATCTCTTTCTTGTATTATATCTATTAGCCTTGAATAGAAACATATTAAATTGGTGACGCATGATCGTCCTTGTCTGAATCCAAATTGCCTTGGATTTAGTACGTTGTTTTTTTCCAAGTATTTTACCCATCTACTTTTGATAATTCTTTCACATATTTTTGCTATTGTACTTGTTAGAGAGACTGGTCTATAGTTGGTAGGTTCTTCTTTATTTCCTCCTTTATATATAGGTACTATATTTGCTTTTTTCCAATCTTCTGGAACTTTTCCTTCTTTTAAGGAACTGCTTATTATGCTATGTATTTTGTCTGCCAGTTCATTCCTGCATTCTTTCAGAATCCAGTTTGCTATTTCATCTGGCCCATGCGATTTTCTGACATCAAAATTACCCAAGTGTGTCAATATTTCATTCTTTGTTACTTCTATTTCTTCCATAGGGGGGACTTTTTCCTTCCACTCAATCTCTTCAGGTTGTATATTTTCCCTTGTAAACACTGATTTAAAATGTTTGTTCATAATTTCTGCCATTTCCATTTCCTCAGTGTATTCAACTCCTCCTTGTCTTAATTTCTCTAAGTCTTGTTTGTTTTTCAGTTTATTGTTTACAAATCTGTAGAATAGTTTTGGTTGATCTTTACACTTTTCTATAACATCTTTTTCATATTTTCTTTTTTCCTCTCTGCACTTTTGTACATATTCATTTCTATAACCAGTATATATTTTCCATTTTTCAGGTCTTCTGTCTTTTTTCCATCTGGTCCAGGCTTTGTCTCTTTTGTCTTTTAACTCCCTACAACTTTTGTTGTACCAGCATTTTACATATTCTTTTTCTTGTTTTTGTCTTGGGACATACTTTTCCACTCCTTTTTTGTAAATTTTTGTCAAAATATTCCATTTCTCTTCCACTGTTGTTTCTTCTTTGTATATTTCTTCCCAGTTTTCTTGTTGGAAGAATTCTCTTATTTTATCAAAGTTTGTTTTTTCATACATCATTCTTCCTTTTCTATATTGTTCATTTCTTTTCATATATTTTTCTTCATTAAGTTCCAGTTCAATCAATATGTGGTCACTTTTACCTATTGGTGTTTTATATTCAATCTTGTCCACTATTCTAGGTTCAGATGTAATTATTAAGTCTAGCCTCGATGGTTCTTCTTCATTTCTATACCTAGTGTTCTCTTGTATCCATTGTGTCATTGAATGGTCAGTAATCATCTCAAGTAGAGCATTTCCCCATGAGTCATCACCACTCTTTACTGTCATTTCTTCCCAGCAGATTTCTTTGCAATTAAAGTCGCCCATCATAACTATTCTTCCTCCGTCTTCCATTATTTTAGTTAATGCTATCTTTGTGTCCTCTAACATACTTTTATGTTCACTCTCCTCCCATGAGGCTGTTTTCGGAGGCACATAATTGATCACAAATTTTCTGCTCTTCTTATCTCGGTCTTCCACTTCTATCATAATCATCTCTACTGTATTCTTTCCATATATGACACCTTTCACGTTTATATCCTTCTTAGTCAGGAACATAACTCCACCCCCTTGTTTTTTCTCTCTGTTTCTAATCCAATAATTGTATGTATCATGTCCTACACTGTTGGGTGGTAGTGGGCCTTTTAATTTTGTTTCTACAATTCCCATTATGTCCGGTTCTTTTTCTTTCAAATAATCATTCAGTTCATTCAATCCTGTTATCAATCCATCTATATTTGTGTAAGACACTCTTAGTTTTCTGCCACTTCCATTGTATTCTCTGTTTCCCTTATGTTTTTCTTTAGTATGTCGAACTGCTTTATTTTCATGTTCACTACTCTCCAATAGAATCTCTCTTTCTCTGACTCCGTTCTTTCCTCGTTTTTTGCCTTAGCTTCAATTCTTTTCTGCTTTTCTGCCTCTCTTTCCTCCTTATTCATTTCTCTTTTTATCCATACCTTTTTATATTGATCATTTGTTGCTAGTTTCCCTGTCTTGGATAGAATTTTCTCTGCTGTTGTTTGTGACCTGAATTTAATCTTAATTGGTCTGGTCTTATCTGTACTATATTTTCCGAGTCTGAATTTTTCCTCAATTTCCTTTATAATTTCTGGTTCATCTTCCTGGACTAATTTTAATAAACTGCTTACTCTTTCATTTTCCTCCTTGATTCTTGCAGTTCTATCTGGGTTATGTTTCTCTTCCATTCCTAATATAATTATACATTTCTTTTTGTCAGCTAATTCTCTTACTATATTCTCCTTCTGTCTCATCACTTTAATAACTGAGTCTTCATTATGTTCTTTCAATTGCTGTTTGACTATGTCAGTGAATGAAACCTTATTCCCTTCTTGAGTTATTCTCCAATTTTTAGCTTCTGTAGCTAGTTTCTCTCTGTTTTCATTACTATTCTTCTTCAATTTCTCATTCTCCTCCTTTACATTTCCTAACTGTCTTTTTAGGTCCTCTATTTCTTCAGTTAAGTTTCTGTTAGCCTTCTCTAGTTGTTCCAACCTTTCAATTCTTTGAAAAATGGAGTCTACGTTACCTAACTTACGCTCCAAGTCCTCGATCACCTTATCATATCTCTCCTCTAGTCTTATCAGTCGGGGGGGGGGGGGGGGGGGGCTTGTGTCCCCCCCACCCTCTTTAAATCCCTGGAACATATTCTCGTCACTTTCTTCTGTATTGCTCCTCTCTATACTTCTAATCTTTACATTTTTATTAGACATTTGATCCTCGCTAAGTCTTTTGTTTACCTTCCGCTTGTCTGGCTGGTCAAAGTCTACTCCCTCCTCATTTCCTTCCATTTCCCTCAGTAATCCCTCCCCTTTTCCTCTTTCCCTACGTTCCCACTACTCCACGAGCAATTTCCCCCCCACCCTGCAAAAACACTAGGCACTTCTCTTTGCGTTGGGATCCACAGACTTCACTTTTCTTCAGAACGTCTTCTAAGCCGTCCATTCGTTGAAGTGTGTGTGTGTGTGTGTGTATATATATATACATATACATATATATACATATACATATATACATATATATATATACATATATATATATACATATATATATATATATACATATATATATACATATATATATATATATATATATACATATATATATGCAGAAAAAACACTGGGAAATAAGAAACTTAGTCTGAATGTTTTTGTCTATTTAAGACATTATTCCTTGATAATGTCTTAAATAGACAAAAATGTTTGGACTAAGCTTCTGATTTTCCAGTGTTTTTTTCTACAAATTATTTTCACATGTACCTTGTGAATTACTGCAATATATATATATATATATATATATATATATATATATATATATATATATATATATATATATATATATATATATATATATATATATATATAGTCAGTCCTGGGCTTGATATGAAACTGCATCCAATGTTGGGGCCGTAGATCAGAAGATTTTGGAGAGAGTGGAGCTGCTCCTTAGCCTCTGTAAAAAATCAACTAGCCCTTCTGGTAAGATATGTAGACATGAAGGTAAATATCCATGAGGACTTCCTAAAATTTGAGGAGGCCACTGATGGAACTGGCAAAACAATAGCAGGGCTAATTGTTTCCAAACTTAAGGAATATGGTTTGGATCTTAGCCTTCTGAGAGGTCAGGCGTACAATGGAAGTGCAGCAATGAAGGGAGATACAAACATGCTCAAGCACACATTAGACAAATCTACAAAAAGGCAATTTTCACCTACTGCAGCAGTCATGTCTTCAGTCAGGTAGTGTGTCAAGCTGCAAAGGTGCAATATGTCAATAACTGTGTGGGAACAGTTAAGGAAACCACGAACTTCATGGGCGCCAGTGTCAAGACTCAAGAGGATGAGAGAATTTGACACCAAAGTGTTTGAACAGAAACACAGCATCATCAAAGGCTTCAAAAATGCTAGCTGCCAAGACAGCACATCAATTTGTAGCGGCTCTCTGTGTATGTGAGCGCTTTGCTAATCTACTACTGCCAATGTCAGTACTGTTCAAAAATCCCAAACTCCACATAATTCAATGTGCCAAAGAAGTTAATAACCTCCTGGGGGCACATCCATCCAAGCTAATGCTGAGGACTTCCATTTCATTTTCGTGGAAGCTGAAAATCTGTTGGGTGAACAAATACAAGTGCCACGGCAGTGTACAAAGCAAACCAAGAGGTCAAATCTAGAAATACACGAACCTGAATCCTACTTTAGGATTCAGTTTTCTTGCCATACAGCAAGTACAAAGACGATTCGGCACTCACACCCAGACAGCTCTACCTCTGCAATATCTTATTCCAAAGTATATTAACAAAACCATATTTGATCAATTGGTGAAAAGAAGCTGCTGAGTGCTATAAAGATCTGCCTGGAACGCAGGCAGACCTGCATGGGGAAATTGAAAGATGGTGCCATAAATGGAACACAGAAAGTGTGAGTTGCAGGAGTAATGAGAGAATCCCAGCAACATGCTCAGAAATTCTGGCACTTGAAAGCCTTGGTGTGTTTTATCCAGATCATTAAGATTCTATGTACTCTTCCAGTCACATAAGCATCAGATGAACGTAGTTTCAGCTGTCCGAGAAAATTAAAAACATACCTCAGATCAACAAGCACGAAGAAAGATTGTCGGGTCAGGCACTAGTGAATATTCACAGGAATAAGGTGCCCTATGAAGAAGAAATCATTGCTGAACTTGCTTTAAAAGCTCGCATTAAGAAAATGTGCATCAAACTTTATGAGGCAGCGGCATGCTAACATCGATGTAGTTGTAAGTAAACGTTAATTACATTTTCCACTTGAAATTTTTTGTTAATAATAATGTATTGCATTAACCATTCTAGTCCGATTTCAAATGTTTCTAGTTTATTTGCAGTTTTTTACTAACGTATTTTTTTAGATAAAAAATGTGTAGTTATTTTCGTTACGCAATATTCACTTATACATACTAAACAAAATAAATTGTTGTACGTATTAATGTAATTCAGACACAAGCATAACAGTGTACTTTCTAATTACATTCTGGTTAGTATTCACTAATTCTATTCCACTTTGTTTTCTTATAAAACGGTGACTTATTGAGTTAAACCAGATCAAACCAATGCTATTTTATTTCGTAATAAATTATATTATTAATGCAGTCACTATAATAACCATGAACATATTTGCAATTATTCATGAGGTTTGGTTTGTTTTCAAATGTTTGTTGTTTTTTCAAATGCACAAAAGTAAATAAAAGTGACTTATATTAATTTTTCCCTCGCCTCATTTTCCATTTTCATGCAACCCCACCCCCGAAAAAAATTCCTGGGTGCGTCCCTGTACAGTATATATTCATATTGTTACCAATCTGCAACAACTACTTATTACACTCACCAATTATATTTCACATGGGCCGTGATCCGGAATCCACGAGTCTCGATGGTAAAAAATATGCACTTGTCCGGGTCAGGGAAAAGGAAGTACTGTCTTTTTCTTGATTTTAGTCTAACTAACGAATATGCGGATTTTGCACGTGCATTTTGCTCCGGGTGGCTAGCTCTACTAACGCTATCCGAAGCAGTGCTGCCACTGTGATCTATGCCAATTCCCACAAATGTGAGTTTTTTCCCACAAGGAAATCTGAATTCCCACATTTTTTCCCACAAAAAAAGAAGGAATTATTACACAAATAAGTTCATTGCAACATATATTTAATAAAATTCTACACACAAATAATGGTAAGCAGTTTAAACATGATAGGTTGGAAGTTACAGTAACTTAGAGTTGACTTTTGTATGAAAGATATAATTCAGAATAAAAATAAAGTATTGTCTTTTACATTGAAATTAAGTTTTAATTATTTCTTCTAAAACTGCATTGAAATGAATAAAAAAAAATCAAAATACAATTTCATTCTATGTCTACTTCCAAAAGGGTGGAAATAAGAGAGATGTTTCAGAAAGAAAAACATGTACCTTTAGAAGTGAAAAGAATAATTTTCAATACTGTCTTGTCTCCTACCCTAACATAGGGCTCAGAAAGTTGGGTAATGACAAAAGTAGACATAAGCAGGATTCAGGCAGCGGAAATGAGACCATTAAGAGCCATAGTTGGAAAGACGAGGAGAGATAAATTAAAAAATGAAGACATAAGGAAAAGCATTGGCGTCTGTTCCATGCTAAGCAAAATAGATGCTGCCCAGTTAAGATGGTTAGGACATTTAGAAAGAATGGATGAAGAAAGAATTGCAAGGGGATGCTGGGAGTGGAAGCCGGATGGAAGAAGGCCAAGAGGAAGACCGAGAAAGAGATGGAAAGAAAATGTTGAAGAAGCCCTCAGCAGACATGACTTGCCCAACAGCGAAACTCTGAAGGAGGAAGGGGCCTTCCATGATAGAGCCAAATGGAGGAACATGCTGGGACCACTGACAGGCATAACGCCTACTACTGGGAGCTGAAGTAAGAAGTAAGTAAGTCTACTTCCAAAACAATGTCTTGATTTTTTTTTTCTTCAGCCTTAGCAAAAAAGTTCTTTAACATGTCTTCAGTGGGAATAAAGTCAATACAAGATGAACCCTGAAGAGACAAGCCATACCTAATTTGCAAAATAGGCTCAACAGATTGTACACTAAATTTGTTCCTTTTGAGTGCACGATGTTCAAAACCGAAAATACCCTTTCCACATTTGCATTTGAGAAAGGCAAAGACATTAATGCCAAGGCGAAGACAGAAATATTGGGGAACTTCCGGTTACCTGCAGAATCTAGTTTTTCATATACCTCTGTCCAAAATGCAACACTGCTTTCCAAACATGATTATGGCCATTGCTCAAGATTAAGTACACCATTCATAAAAATACCCGCAAGACTGATTGCATACAATAATACTGGCTTCATGGGCAAAGTTTAAAATGTTACAGAAACCTATCTCTCAAATTCTTACCTATCTCTGATCATTCTCCCATGCAGAACGAGATCGTTGCATGTATTTCTCATCAAAGTGTACTCATTCTTGGTAGAATAGATAATAGTAGGACTAGTCTATCGTGGGATCGTCCGAGTGGACTGCTGTGATCGAAGTCGAACTAACGGACTTTCGAATTTGTCACAACACCTTCCAAACTTTTTTTTTTTTTTTTTTTCAAGTCTATCACCGCTATCTTCAGGTCTACGTTTGGTACGTCCGAGTCTTACTGCGCACTCAATTCAAATTTCGTAATTCGTTCTGTACGTTGGTCCTACTCTCCCCTGTCCGCTCTCACATGTTCTATGTGAAATCACGCAGTTCAGTAAACTCCGAGTCCGGGATGTTGACGAAAACCAATCCTGTGGACTAGACTTACTGTCCTGACAATTAATTGTTCCTGTCCACCTACTTTATGTAAACTGTTTGTCGTCACTTAAGGTCTACGTTTGGTACGTCCGAGTCTTGCTGCGCACTCAATTCAAATTTCGTAATTCGTTCTGTACGTTGGTCCTACTCTCCACTGTCCGCTCTCACACGTTCTATGTGAAATCACGCTTGCGGTCCCGTGAGACGTGCAAAACGTTCTCCTTCTTTACCTCTACAGGTTCACGTATACATACACCATATAACTAGACATTAAGCAATAAAGATTAAATATGATGCTTTTCGTATTAGGGTAGACTTAGCTAGAATATATCGGTATTAGGTAGTCTTAATTTCTTTACCAGTGCCTATTTATCTACAAATTTAGGGCACTTGTCACATTTATATCTTGGTTAATGAAAAACTACAATATTTGTGGTGTTTTCAGAAAAAAAATACAAGACTCCAAGATCAAAGAAAAAAACAACAACACTAGATCTACAAGGAAAACACAAGGAGTGGCAACACTGCTTACGGAATACAAATTTATAAGAACACCAATGCCACCCCACCCCCACTGCCAGGCCCGGGCCAGTTATAACCGTTTCTGTTGATACTTGGCTGATACATATTTGAAAATTGACGGGGTGTCTTGCCTTATTTAGCTGTGTATGTACTTTTGCACTATTATTATTACTATTATTTCAACATTTACTTGATATCCCATAAAATTCCACAAAAATAAAAATTCCCATGAGACCTCCAACAAAAATGCAAAATATATACAAAAACTCCCACAGATATTGAGGTGTTAAAGTCCTCCCACAAAACATCCCATGTGAGCAAATTTCTCCCACAAATTTGTGGAAAATTCCCACAAAATTGCATCCCTGATTCGGGGTATGGCGGGTGACGCCGGGACCCCCACTGGCGTCCCCCCACGCATACCCTCGCTATATAACCCTTGCTTCATCTCCGAATCACGCATCAATGACACGTTACAAAGGGCACCACGTTCCAGTGCCACAGGCCTTGCCCAATCGAGAAGGCTGCCTTCTTTTTATCCTCAGGCGTCATCCCGACTTGATGATAGACTTTAAGTCCAGCGTGGAGAACCACTGGACCCCACTGAGAGCGTCTAGAGCAGTGGTTCTTACCTGTGGGGAATTCCCACTGGTGGGGAATGGCGGAGTTGCCAAGTGGGGAATGACCGGTTGGACAGAAGAACCACTGTTTTTTTTTTTTTTTTTTTTTTTTAATCGATGTGTTTTTGTTTCTTTTTGTTTGTTTCTGGTGTCTTCTTGTTGTCACATTTCGTGAATTTGTTTCCACCCACAAATAGTGCTTCAAAATTTAATACATTACATCCAAATGTTGACTTACTTTACAAATCACAACCATTTACAGACTATTTTAATAACAAAAACAACCAATATATGAGGTATTGTAAGTCATGTTTGGGTAAAAGTGACAACACTATATTTACGTACTAAACACTGCATGGGTTAAAATCGAATTTGTCAAAGACCGATGCTGTGGTGGGAAATGGAGAGTTGGCTCACTAAAAAGTGGGGAATTGGAGAAAAAAGGTTAAGAACCACTGGTCTAGAGTCTCGTCGATGCAGGGGGGCATCAGGGACAGTGACGGCGTTCAGCGCCCGGTAATCTACGCAAAACCTCCGGCTTCCATCCTTCTTCGTCACTAGGACTACCGGCGAGCACCACGGGCTGTCTGACCGCTCAATCACTCCCGTTGCTGCCAACTCTCGGACAAGCTTTTCCATTTCTTCTCTCTCCGCTGGTGGGACCCGACGAGTCGCCTGCTTGATGGGAGGACTATCTCTGGTATAGATGCTGTGTTGAACCAATGACGTGCGACCCAAGTCCATGTCTCCACTGCTGAACACGTCACGGTACTGTGCAAGTAATGCCTTCACTCTACTCGCCTGCTCATCTGTCAGCTGCGTGATACTTCTCTTCGTCAAGTCTTCCAAGTACTCAGGAAGGCCCTCTGGTCGGTCCTTCTGTTTCTTTTCCTCCTTCGATGGCCCCATATTGCTGTTAGCGGTGGTGATAGTGGTGGATGCGGTGCGGTGCAAAGCCGTAGTAGCAGAGGTGCGGGCCACTCTTCCCTTCCGCGCTTTACCTTGGCTGGGTGACTTGACGGCCTGGGATCTCTGCCCTCTGGGTTCCCTTACCTCATCCTTCGTGGCGAGCTCTCCATTAGGATTCAAAGGCACTTCACAGCCTCTTACTGACATCCTACCCTCCTGGAGATCAACACACGCCCCCACGAGATTAAGGAAATCCAACCCCAACAGGCATTCATCTTCCATCTCCACCACAAGTACAGGCAAGCATTCAGTCACCCTGCCTACGGCCAGATTCACTCACACCGGTCCCTTCACCGGTACACAGTCTCCTGTAACTCCGCACAGTTGCTGACCCACGCACTTCACACCACGTCCCGGTAGGACTCCCTCTCGTACGAAGGTCCTCTCTGCCGCCGTATCTACCATCTCCACTTGGCGTCCATTGATACTCCCCGCCACCTTGATGGCGTCGGACGCCGCCACCTTGATGGCGTCGGACGCCGCCACCTGACGACACCTTAGACGGTTTGGGGAGCCCGAGTGTTCTGCTGGGAAGGTGCCCCGGCCCCCAGCTGCTTCAAGTTTCCCGCCGACGGCGTCACCCCCTTGGGCTGGCGGCACTCAGAGGAACTGTGCCCTCGTATTCCACAACTCCAGCAACAGGGCTCGAACACCGGTCGCATTCCGTCCTCCAGCGACCGTGCCCTCCTCTTGCAGTAGTGCTTTTTTGTGACCTACCTGACCACAGTTGAAGCATGACCCTTTGAAAGGCTTGAAGCTCTTTCCACCAGGTATGCCTTGCCACTTGCCTGCGCACGGCTCGGGCGACGCTTCCACCCCGACGGGTCGCTGGGAGGTGGGTGAGCAGCAGGGCTCACGCTCATGAGAAAGGCTTCAAATTCCGCTGCCCTTGCCAAAGACTCTCGCACGTTCTTGGGCGCAGCCCTGCTTAACGTGTATCTGTAACTGCCGGTCTTGAAGGGCGTCCACGAAGCAGTCCTAGGCCAACATATCCACGGTGTCCTCCGTGGCCATGGGGTAAGCGCCCCTCACTAGCGCCTCCACGTCCTGCGCTAGTAAGGGAAGGGCCTCGTCCTTCCCTCGCCTCCTCGTCTTCAGTTGAGCCTGGAACACCTCCGTTTGCCGCCTCCTGCCGAAGCGACGCCGGAGAGCCCCAGCCACACTGTCATAACATCGCAGTTACGCGGGGGTTAAGTGCTCCAGCACTTCCAACGCACACTCACCAGCTGAAAGGCCTTCTCTTTCTGTGACAAATTTTGACGAGCTGCAAACAAATCGTACTGTGCTTGGTACGCGTCCCAAGACACCTTCCCGTCATATTCAATCACCTTCCTCTCCTTCTCGTACCGCATGACCTCACCACCTCCACAGGCCTCCCGGGGTTGTAGTTCAACTAAACGACTCCCCAAACGTCTCCCTGTGAGGTCGTCTTCTGGGTTCACGTGGCAACAGTCGTTCCTCGGCCGTAGAGATGCCGGTGGCGGCGAGAGGCTACGAGGAGGTGAGGGTGGTGGGGTCACTGGGGTGATTGTGCTCACCGCTTGCAACGCAGGTAGGGACGAAGCTCCCTCTACACGACGCTCAGCAAAATTGCACCTGTCACGGTATCGAGATTTGCCTCAAACTCCCCATTCTCCTGTCTCAATAAAACCGCCTCAAGTGTCGATACCTTGTCAAGACACGTCTGCATGTGCTCACGGTACCTCTCTTCTATCGCTTTCACCTCCTCCTTGACCTCTTCCTTCACTGCCACCACCTCTTCCTTCATCACCACTACCTCTTCCTTAACCTTCTCTTTCACACGGTGGTACATGTCGTCGGTATACTTGTTAGCACGTGTTTCTAACGATCCCATGTTCTCCCCCATAACAGCCCTCAGTTCCTCTTTCACTTCAGTCATGACCTGTTTTTGCTGATCCATTTGGATCGCAAGCATATCTGCCATGACCTGTTGTTGGTGTTTCAACATCTCGGCCAATGAGCGTTGTGCCAAGAGCAACATTGACTGAGGAACGTGTTCTGTAACCTAACGGTGCAACACCGTGTCATCCTCACATTCACTCGACGCCATAACACTCGCCTCCTGCCTTCCCTCAATTTCTCTGTCTTTACCATCACCGGTGGCATCCATGATCACTTGAGTCACTTATCACTTCAATATCAAATCACTTATCATTTCGATATCAAGTCACTTATCACTTCGATATCAAATCATTTATCACTTCAACATCATCCCACTCCTGACACCAATTGTTACGAATCTGCAACAACTACTTATTACACTCACCAATTATATTTCACATGGGCTGTGATCCGGAATCCACGAGTCTCGATGGTAAAAATTATACACTTGTCCGGGTCAGGGAAAAGGAAGTAATGTCACTTTCTTGATTTTATTCTAACTAACGAATATGAGGATTTTCCAAGTGTGTTTAGCTCCGGGAGGCTAGCTCTACTCAAGGTCTAAATATACAGGTCAGACCGTTTAAATTATTGTGCGCAGCTTCTGACGTCATTAGGCTGGGTCCGTTTTCTCTTTGTGAAACACTGAAGAAAACTGTGAAACGCCAAGGAAGACAGGAACTATAATATTTTATATATTATATATATATATATTATATATCATATATATTATATATTCATATATATAGACAGGAACTATAATATTTTATATATATTTATATATATATATATATATTTCATATAATATTTGTCAGAATATAACTAATTGCGTGGAGCGGTGCGAGCGAAAACAACGACATTCTCGAACGACGGACCAACTTAAACTGACAGATATAGGACCCGCCAACCCCACTTTGAACAGCCAGGTGACGTCCACGGGCCCGCTGCGCCAACTCCCTCGAAATTCGGTCGGAAGTGGTTAGACCTTATATCCTTAGATCTTGGCTCTACTAACGCTATCCGGGGTTTGACGGGCGACGCCGGGACCTCCCCTGGCGTCCCCCCACGCATACCCTCGCTACATACCCCTTGCTTCCTCTCCGAATCACGCATCAATCACGTTACAAATCACGTCACGTCCATACTAACCATCCAGGCGCACTATGCAACATTCATTCATGCTCTTTCCCCACAATATATATATATATATATATATATATATATATATATATGTATATATATATATATGTGTGTGTGTGTGTGTGTGTGTGTGTGTATACACACATTTTAACAACCACAATGCACTTTAATTCTTATAATTAAAGTGCATTGTAGTTGTTAAAATGCATCTCTAATCACTGAGACCCATTCAGTGTTGTACACACACACACACACACACACTTCAGCGAATGGACGGCTTGGATGACGTTCTGAAGAAAACTGAAGTCTGTGGATCCCAACGCAAAGAGAAGTGCCTAGTGTTTTTACAGGGTGGGGGGGAAATTGCTCGTGGAGTAGTGGGAAAGTAGGGAAAGAGGAAAAGGGGAGGGATTACTGAGGGAAATGGAAGGAAATGAGGAGGGAGTAGACTTGGCCCAGCCAGACAAACGAAAGGTAAACAAAAGGCTGAGTGAGGATGAAATGTCTAATAAAATTGTAAAGATTAGAAGTATAGAGAGGAGCAATACAGTAGAAAGTGACGAGAATATGTTCCAGGGATTTAAAGAGGGTGGGGGGGACACAACCCCCCCCCGACTGATAAGACTAGAGGAGAGAGTTGATAAGGTGATCGAGGACTTGGAACGTAAGTTAGGTAATGTTGATTCCATTTTCCAGAGAATTGAAAGGTTGGAACAACTAGAGAAGGCAAACAGAAACTTAACTGAAGAAATAGAGGACCTAAAAAGACAGTTAGGAAATGTAAAGGAGGAGAATGAGAAATTGAAGAAGAATAGTAATGAAAACAGAGAGAAAATAGCTACAGAAGCTAAAAATTGGAGAACAACCCAAGAAGGGAATAAGGTTTCATTCACTGACATAGTCAAACAGCAATTGAAAGAACATAATGAAGACTCAGTTATTAAAGTGATGAGACAGAAGGAGAATATAGTAAGAGAATTAGCTGACAAAAAGAAATGTATAATTATATTAGGAATGGAAGAGAAACATAACCCAGATAGAACCTCAAGAATCAAGGAGGAAAATGAAAGAGTAAGCAGTTTATTAAAATTAGTCCAGGAAGATGAACCAGAAATTATAAAGGAAATTGAGGAAAAATTTAGACTCGGAAAATATAGTACAGATAAGACCAGACCAATTAAGATTAAATTCAGGTCACAAACAACGGCAGAGAAAATTCTATCCAAAACAGGGAAACTAGCAACAAATGATCAATATAAAAAGGTATGGATAAAAAGAGAAATGAATAAGGAGGAAAGAGAAGCAGAAAAGCAGAAAAGACTTGAAGCTAAGGCAAAAAACGAGGAAAGAACGGAGTCAGAGAAAGAGAGATTCTATTGGAGAGTAGTGAACATGAAAATAAGGCAGTTCGACATACTAAAGAAAAACATAAGGGAAACAGAGAACACAATGGAAGTGGCAGAAAACTAAGAGCGTCTTACACAAATATAGATGGATTGATAACAGGATTGAATGAACTGAATGATTATTTGAAAGAAAAAGAACCGGACATAATGGGAATTGTAGAAACAAAATTAAAAGGCCCACTACCACCCAACAGTGTAGGACATGATGCATACAATTATTGGATTAGAAACAGAGAGAAAAAACAAGGGGGTGGAGTGATGTTCCTGACTAAGAAGGATATAAACGTGAAAGGTGTCATATATGGAAAGAATACAGTAGAGATGATTATGATAGAAGTGGAAGACCGAGATAAGAAGAGCAGAAAATTTGTGATCAATTATGTGCCTCCGAAAACAGCCTCATGGGAGGAGAGTGAACATAAAAGTATGTTAGAGGACACAAAGATAGCATTAACTAAAATAATGGAAGACGGAGGAAGAATAGTTATGATGGGCGACTTTAATTGCAAAGAAATCTGCTGGGAAGAAATGACAGTAAAGAGTGGTGATGACTCATGGGGAAATGCTCTACTTGAGATGATTACTGACCATTCAATGACACAATGGATACAAGAGAACACTAGGTATAGAAATGAAGAAGAACCATCGAGGCTAGAATTAATAATTACATCTGAACCTAGAATAGTGGACAAGATTGAATATAAAACACCAATATGTAAAAGTGACCACATATTGATTGAACTGGAACTTAATGAAGAAAAATATATGAAAAGAAATGAACAATATAGAAAAGGAAGAATGATGTATGAAAAAACAAACTTTGATAAAATAAGAGAATTCTTCCAACAAGAAAACTGGGAAGAAATATACAAAGAAGAAACATCAGTGGGAGAGAAATGGAATATTTTGACAAAAATTTACAAAAAAGGAGTGGAAAAGTATGTCCCAAGACAAAAACAAGAAAAAGAATATGTAAAATGCTGGTACAACAAAAGTTGTAGGGAGTTAAAAGACAAAAGAGACAAAGCCTGGACCAGATGGAAAGAAGACAGAAGACCTGAAAAATTGAAAATATATACTGGTTATAGAAATGAATATGTACAAAAGTGCAGAGAGGAAAAAAGAAAATATGAAAAAGATGTTATAGAAAAGTGTAAAGATCAACCAAAACTATTCTACAGATTTGTAAACAATAAACTGAAAAACAAACAAGACTTGGAGAAATTAAGACAAGGAGGAGTTGAATACACTGAGGAAATGGAAATGGCGGAAATTATGAACAAACATTTTAAATTGTTTACAAGGGAAAATATACAACCTGAAGAGATTGAGTGCAAAGAAAAAGTCCCCCCTATGGAAGAAATAGAAGTAACAAAGAATGAAATATTGACACACTTGGGTAATTTTGATTTCAGAAAATCGCATGGGCCAGATGAAATAGCAAACTGGATTCTGAAAGAATGCAGGAATGAACTGGCAGACAAAATACATAGCATAATAAGCAGTTCCTTAAAAGAAGGAAAAGTTCCAGAAGATTGGAAAAAAGCAAATATAGTACCTATATATAAAGGAGGAAATAAAGAAGAACCTACCAACTATAGACCAGTCTCTCTAACAAGTACAATAGCAAAAATTTGTGAAAGAATTATCAAAAGTAGATGGGTAAAATACTTGGAAAAAAACAACGTACTAAATTCAAGGCAATTTGGATTCAGACAAGGACGATCATGCGTCACCAATTTAATATGTTTCTATTCAAGGCTAATAGATATAATACAAGAAAGAGATGGATGGGCTGATTGTGCATTTCTAGACCTAAAAAAAGCTTTTGACAAAGTACCACATAAGAAGTTGCTTAAGAAATTAGAATATGAAGGAGGAATACAAGGTAAATTGCTAAATTGGATGGAAGACTTTTTGCAAGAAAGAAAAATGAGAGTAGTGATAAGAGATCAGCACTCAAAATGGAATGAAGTAATAAGCGGTGTCCCGCAGGGAACAGTTCTGGCCCCAATAATGTTTGCTATATATATTAATGATATGAATGAAGGAATTGAAAGCTATATGAGCTTCTTTGCAGATGATGCAAAACTACTGAAAAGAGTGAAAACTGAAGAAGATTGTGAATCACTACAGAGAGATCTAAATAAAGTACAAGAATGGAGTAGGAAGTGGGAGATGGAGTTCAATACAAAAAAGTGTAGTATAATGGAATTTGGAAAAAGCAAAAACAGAATAACAGGATCATATAATTTGGGAGAAGAAGGAATAAAAAAAGTAGAAAATGAGAAGGACCTGGGAGTCATTGTTATGAATAATATGTCACCTGAGAAACATATAAATAAGATTTTTGGAGAGACTTATAATTTAATAAGAACAATCAAAGTGGCATTTACATACCTGGATGAAGAAATGGTGAGGAAAATCCTAATCACCCTGATAAGACCAAGATTGGAATATGCAGCAACGATATGGTCACCAAGTACAAAAAAATGTATAAAAAAACTTGAAAGAATACAAAGAGCAATTACAAAATTGGCACCAACACTCTCAAAACTATCATATGAAGAGAGACTACAAAAACTTAAACTACAGACACTAGAGCAAAGAAGAGAGAGAGGAGATTTGATAGCTATTTACAGAATCATGAAAGGCATAGAAATTACTGATAGAGAGAATCTGATAAAATGGGATGATAGAAATACAAGAGGACACGGAAAGAAAATAAAAAAAGACAGCTATAGAAGAGATTTGAAAAAGAACAGCTTTCCTCACAGAGTAATAGACAGTTGGAACAAGGTAGATGAGAAAGTGGTGTGTGCAAAAACAATACATGAATTTAAAAATAGTTTAGATAAAATGAGATATGAAGACGGGACCCTCACGAGCATAGCTCCCCTTCCCGTAAAATACAACTAGGTAAATACAACTAGGTAAATACACACACACACACACACATATATATATGTATATATATATACATATATATACATATATATATATATATATATACACATATATATGGATCAGTGATAGATACCTGTTTATAGCACTGTGACAAACATCAAAGAGGATCATCTTCCCCACTCTTCGTCTTCAATTCCCAAACTACATCCATTTCGAGGTACAACTCGTTCTCTGGACCGTACCTAAGATCTGTCAACTTTTGATTATTCTCTGCTTTTTCACATTAGCAGATATAACAAGTGGCGGTTGCTTCTCTCCTATCAGACTGCGGCATTAAAAAGATCCACACCAATCACCTGGCAGATGACAGAAGAAGAAGGGAAAAAATCGTTACCGCTATTGGGTTTATCAAGACCGTGTTACCTAAACGAGAGGAGTTTCCCTACCTAGCAGTTCTAGAAAAAAAAGCATGAACTATTTCAGCAGTTTACTATCCAAATATTACTGCAAATGTGTAACGTGTCTTTACAATGCTATAATTAAATTTTAGTTGAAGTAAATCTTATAGAGTATAGCACAGGCCCGTTGGTCTAGGGGTATGATTCCTGCTTTGGGTGCAGGAGGTCCCGGGTTCAAATCCCGGACGGGCCCTGTTTTATTTACATCATTTTTCCTTACCGCTATTAATACGGGCCAAGAACTTTCATTATTTCTCCTCACTGCTATTAATAGTAACAATATTATTTTTTGCATTAATTTGCAATGCAAGGCGTCGTTGGTGTATAAAGTTGCCTTCTTAGAGATCAATACAGACACTGGTCACTTCGGTATTGAAATATTTTGCAATGAAATTTCGACCTACCGCGACCAGGATTCGAATCTGAGTTATCGCGACCACAATGGAATGTACTAACCTGATGTGATCACGGCCACTTACATAACTTATCATATATAATAAAATTAAAAGAACAAATTTCTTATGTCCTTCGGAATTTTTTTTATCAGGAATTTCCTGCATCACTGACAAACATTTCCAAGTATTTTTTCATACTTAATATCCTACATATACATATAAATGTACACACACCTACATATATCAAATTATTAGGTATATTGGGTAAATACACATATACCCAGAGTTGCCGCGTTTTCTACACTGCCGTGTAGAATGGGAGTGTTGCCATACCGGGGCATACATTTTCCTCGAGCGTGTGCCGAAGTGGCAACTGAACAGGTCGAATAAATACCACTTTGCTTCCGATTATATTTTTACAGTAAAGGAAAACATTTGACGGCATTTTTAATCAATTTGTACTATTGTAATTTGTTTTGTGTTTTTTTCTCTCTCTCTATGTATGGGTCGCAGAATGAAATTAAATGCGTTCATTTTATAGTTTAATATAGAGATATGACTATAAAACTACAACACAAAATATAACTATACAATAACAACAGAGAAACAATTATAAAACGTCAACAGAAAAAATAACAAAACAATGATAAAAAAACATATTTGTACAATTAATATGCGTTGAGCATGGAGTCTGATGGTGTAAATTTATAGCATGCTCCATTTTCCTTTACAACTTCTGAGATTTGGCATATAGCCTTTATTGTGTCTATGTGTAAATTATTGCGTATATCACTTTTTATTAAATGTAATTTAAAATACCGGTGCTCAAGAAGGAAATGGTGTTTTTTGGCTTTTGAAAGATATCTTCATCTTGGAGTTTCGTAACACCTGTTGTCGCTTTGAATATAGAGAAATGACGGTGTTTCATAGCAAGACAAGTACTAGTCAAACTTTGACAAAATGTTGGTTCTAGTTTTATTTACAATATATTCTTGAAGGTATATAAGGCCCTCATGCCCTAAAATATTCAGTAAAATATATAAAAAAAAATATATATTTTATTATTGCAAAAAGAAAGCTGAAACTTTAGCGTATATATATTTTTTCTATACCGTATCTTTTGGGGTACAATATTTGATTAGGAACATAATTACCAATAAAAGTCATATGTTTTGATGTACCATCTATTATTTGATAACTAGTTATATGATTTTTAAACAACAGCTTGAGTTTCTAAAAATTTGAACTGTCCGTCGATATGAAGAAAAAAAAATCCTCGCGCAGTTGCCACATGCCGCCATTTATATACGTTTTGGTACAAAATTCTTCGAAACGGCAGCCCTGAATTTAGATCCTGGGGTTGGGGTGGAAGGGATGTATCCCTCCTTAGAATTTGGCTTGGAGAGGGATTGGTGGCTCATATAATCACCTCCAGGGAAATTATTACCAGGAGTGGGGGGGGGGGGGGTTGAATAGGCTATTTCTCCTCCCTGACCAAAATCCTGGGATGAATGCATCCCCCGCATCACCCACTAATTAGCTAAGGATCTACACGCATGCATAAAAGGTGCAATTAGGGCCCTAACTAGGACAGTGGATTGCCTAGTACTTAAATTTTAGTATTAATCTTTACTACTTATAATAAACTGTGTAAATAATTATTAACCGATAACTGTCACGCAGAAGAAAAAAAATACACTGATATTGAACATACATCTGGAAAGCTGTGAAATTTGACAGTGACAGATATTGAACTATAAAACTTCAGTATACCTACCTTGTGATGAGTTATATTCATTGCATAAAATGCAAGAAATTTATTAACTTCTTTACATTCAATGCAATGAATCTCATGATTAATTTCTGATCTTCCATTGTGCTGTTCTGAAAGAAAAAGTAACACCTAAATTAAGTCACAGCACCATGAAAAAAGTTATGATATTTTTCATATCACATTGAAAGATTAATGCTCTAGAGACGTTGTTCTCAAACTGTGGTATTTATACCCTTGTGGTGTGAACGGGTGTGAATGTGGAGTATTGGATGCGCAGTTGCCACCCCGGCACGGGGGCAAAGGTCACTCCGTAGAATGAGAGGAGGGGGCGTCGGTCGAAGGGGCACGACAGTGTTGAGCGAATGAGGAGAGAAAAGGAATGAGAAAAGTGCAGTAGAGGAAATATATATAAAAGTTAGGCCTAAGTGATAGGATTAGACATGAATCATTAGTGAATAGTTAAAAGTGACGTCATCATTGTGTCCTGCAACGACGAAGAGAAGGAAGAACAGCACTAAGGTAAGTGAATCGCGTACCTAAGCCCCATGCTATCTAGGAAATGGAGAAGGCGGCTAACCCAAGTGGGGAATCAAGATGAGCAATACAACCGTAAAGGCGTTCGATGGCTTTGGAGATGTCGTTGCCTGGTTAAATAAGGCTTAGCGGCTAAATTAACCGGCGTCAGTGACATAGCTAGTTACATAGCCTTTAATCTAGAAGGGGATGTATTAATATATCTAGAAATGAATGACGTAAACCACGCAAATGCAGAAAAGGCGAGGAAAATATTGGAGGCTTTCGCGCAGAGCGTGTTTCAGTCGTTTGGTCGGCTAGCCGGAATACGCTGGACAGCCGAACACGTCGATGTGTTTGCCCACGAAATTAGGAGGTTAGTTGGACTGGCGAGATTTACAGACGGAAGCTTCGAACTAGACTGGCGTGTGTGAATGGCTTCTCAGCCCACGTATCCACGGGGCTACGGCCAATACAAGTTATCGAGTATGTAAGCGTAGACATTTTGGTAGCCCGCGCGAGAATTCTCTCTGAGACAGGCAAGAATAAAAATTTAGTAGCAATAACAGTCAAACACTCAATAGGCTTCTCATGAGACAGAGGGGCGAGATACCGATACGATGACTCACCCGAAGAGAGCGGTAGTGAGCCACAGGGACGGAGTCCACTAACTAAAAGAAAAGGAAAACAGCAGGAGTTCAGGTGTGGCTATTGCGGATGGAGGTGGCCACCTAGGTTGATATGTTATCAGTGCAGGATGCCAGGGCAAATAGCTAGGGACTGTAGAAAGATGCAGGGGAAGACCATCTGTTACCAATGTGGGAAACCAGGGCACATTGTACGAAAAGGAGACCAGGGAAACGGGCAAGGGGCGGCTGCTAAGCTAGCTGCCGCCCAATCAATGTAGAGACAGAGCTCACAAGCATTATGCCAATCGTGGATGTCTAAGAGAAAGACGTGCAAGTGCGCTAGTAGATTCCAGATGTTCGACCACGATTGTAACGGCCGACTTGGTTAAAGGATTCAGACGGTTGATGGGAGATCAAGTGCGAGGGCGATCAGGAAGTCGAATTGACGGTGGAAGGGATTCCGATACGACTAAAAGTGTTTGTTATCAGAGCGATCATATAGGGAATTGTTGCTGGGAATGGATACAATTAAACACCTCGGAGAAGTCACGTTTGTCGCCGGACAAGTGAGGTTTGGAGCTATACGTGATTCGAGCACGAAATGGAGGGGGAGGCACCGTTAGGTGCCGGTGAGGGCTAGGGAGGGCAATATCACCATGGAGTGCGACCTTGACGAGAGGCGGCTACATGCACGTTGCCCAGCCAATGATGCTAAGAAGGCTGCACCCTGTACGACTGAGGACGAAGACTTCCTCGCGAAATCTGATGGGCAAAAGCGGGAGGTAGAGTGGTACCTCACGGGAAGATCGCCTATATTGAAGAACAAAGTTGGCTGCTACGAACAGACTCTCGGAAGGGGAACGAGAGACGACTTTGATATCGAAGAGCAGCAGTGAAGTGATGAGGGAGTTTTGAGACTTTGGAAGGAGCCGGTGGAGGACAGAATCTTGCCGCTAATGGTATTGGTGCAGCGATCAAGAACAAAGTACGACCGGTGTTGGACTTCTGATTATTTTGTAGACATATGTAACAAGACTAGCGATGCAAAAAAAAAAAAAAATTGTCTCTAATATCTCGTAAAAAACACATTACAATTGTTTCTAGATTACCAAATAAAACAGTATACCCCTCATAGTTTTTTTTATGATTATTTTAGGTTATTTCCTATTTTTTGTATTATTTTATTGATTTTACAATGAAGCTGTTGCATCTTTAACTCTCAAACACATGTGTGTTAATAATATGCCTTTGATGGTGGTGGTATATAAGAGTTTTCTGCCAATTTGGTGTAGTTTCTGGAATTTTGTCTCATAAGAGGTTTGGCACCACTGTGACTGAAATTTGGCAACATTGTAAGTTGTTCGTGTTTGTTATCAGTCCTGTACTCTGTTGTTGTGTGGGTACTGTGAGTAAAACCTACAATTCCAGGCAGGAAGAAGACTCCAGTTGCCAAATTAATCAAAGATGTCCCAAGTGATGGGAAAGTAGCAAAAGTAAAATGCTTATTTTGCTCGACAGTACTGTCAAAAAACGGA
Source organism: Oratosquilla oratoria (assembly GCF_046742065.1). Lineage (NCBI taxonomy): Eukaryota > Metazoa > Arthropoda > Malacostraca > Stomatopoda > Squillidae > Oratosquilla > Oratosquilla oratoria. Next base: position 77,891,698 of record NC_134777.1, read on the forward strand.
AGTCGGATGGTAAACCATATAGTTCAGCGCAAGAAATGTGGTGAAAAAATCAAGAAGTATTTGACACGTGGTAAAGGCCAAAAAAAAAACAGTTCTTACTGATGCTGAAACTACTGAGGGAAGATCACAAGGCATAGACAGTGACTCAGACATGGAACTGCAGTTGCTCTTGCATGATACAAATGTAACAAGTACAAGCACTCATACAATGCAAAGGACATTAGATGATTAATTTTTCACAAGTCTGATTCTGATGGCTCTGCCCAGACCTGACACGGCCACAGGCACAACAAGTAGACCTGGATCATCTGTCTCTGTCAGTTCTGGAATCACTCTAGTGACTTTCACTCCTGCCAGAGCCAAAAAGTTGACACAACAGAAGATTGCTTCATACACATATGTTGAAAAAATGATAGGAACACAAACAGTAAGTATATACTATGTTATAGTTATATAGTGTATATACTAATGTGTCTCTAATGTCAACATTCAGTAATCTGTCAATCAGTATCATGATTAATGGAAATAAAATGCATTACAGGAAGCTCAGTTGCAGTTAGCCCGGGCTATCTATGCAAGTGGCTGTCCACTAAGAATGGTGGGTAATAAGTTGTGGGCAAAGTTCTTCAAGACTCTAAGGCCATCTTTCAAGATTCCGAGCCGGGGCTCAATCTCAAACAATCTTCTTGAGAAGGTCTACCAGGAGTGTTCTGTAACTGTTAAAGAACTAGTAGCATCTGCTTTTAGTGTTGCAGTAATGTGTGATAGTTGGATTAATGTCAGGTAAGAACTGTAGGGATATGTATCATCATTATGTCACTTATTATTCCTAATAAATTATTATAAATAATTACTGCCCTAATTAATCCTAAAATACTGGATAATTATGGGAATGAGGGGATCATAAACTTCATTGTGACAGTGCCAAGGCCCATATTTTGGAGCAGCATTGCAACAGGTTAGTTTCAGTTAAAATAACAGTCAATTACAACTCAATTACAAAATTGACTTAGACAATAAAATAAAGTATTTCACATAAACCTCCTATCTTAAGAATAGAGTAATATTAATTAATAGTCAATTCTCTGTATTCCAGTTTTCATTAGTTTTGTACTTTTGGAATATGCTGCAATATCTAATTATAGCTTCTGTTTTATTATTAGGTGCAGAAAGCCACACTGGGCAGTACATAGCAGATCTCCTGAAGAAAGTTGTGGATGACATTGGGCCATTGAAAGCATTGGGGGTCTGCACAGATAATGCCTCTAATATGAAAAAGGCTTGGGAACTACTTCAGTTGGAGTATCCCCACATAAAACCATATGGTTGCATGGCTCACACTCTGCAGTTAATATTCACAGACCTAAAAGAGATCAAGTATGCAGAAAATATCCAGTCTGACTACATAAAAGTTAGCAAAGCAGTCAAACAGTCCCAAAAGCTCACTGCTCTACTTAAACAACATCAACAGCCGTCAGCACAGGGGCAACAGCAGACACTAAAACTTCCTGTTAAAACAAGGTGAGAATTATTAGTATATTACTCATTGCTAAAGATCACAACTTGCAAAATAAAATTTGAAATCTCATTCTTATGCCAGTAAACTTGCTCTGAATTCTTTATTAATAGTACATTTTAGTGTTTCTCATGGCTATGCTGTTTTGAATTGAGAATTCATACTGGTACTAATATTGTCGTCCTCATTTGTTTCAGATGGATCCATTATCCAGTGTCTGAAGAGTGCATGCATTAACAAACATGCACTTCTGGCTCTTGCAATCAATGATGGTGCCAAGCCATCTTTGGATTTGTCCATTAGGAAGCTCCTACTTTCAGAAGTATTTTGTGATCAGACTGAGGGTATTCTCAAGCTCCTGAAGCCAGTGCCAGATGCCATCACTGCCATAGATGGAGACAATAAAAACCTCTCTCTGGTAATGAAAGTGTTCAGTGATTTAAAGCTGCCCTTTGAAGAGAATCTCTCCTCATCCCAAATCCTCAAAAATGAAGAAGATGCCTCCAGGGGAATAATTTATGAAAGGAAGAAATTCCTGGTGAAAAGTAATCACCTTGCAGCCAACTTGGTGAATCCTTGCTACTGTGGATGTTACCTTTCGGGTGAAGAAGCGGTAAGTAGTTTTTATTTTTATTTTGTAATAATATATTCTTATTACCCCCAAAATCCAGTCTTGCCCATATGCCACTGCATATGCCTCCAAGTCTTACTTGACCTGAATTCACCTGACCTAGATTACTAGTAGTATCTCTTAAAAATTATACAAGTTGCGGTATCATATACTTATACTAAAAATATTGTTGATTTTCGGGTGGATGCAATGCAGGCCATTTATGAAATTGATGCACAACTGCCAAATGTCGATGAGACCCAAGTAATTGCCGAGTTGGTAGATTACAGGTCCAAATAATTCCCCCCCCCCAAAGCCATTTGTTTGGAGTGCTGTTGATAAGACATCAGCATCTAGTTGGTGGAACAGGATCTGTTGCTCAACTCAGCTGTCTTGTGTTGCCTCAAATATCCTGTAACTGGCCCCATCCAGTGCATCTTTCGAGCGATCCTTTAGCAGACATGCATTGATACATTCTGCGAGAAGGAATTGTTTGACCACCGACAGAGCTGCCAATTTGATGTTTATTGGGCAAAACTTGGCACTAGGCAATATGGACGATGCCCATGAATATCCTCGCCATGCAGCTCATGCCAGTAATCCACCACAGCCATCAACCAGCAGGGATTCTACAGCTTCAAGCGGCATCCCAATTTTCCAGCATGGGTCGGACGACTCGGACCATTCTGAAGCAGATTCTGAGGATTCAATTGATGATCTGCCCAGCCCCGACCCAAGAGTCATGATTTCATCTGATATAGAGGAGCCTGAGGAGGAGCGGCAGGAGCCCCATGACATGGAATGATGTAGTAAGGAAAATATGTATTGTTCAATCCCTGAAGATTGTGCGAAGACTAGAGTGGATTTTAGAGGATTATGATGGATATACATGGAGGAAACCATTTATAGCAGTCCATCAAACACATGTACAGCACATAGCTATATTGTATAAAGGCACATAGACTGATCAATGCTTGTTTGTTTTCAGGTTGATGATATTGCTGGTGTATGTAGACACAATATGTTGGCAAATAGCTTCATGCTTATTTAGATTTTGTAAGGTTGCCATATTGGTCCATATACAGCATCTACATTTGTTGCAGCATCTGACAAAAAAGTCAATTACTTATGCTTATTTCAATAGTGTCTGAAGATATGTGGAAGGATGAATCAAGTACTTACACCTGTTATTATATACTCAATATATCTGAGCAACTTTGGCAGTGTAAAAAATGTAATATATATATCAGGTCAACCGGACGCAGGTCCTGATCCCGTATATATACCCTTACATAGATAACTTTCCTCACTATTCTCCTAACCTCCAGTGAATTAACAACCCGCAGTCTACACCCTGAAGAAGCCTCAGATCGAGGCAAAAAACTCTGAGTTTCGGTGAAAGATAGTCAACAGTTACCTCTGTTACTAGAAGATAAATAATCAAGTCCGCATACAACAGCACTATAAGTGAGCTATGGTACTCATAAAAGAGAAATGAATAATTTCATCCAGTCCCTCTCTACAAGTACCGTAATAAGATCTTTCAAAAGATCAAGAATTCCTACCTTAAGATCATCAAAGCATCCAGTGCAGTTGATTTTAATCAGAATTGTCTGAGAGAAAACCTGTGCCTCAGCTCAGTCTGCTCATGACCTCAGCTTGAGAGCTCGTTTTTCTGCACAGACACCAGCTAGCGAATACCTGTGAAATTTATATCTCCGAAAGTGTTAAGTGATTGTGTTGTGTTTTTTGTAATTGTATACGTATAGTGCTATTCAGTTTAAGATATAAGATAAAGTGTAGTGTTCTATTTAAATTCAAAACAGTTTTCTGTTACTGTACTCCAAAGGTAGGAGAAATAGTATAAGGTAAGCAGAGTAAGCTTCGTGTATTTAGTTTATTAGAGACCGCTTTGTTGTTTTTGTTGTCGTTGATTTGTATTTTCTCTTTGCCATTTTTATTGCTAAAGGAGGAGCGAAATGGCTTGTGAAGGTTGCGTGAACCTAGAGGTCCGTCTCAGGATGTGTGAGGAGGAAATTCATCTTCTCAGGAGTGCGCTCCATGAGAAGAGTGAACCCTCCCCAAAACCCAAAGAGCGTTCCACTTCTTCACCTACTGTCACTGCCGTGAGCGAGTGGCGCTCCGTGGGGTCCCGTTTGTCGAGCCCGCGTTCGGTGGACGTGTGCCCTGGGGAGCAACCGCTGGCTCTAGCTAATCGTTTTGCTCTACTGGAGGATGAAGTGGCTGAAAACCAGTTCTTGGTGGTGGGGGACTCCATGGTGCGAGGCTATGACGACATCCTGCAGCGGAAGACGAAGCGACGTTGCAAGCTTGTATGTCAACCGGGCCGTGGGATTGCCGACTGCACCCAGTCCATCAGGGAGCAAGAACGGAAGAAAACGGTTACGATTGTTCATACGGGTAGTAACGATGTAGGTAGGGTGAGATCAGAGGAACTTGTTCGGAATTACAAGGTCCTCCTTCAGGAGATGAAGGAACGTGGGAGCCGTCACGTAGTCTGTGGGATCCTCCCGAGGATCTACGCAGGCTCGTGCTGGAACAGTATAGCCATAGGGATCAATGATAGGATATCGCAGTTGTGCACACAATTGGGATACCACTTTCTTGATCCTTGGTATCTCTTTTCTAGGTGCCATGACCTTTACGCTTCTGATGGGATCCACCTTACCCGCAGAGGCAAAGATGTTCTTACAAACCTCATTGTGGGAGTTTGTAATGAGCTAGCTCCTTTTTTAGGGTAGAGGCCCAAAGGGAAGGGGAAATAGAATGGGCATGGGAAAACAGTGTAGAGTATAGCATTAATGTAGAACAATGTGCCAGTATAGGACAAAATATAATTTTAGGACATAATGTCGGTAGAGGACGAAATGTTACATTAGGATGTAATGTCATAGGACAAAATGTTGCAATGGGATGTAATGACAGTGGAGGACAAAAGATCACGATGGGATGTAATGATAGTGGAGGACAAAATATCATGATAGGATGTAATGATAATGGAGGAGAAAATGTCACAGTAGGATATAATGTCAGTGGAGGACAAAATATAATTTCAGGAAGGGATACCGGACAGAATGTCAATAAAGGCCAAAATATCAGTGTAGAGTATAGCATTAATGTAGAACAATGTGCCAGTATAGGACAAAATATAGTCTTAGGATATAATGTCGGTAAAGGACGAAATGTTACATTAGGATGTAATGTCATGGGACAAAATGTCGCAATGGGATGTAATGACAGTGGAGGACAAAAGATCATGATGGGAAGCAATGATAGTGGACAAAATATCACGATAGGATGTAATGATAATGGAGGAGAAAATGTCACGGTAGGATATAATGTCACTGGAGGACAAAATATAATTTTAGGAAGAGATTCCGGACATGTCATTGAACAACGGGAGGCCAGCGTGAATCACGGTGACGTAGGGGGACAAAATGTACAAAAGAGATCGGATGACCATGATCGACCAGATGACCGTGATGGGGGAAATGTTAATTTTGATGGGAGAAACGTTAATGAGGCATTGAATGTCAATGAAGGACCAAATAATAATATAGAGCAAGGAATAAATAAAACACAAAATGATAATGTAAGACATGATATTGAAACTCAAAATGTGTCAAAAAGAAATAATCACGAGTTTCTTAAAGCCGTGTACTTTAATGCTCGTAGTATTAGGAACAAATTTCAAGAAATACAGGCGTATGTCAAAAGCGAAAATCTCGATATGATAGGAATAACTGAGACATGGTTAAATGGTACAGAGTTCGATGCTGAATTTAATATTGCGGGATTTAAGCACTTTCATCAGGATAGAAACCACAAGAAAGGTGGGGGTGTTCTGTTGTACGTTAAAAACAATGTTCACGCTTGTATTTTAGAGAAAGTGAAACAGGATGCATATGATAGTTTGTGGGTTGAGTTAACCCAAACAAAAAAAATGAATATAGGTGTAATATATAGGCCAAAGACATTATCATCAGCAGACGACAAACTGTTATTTCAAGAACTGTCTAGTTTCTGCAACCGGGATTTATTGATAATGGGTGATTTCAATTTTACTGACATTGATTGCATGACCCTTGAACATGCCCATATAGGTAGTCGCTTGATTGATTTTCTTGGTGACAATTACTTAATTCAGCATGTAAAAGAGCCCACAAGATATGGAAACTTACTTGATCTATTGATCACTAGCCGCGAAAGCATGGTAACTGATGTAGAAGTCGGTGAATCTGTTGCAAATAGCGATCACAACTTAGTTAGATTCAAACTCCTAAATAATTTTAGAATAGATACTTGTGTTTCTAAAATACCCGATTTCAGTAAAGCTCAGTTCATAGGACTAAGTCAGGAGCTTCAGCTTACAGATTGGGAGGCAAAATTAAACGAAAGACCTGTAGATCAGATGTGGGAAATATTTCAAAATACGCTCACTAAGATGATTCAAACTTACATTCCTTTTAAGGACAGACGTCCCCCAAATCAGTCTCACCCAAAGTGGCTCGACAAAGAAACTGAAAAAAGTATTGCTAAAAAGAGACAGGCTTATAAGAAATATAAGTGCTCGGGTGCATCTAATGACTATGAAAGTTATGTATCAATACAGAGAGATTTAAAAAAGACAATAAGAAAAAGAAAACGACAATACAAAATGAACATCGCTGAAAAATCCAAAGAGAATCCCAAAGAATTCTATAGTTACATTAGAGATAAAAAGGTTGTTAGGAATCATATTGGTCCACTATTATCTGCTGACGGTCAACTTGAATATTCAAATGTAGGAATGTGTAATATCTTAAACAATTATTTTAGCTCAGTATTCATAGACGAAACACCTCAAAGTGAACTCCAAACTGAAACCTGTGAAAAGTCTAGGGTAAACTTACTCACTACGGTAAATATAACAAAAGAAAAAATTAAACGGTGTATAGATAAACTCAAAGTTAATAAAACACCAGGGCCTGACGGTTGACATCCAAGAATCTTAAAGGAAATTAAAAATGAGATTGTTGTTCCATTAGAAATTATTTTCAAGAAATCCATAATATCCGGAGATGTCCCAAGAGAATGGAAGCTAGCTAACGTTACTCCCATATTCAAAAAAGGTGACAAAAAGAAACCAAATAACTATAGGCCTATAAGTTTGACTTCAATCGTAGGAAAATTAATGGAAACTATCATCAGAGATGCTATTGAACATCATTTAGAAAGTAACCATTTGATAAATGATAGCCAGCATGGTTTCAGACGGAAACGTTCTTGGGTGACTAACTTACTCGAATTCTACAACACAGTTATATCGAATTATGACAAAAGAAACAATATAGATTTAATATATCTAGACTTTCCAAAAGCTTTTGATACTGTCCCACACGAAAGACTACTTACTTTACACGGAATAAGTGGTAGCCTATTAAGTTGGACTAGTAATTGGTTGAATGGTCGAAAACAAAGAGTTGTTTTAAATGGAAAAACTTCTAGATGGAAAAATGTTACAAGTGGAGTTCCTCAGGGTTCCGTTCTTGGGCCACTTCTATTCATAGTATATATAAATGATATAGACCATGGACTAAGATCTACTATTTCCAAATTTGCTGATGATACAAAACTGTGCAGAATGGCAAATGATCACTTAAACCAATTAGATATTCAAGAAGATTTAGATAAATTACAGCAATGGTCTGAAAAGTGGCTAATGAAATTTAACACGAGTAAATGCAAGGTAATGCACATAGGTAAAAACAACAGTAAGTACGATTACAAGTTATTTGGAAATTCGTTAATAAAAAGTGGATAGTGAAAAAGATCTCAGCGTAATTATCAGTAACGACCTCAAATCATCCAAGCAGTGTATTTCAGCCTCTGAGAAAGCAAATAAGATTCTAGGACTGATTGCGCGAACTTTTGATTTCAAAAGTCCATCGCTCATTAACAAGCTATATAAATCGTTAGTTCGTCCACATTTGGAATATGCTGTTTCTGTATGGTCACCGAATCTCATTAAAGACATTGACAGACTGGAAAAAGTACAACGGCGAGCCACAAAACTGATTCCAAATATAAAAAATAAATCATATGAAAATCGACTAAACCATATGAATCTCTTTTCCCTAATTAAAGCGTAGACTCAGAGGTGACTTGATACAGGTCTTTAAGATTCTAAAGGGAATTGACAACATCAAAAGTGACCAAATTTTCACATTGAATGAGAATCAGACAAGAAACAATGGTCTCAAACTATCCGGAAATAGATTCAATTTGGAAGTACCGTATTTTCCGGCGTATAGTGCGCGACTTTTTTCCGTTGGAAGGGCCTAAAAATGGGGGGTGCGCGTTATCCGGTGGTGCGCATTATCTACGGCCTACGATAAAAATTCTGCGGCTGTGTGTGTAATTTTTTTCACAACAACGTGACGATGTTGGCCGTCACAAAGTCGGGACAGCACACTTCTCCGTGACGTTCTGTGAGAACAAGAAGAACAGCCATGGTGACATGAAAGAATACGCCAGCATGGGCTATATAAATATTTGGTATAGGTAGGTATCTATCGAATCTTATTTTTCATGTTTAAATAGGCCTAAACACCATGAAACATGATCAATATTCATGATATTTGCCCATGTTCACAGCATCCTAGTTTGAATTTTTATGTTGGCTTTGTTGCTTCACTTTAGGTACGGTACAAATTCCGTTGCGGCCGTTCATAAACTCGTGTCAAACACCTGACTACTACACCATCTTTCGGGAGTTACATTAACTAAACGTCACCTCGATGAGAGACTGTCCTATTTCACCACTGTCATTGTAGGTTCAAAGCTAAAACGAAACAGTCTGTAGTTTGTTTCAGTATTAAATAAAAAAAAAAAAAAATGGTAAAGACGAATTATTTCCTCAAGATATAACATAAAAAAATTCTGTAAAAATCCCGAAATTTTTCTGTATATTTTACTTCCAATAAACTTTTTTAGATCGCATTTCCTACAAACTATTTAAGCTACAAAGTAATAAGGGACCAACGCACAACATGAGTCATATACCGGTACATGTAGTTCCGACTTTTTCTTAGTTGTGTGCTGATTGATGCCTAAACTGACACTTAATTTAGTGACAAATCAACGGATTTCCCAGCGGTGGCTCTAGCCAATGAAAAATACTTCTCCATGTAACCTCGTTCACGTGATACTAAATAATTAATCGCCGTTATTTCATTGGTTTATTTTTACTACCATTAATTATCGTAGTCTATGCAAATATTTGGGATCCGTAAAACAGCACTGGTACCAACATCATGAACGTTGGCCATTTTAGCTCACCCGGAATATGCGAGATCAGGGCCGAGATTGACAGTTATATTGCCAATCTAGCCTACACTAAACACCCTCTTGCGAGAGTTTGTTAAACTAAACGTCACTTCAGTAAAGACACTTATGAACCGAAACATAGTTGCTGCATGGCGATAAAAACTTGTACACGGTGATAAAAACTTGAACACGGTGATAAAAACTTGTAAGAAGAATTATTCCCTCAGGATAGTAAATTACAATTTTTCTGTAAATATCCGAAATTTTTCATGTACATTTTGTATTCAATAAACTTTTCATGGCTCAAATTTCCCACAAAACAATGGACCAACGCAAGCAGGAGTCGCATACATGCAGTTCACGAGCTTTAGCCACCAGTGACTTTTCCTGACATGCGCGTTATACGTCGGTGCGCGCTGTGTACTGAGATAACGAAGTGCATGGGTGCGCATTATAACCCGATGCGCATTTTAAGCCGGAAAATACGGTAGGTAGAAACAACTTTGCCGACCGTGTAGTTAATGAATGGAATAAACTTCCTGCACAGGTAGTGCAATGTAGTTCAGTTCGAAGCTTTAAGACTCATTTAGATAAACACCTAAGCAAGATGCTGTAATGATTATAATATATTTTATATTATTTGTTTTTGCTTTGTTATCTTGTCTGTTTGATTTTCATTTATTATTACTTATCTGTCAATTCATTATTATTTACTGTTTACCTGTTTGTTTGTTATTCAGCTATACCTATGCATTTATTTATGTATTTTGTTTGTTGCATACATTATTATATATATTTTTTTTATAATTGTTATTTTATTATCATTATGATTTTTTTTTTTGCATCCGACCTAGATATGGACCAAAAGGTCTCCTGCCAGCATGCTCCGCCTTTGTAATCCTTTGTATGTATATATATATATGTATATATATATATGTATATATATATATATATACAGGTAGTCGTCGACTTACAACCTATGCGACTTACGACTGATCGACTTTACGACCACGAAATGGTGCAATAATATCTAACATTTAATAGAGTAATAGAATTGCAATGTTATGCCTGGCAGTGCAGTACATTACTCCGCACGCTGCGAGACGTGAGTACAATTGTTTTGGCAGGCTGCCGGCAGCGTCAGCATCCCAGCCAGCTAGATATTCTTTCATTTTGTTTGTTTGAAGTAAAATGTTTCCTAATTTTGCATTGCATTTTGTATATTTGTATGTTTTGCACATAATAAAATATAACAAACTTTTTATGCCTAGGCTAGTTTGTTGTCGATTACAATATGTTCGGTACAGTACTTAAACGATAAGAATGTGTTTTGTTGAAATAAAAAGAATCCTAATTTTGCCTTACATTTTGTATTTTTATGTTTTGCAATTAATAAAATGTAACAGTAATTTTTTATGCCTAGTCTGTTGTCGATGACAAAATGTTCGTTACAGCATTTTGTATTTTGATGTTTTGCGATTAAATAAAATGTAACAGTAAACTTTGTTTATGTCTAGTCTGTTGTCGATAACAATATTTTCGGTACAGTACGTAAACGAAAAGAATGTGTTTCAAAATTTTTTTTTTTCCTAATTTTGCTTTACAATTATTTTAATGTAACCAACAAAAAAGGATTTGTAGGTCAAAGATGACAGGACTTTATTAAGTATGCGTAGGCCTAGGCTATGTTTCCTAACGAAAATGATAAAAAGTTAATGAATACTAAACAACGTAGCTCAAAGATCAGATTTTATTCAGTATGCATACGTTTCCTAAAGAAAGTCTGATGGTAAAATAATACAAAGGTTAACAAATACAGTATTAAATATCATAGGTCAATGATGATAGGATTTTATTCAATATGCTTAGGCCTAGGCTACGTTTCCCAAAGAAAATCAGATGAAATTATAAAAAGGTTAAAAATACTATACAAGATTATTTCAATATGCAAAACATACAATATATATATATATATATATATATATATATATATATATATATATATATATATATATATATAGAGTAATTCGCTAGTGGCAGCGACATCAAACCGATAATTTTTTTTTTGTGACAGTTGCATGCGGGATTCGAACCCGCTGTACTCGGCCATCCGTAAATTACCTTCCCAGTGCCCTAACCACTAGACCACAGAGGCTAAAAACCTTGAAACCTGGAACCGAACTGATTCCCGAGGGAAGGAAGATCACTTAATACGGCGATCCGAAATTCCTGTTTTACTCAAGGACCAGCCCACCAGTGGTATGAGGTAAGGACCGGGTCGAACCCCTTTCACGCTTATCGCCATTGTAACTATGAGAGTAATTCGCTAATAGCAGCGACATCAAACCGATAATTTTTATTTTGTGACAGTTGCATGCAGGATTCGAACCCGCTGTACTCGGCCATCCGTAAATTACCTTCCCAGTGCCCTAACCACTAGACCCGATCCTTACCCCATACCACTGGTGGGCTGGTCCTTGAGTAAAACAGGAATTTCGGATCGCCGTATTAAGTGATCTTCCTTCCCTCGGGAATCAGTTCGGTTCCAGGTTTCAAGGATTTTATAGCCTCTGTGGTCTAGTGGTTAGGGCACTGGGAAGGTAATTTACGGATGGCCGAGTACAGCGGGTTCGAATCCTGCATGCAACTGTCACAAAAAAAAAATTATCGGTTTGATGTCGCTGCTATTAGCGAATTACTCTCATAGTTACAATGGCGATAAGCGTGAAAGGGGTTCGACCCGGCCCTTACCCCATACCACTGGTGGGCTGGTCCTTGAGTAAAACAGGAATTTCGGATCGCCGTATTAAGTGATCTTCCTTCCCTCGGGAATCAGTTCGGTTCCAGGTTTCAAGGATTTTATAGCCTCTGTGGTCTAGTGGTTAGGGCACTGGGAAGGTAATTTACGGATGGCCGAGTACAGCGGGTTCGAATCCTGCATGCAACTGTCACAAAAAAAATTATCGGTTTGATGTCGCTGCTATTAGCGAATTACTCTCATAGTTACAATGGCGATAAGCGTGAAAGGGGTTCGACCCGGCCCTTACCCCATACCACTGGTGGGCTGGTCCTTGAGTAAAACAGGAATTTCGGATCGCCGTATTAAGTGATCTTCCTTCCCTCGGGAATCAGTTCGGTTCCAGGTTTCAAGGATTTTATAGCCTCTGTGGTCTAGTGGTTAGGGCACTGGGAAGGTAATTTACGGATGGCCGAGTACAGCGGGTTCGAATCCTGCATGCAACTGTCACAAAAAAAATTATCGGTTTGATGTCGCTGCTATTAGCGAATTACTCTCATAGTTACAATGGCGATAAGCGTGAAAGGGGTTCGACCCGGCCCTTACCCCATACCACTGGTGGGCTGGTCCTTGAGTAAAACAGGAATTTCGGATCGCCGTATTAAGTGATCTTCCTTCCCTCGGGAATCAGTTCGGTTCCAGGTTTCAAGGATTTTATAGCCTCTGTGGTCTAGTGGTTAGGGCACTGGGAAGGTAATTTACGGATGGCCGAGTACAGCGGGTTCGAATCCTGCATGCAACTGTCACAAAAAAAATTATCGGTTTGATGTCGCTGCTATTAGCGAATTACTCTCATAGTTACAATGGCGATAAGCGTGAAAGGGGTTCGACCCGGCCCTTACCCCATACCACTGGTGGGCTGGTCCTTGAGTAAAACAGGAATTTCGGATCGCCGTATTAAGTGATCTTCCTTCCCTCGGGAATCAGTTCGGTTCCAGGTTTCAAGGATTTTATAGCCTCTGTGGTCTAGTGGTTAGGGCACTGGGAAGGTAATTTACGGATGGCCGAGTACAGCGGGTTCGAATCCTGCATGCAACTGTCACAAAAAAAATTATCGGTTTGATGTCGCTGCTATTAGCGAATTACTCTCATAGTTACAATGGCGATAAGCGTGAAAGGGGTTCGACCCGGCCCTTACCCCATACCACTGGTGGGCTGGTCCTTGAGTAAAACAGGAATTTCGGATCGCCGTATTAAGTGATCTTCCTTCCCTCGGGAATCAGTTCGGTTCCAGGTTTCAAGGATTTTATAGCCTCTGTGGTCTAGTGGTTAGGGCACTGGGAAGGTAATTTACGGATGGCCGAGTACAGCGGGTTCGAATCCTGCATGCAACTGTCACAAAAAAAATTATCGGTTTGATGTCGCTGCTATTAGCGAATTACTCTCATAGTTACAATGGCGATAAGCGTGAAAGGGGTTCGACCCGGCCCTTACCCCATACCACTGGTGGGCTGGTCCTTGAGTAAAACAGGAATTTCGGATCGCCGTATTAAGTGATCTTCCTTCCCTCGGGAATCAGTTCGGTTCCAGGTTTCAAGGATTTTATAGCCTCTGTGGTCTAGTGGTTAGGGCACTGGGAAGGTAATTTACGGATGGCCGAGTACAGCGGGTTCGAATCCTGCATGCAACTGTCACAAAAAAAATTATATATATATATATATATATATATATGTTTTATATAAAGGGTAATATATACTGTATATATATATAGACTGACTTGCGTCCAGATCGACTTACGACCTGTCTGTCGGAACCGAACTCGGTCGTAAGTCGACGACTACCTGTATATACATATATATATATATGTGTGTGTTTATTTACCTAGTTGTATTTTACGGGAAGGGGAGCTATGCTCGTGGGGTCCCGTCTTCATATCTCATTTTATCTAAACTATATTTAAATTCATGTATTGTTTTTGCACTCACCACTTTCTCATCTAACTTGTTCCAACTGTCTATTACTCTGTGAGGAAAGCTGTTCTTTTTCACATCTCTTCTATAGCTGTCTTTTTTATTTTCTTTCCGTGTCCTCTAGTATTTCTATCATCCCATTTTATCAGATTCTCTCTATCAATAATTTCTATGCCTTTCATGATTCTGTAAATAGCTATCAAATCTCCTCTCTCTCTTCTTTGCTCTAGTGTCTGTAGTTCAAGTTTTGCTAGTCTCTCTTCATATGATAGTTTTGAGAGCGTTGGTGCCAATTTTGTAATTGCTCTTTGTATTCTTTCAAGTTTTTTTATACATTTTTTTGTACTTGGTGACCATATCGTTGCTGCAATTCCAATCTTGGTCTTATCAGTGATTAGAATTTTCTTCACCATTTCTTTATCCAGGTATGTAAATGCCATTTTGATTGTTCTTATTAAATTATAAGTTTCTCCAAAAATCTTATTTATATGTTTCTCAGGTGACATATTATTCATAACAATGACTCCCAGGTCCTTCTCATTTTCTACTTATTTTATTCCTTCTTCTCCCAATTTATATGATCCTGTTATTCTGTTTTTGCTTTTTCCTGTGTGTGTGTGTATTTACCTAGTTGTATTTTACGGGAAGGGGAGCTATACTCGTGGTGTCCCGTCTTCATATCTCATTTTATCTAAACTATTTTTAAATTCATGTATTGTTTTTGCACACACCACTTTCTCATCTAACTTGTTCCAATTGTCTATTACTCTGTGAGGAAAGCTGTTCTTTTTCACATCTCTTCTATAGCTGTCTTTTTTTATTTTCTTTCCATGTCCTCTTGTATTTCTATCATCCCATTTTATCAGATTCTATCAGTAATTTCTATGCCTTTCATGATTCTGTAAATAGCTATCAAATCTCCTCTCTCTCTTCTTTGCTCTAGTGTCTGTAGTTCAAGTTTTGCTAGTCTCTCTTCATATGATAGTTTTGAGTGTTGGTGCCAATTTTGTAATTGCTCTTTGTATGTATTTACCTAGTTGTATTTTACGGGAAGGGGAGCTATGCTCGTGGTGTCCTGTCTTCATATCTCATTTTATCCAAACTATTTTTAAATACGAAGAAAATGAGAGTGATGAGTGAGGAGAATGGAGGAGAAATAAGGAAGGATGAGGTGAAGGCAGTTGTAAAGATGATGAAAGCAGGTAAGGCACCTGGTCTGGATGGATGTCATGCAGAATGTCTGAAAAAGGGAGGTTCAGTGATGGTGGACTGGTTGGCAAGATTATTTAATGTTTGCTGGAGAGAGGGTAGAGTACCGGAGGACTGGAGTAGTGCCTGTATAGTTCCTCTTTACAAGGGAAAAGGGGACAAGTGTGAATGTAGTAATTTCAGAGGGATTAGCTTGTTGAGTGTAGTAGGGAAGGCTTATGGGAGAATCTTAATTGAGAGGATTAGGAGAGGAACAGAAGGAGTAATTGGTGAGGAACAGTGTGGTTTTAGGACGGGTAGAGGTTGTGTAGATCAGATCTTTGTGGTAAGACAGATATGTGAGAAAGCTATAGGAAAGGGGAAGGATGTTTTTTGGGCTTTTATGGATCTGGAAAAGGCTTATGATAGGGTAGACAGAAAGGCACTGTGGGAGGTTATGCAGATTTATGGGATAGGAGGAAAGCTTTTGGGAGCTGTCAAGAGTTTTTATGTGAGTAGTAGAGCATGTGTTAGGATTGGAAATGGAGAGAGTGAGTGGTTTGAAGTGAAGGTGGGACTTCGTCAAGGATGCGTTATGTCGCCCTGGCTGTTCAACTTATACATGGATGGGGTGGTGCGAGAGGTGAATGCTAGGGTAGTGAGTCAGGGATTGGAGATGGTTAAAGAAAATGGAGAAAAGTGGGAGGTGAGCCAGCTGTTGTTTGCGGACGACACTGCGCTTGTGGCAGGGTCAGAGGAGGGATTGAGGAAGCTGGTGACAGAGTTTGGGAGAGTATGTGATAGAAGAAAGCTAAAGATAAATGTGGGTAAAAAGTAAGGTGATGAGATGTACAAGGGGTGAAAGTGGCAGTAGACTGGAAGTGAACATTAAGGGAGAGCGACTGGAGGAAGTGGATAGTTTTAGATACTTGGGTGCAAGTGTAGCAGGAAAAGGTGGAGTGAAGGTGGAGGTAGAATGTAGATTGAGAGAAACGAGTAAATGCCTTGGTGGTTTAAAGAGTGTAATGAGAAATAGACATTTGGGAATGGATGCGAAGAGGAGACTGTATGAAGGAGTGATTGTGCCAACAGCACTGTATGGGGCAGAAACGTGGAACATAAGAGAAGAAGAGAGAAGGAGTTTGAATGTGTTTGAGATGAGGTGTCTGAGAAGTATGGCGGGGGTTACTAGGCTAGATAGAGTGAGAAATGAGGAGGTGAGGAGGAGAACAGGGGTGAAAAAGGATTTGGGAGAGAGGGTTGATGAAAGAATATTAGGATGGTTTGGACACATGGAAAGAATGAGTGAAGAAAGACTAGTAAAAGAGGTATGAAAGGCAGATGTGGAGGGAGTGAACATGAGGGGACGTCCTAGGATGAGGTGGATGGATGGGGTGAAGGGGGCTTTGGGGAAGAGGGGAATGTCTGTTGAGGAAGGAAGGGAGAGGACGGAAGACAGAGGTGAGTGGAGAATGGTTGTATATGGATGATGTTGTGACTGCATGAGGAGGAATGGGCGGGGGGTGGGGGGTGGGGTAGTATGTGTGAGTAAATTTTGACGCAGCCCGAAGGGATTTCTCCCCGTCCTCTCCTTATATGCAAAGGGGGACGGAGAGGGGGGGTCGCCGATTAAATGAAGCGGCCTTGCTGTGGATGTACTGTGTCTTGCGACACTGCTTCTGACCCAGGGTGGTGGGCGGGGTGCAGGGATGACCCGTCATCCAGGAGGTGCTCAGATGAGAGGAAGGGTGGGAGGGGTGTGGAGTGTATTTGGGGATGAAATGGGTGGGAGTGTTTTTATGCCTTTCCCTTTTTGGCTACCTCCCTTGGAAGGGGGAAAAAGCCTTGGTATATGTATGTATGTATGTTTTAAATTCATGTATTGTTTTTGCACACACTACTTTCTCATCAAATCTCCTCTCTCTCTTCTTTGCTTTAGTGTCTGCAGTTCAAGTTTTGCTAGTCTCTCTTCATATGATAGATTTGAGAGTGTTAGTGCCAATTTTGTAATTGCTCTTTGTATGTGTATTTACCTAGTTGTATTTTACGGGAAGGGGAGCTATGCTCGTGGGGTCCCGTCTTCATATCTCATTTTATCTAAACTATTTTTAAATTCATGTATTGTTTTTGCACACACCACTTTCTCATCTAACTTGTTCCAACTGTTTATTACTCTGTGAGGAAAGCTGTTCTTTTTCAAGTCTCTTCTATAGCTGTCTTTTTTTATTTTCTTTCCTTGTCCTCTTGTATTTCTGTTATCCCATTTTATCAGATTCTCTCTATCAGTAATTTCTATGCCTTTCATGATTCTGTAAATAGCTATCAAATCTCCTCTCTCTCTTCTTTGCTCTAGTGTCTGTAGTTCTCTTCATATGATAGTTTTGAGAGCGTTGGTGCCAATTTTGTAATTGCTCTTTGTATTCTTTCAAGTTTTTTTATACATTTTTTTTGTACTTGGTGACCATATCATTGCTGCAATTCCAATCTTGGTCTTATCAGTGATTAGAATTTTCTTCACCATTTCTTTATCCAGGTATGTAAATGCCACTTTGATTGTTCTTATTAAATTATAAGTTTCTCCAAAAATCTTATTTATATGTTTCTCAGGTGACATATTATTCATAACAATGACTCCCAGGTCCTTCTCATTTTCTACTTATTTTATTCCTTCTTCTCCCAATTTATATGATCCTGTTATTCTGTTTTTGCTTTTTCCTGTGTGTGTGTATTTACCTAGTTGTATTTACCTAGTTGTATTTTACGGGAAGGGGAGCTATGCTCGTGGGGTCCCGTCTTCATATCTCATTTTATCTAAACTATTTTTAAATTCATGTATTGTTTTTGCACACACCACTTTCTCATCTAACTTGTTCCAACTGTCTATTACTCTGTGAGGAAAGCTGTTCTTTTTCAAATCTCTTCTATAGCTGTCTTTTTTTATTTTCTTTCCGTGTCCTCTTGTATTTCTGTCATCCCATTTTATCAGATTCTCTCTATCAGTAATTTCTATGCCTTTCATGATTCTGTAAATAGCTATCAAATCTCCTCTCTCTCTTCTTTGCTCTAGTGTCTGTAGTTCAAGTTTTGCTAGTCTCTCTTCATATGATAGTTTTGAGTGTTGGTGCCAATTTTGAAATTGCTCTTTGTATGTATTTACCTAGTTGTATTTTACGGAAAGGGGAGCTATGCTCGTGGTGTCCTGTCTTCATATCTCATTTTATCCAAACTATTTTTAAATTCATGTATTGTTTTTGCACACACTACTTTCTCATCTAACTTGTTCCAACTGTCTATTACTCTGTGAGGAAAGCTGTTCTTTTTCACATCTCTTCTATAGCTGTCTTTTTTTATTTTCTTTCCGTGTCCTCTTGTATTTCTATCATCCCATTTTATCAGATTCTATCAGTAATTTCTATGCCTTTCATGATTCTGTAAATAGCTATCAAATCTCCTCTCTCTCTTCTTTGCTTTAGTGTCTGCAGTTCAAGTTTTGCTAGTCTCTCTTCATATGATAGTTTTGAGAGTGTTGGTGCCAATTTTGTAATTGCTCTTTGTATGTGTATTTACCTAGTTGTATTTTACGGGAAGGGGAGCTATGCTCGTGGGGTCCCGTCTTCATATCTCATTTTATCTAAACTATTTTTAAATTCATGTATTGTTTTTGCACACACTACTTTCTCATCTAACTTGTTCCAACTGTTTATTACTCTGTGAGGAAAGCTGTTCTTTTTCAAGTCTCTTCTATAGCTGTCTTTTTTTATTTTCTTTCCGTGTCCTCTAGTATTTCTGTCATCCCATTTTATCAGATTCTCTCCGTCAGTAATTTCTATGCCTTTCATGATTCTGTATATAGCTATCAAATCTCCTCTCTTCTTTGCTCTAGTGTCTGTAGTTCAAGTTTTTCTAGTCTCTCTTCATATGATAGTTTTGAGAGCGTTGGTGCCAATTTTGTAATTGCTCTTTGTATTCTTTCAAGTTTTTTTATACATTTTTTTGTACTTGGTGACCATATCATTGCTGCAATTCCAATCTTGGTCTTATCAGTGATTAGAATTTTCTTCACCATTTCTTTATCCAGGTATGTAAATGCCACTTTGATTGTTCTTATTAAATTATAAGTTTCTCCAAAAATCTTATTTATATGTTTCTCAGGTGACATATTATTCATAACAATGACTCCCAGGTCCTTCTCATTTTCTACTTATTTTATTCCTCTTATTTTATTGCTCTTTGTATGTATTTACCTAGTTGTATTTTACGGGAAGGGGAGCTATGCTCGTGTCCCGTCTTCATATCTCATTTTATCTAAACTATTTTTAAATTCATGTATTGTTTTTGCACACACCACTTTCTCATCTAACTTGTTCCAATTGTCTATTACTCTGTGAGGAAAGCTGTTCTTTTTCACATCTCTTCTATAGCTGTCTTTTTTTATTTTCTTTCCATGTCCTCTTGTATTTCTATCATCCCATTTTATCAGATTCTATCAGTAATTTCTATGCCTTTCATGATTCTGTAAATAGCTATCAAATCTCCTCTCTCTCTTCTTTGCTCTAGTGTCTGTAGTTCAAGTTTTGCTAGTCTCTCTTCATATGATAGTTTTGAGTGTTGGTGCCAATTTTGAAATTGCTCTTTGTATGTATTTACCTAGTTGTATTTTACGGAAAGGGGAGCTATGCTCGTGGTGTCCTGTCTTCATATCTCATTTTATCCAAACTATTTTTAAATTCATGTATTGTTTTTGCACACACTACTTTCTCATCTAACTTGTTCCAACTGTCTATTACTCTGTGAGGAAAGCTGTTCTTTTTCACATCTCTTCTATAGCTGTCTTTTTTTATTTTCTTTCCGTGTCCTCTTGTATTTCTATCATCCCATTTTATCAGATTCTATCAGTAATTTCTATGCCTTTCATGATTCTGTAAATAGCTATCAAATCTCCTCTCTCTCTTCTTTGCTTTAGTGTCTGCAGTTCAAGTTTTGCTAGTCTCTCTTCATATGATAGTTTTGAGAGTGTTGGTGCCAATTTTGTAATTGCTCTTTGTATGTGTATTTACCTAGTTGTATTTTACGGGAAGGGGAGCTATGCTCGTGGGGTCCCGTCTTCATATCTCATTTTATCTAAACTATTTTTAAATTCATGTATTGTTTTTGCACACACTACTTTCTCATCTAACTTGTTCCAACTGTTTATTACTCTGTGAGGAAAGCTGTTCTTTTTCAAGTCTCTTCTATAGCTGTCTTTTTTTATTTTCTTTCCTTGTCCTCTTGTATTTCTGTTATCCCATTTTATCAGATTCTCTCTATCAGTAATTTCTATGCCTTTCATGATTCTGTAAATAGCTATCAAATCTCCTCTCTCTCTTCTTTGCTCTAGTGTCTGTAGTTCAAGTTTTTCTAGTCTCTCTTCATATGATAGTTTTGAGAGCATTGGTGCCAGTTTTGTAATTGCTCTTTGTATTCTTTCAAGTTTTTTTATACATTTTTTTGTACTTGGTGACCATATCATTGCTGCAATTCCAATCTTGGTCTTATCAGTGATTAGAATTTTCTTCACCATTTCTTTATCCAGGTATGTAAATGCCACTTTGATTGTTCTTATTAAATTATAAGTTTCTCCAAAAATCTTATTTATATGTTTCTCAGGTGACATATTATTCATAACAATGACTCCCAGGTCCTTCTCATTTTCTACTTATTTTATTCCTTCTTCTCCCAATTTATATGATCCTGTTATTCTGTTTTTGCTTTTTCCTGTGTGTGTGTGTATTTACCTAGTTGTATTTACCTAGTTGTATTTTACGGGAAGGGGAGCTATGCTCGTGGGGTCCCGTCTTCATATCTCATTTTATCTAAACTATTTTTAAATTCATGTATTGTTTTTGCACACACCACTTTCTCATCTAACTTGTTCCAACTGTCTATTACTCTGTGAGGAAAGCTGTTCTTTTTCAAATCTCTTCTATAGCTGTCTTTTTTTATTTTCTTTCCGTGTCCTCTTGTATTTTTGTCATCCCATTTTATCAGATTCTCTCTATCAGTAATTTCTATGCCTTTCATGATTCTGTAAATAGCTATCAAATCTCCTCTCTCTCTTCTTTGCTCTAGTGTCTGTAGTTCAAGTTTTGCTAGTCTCTCTTCATATGATAGTTTTGAGTGTTGGTGCCAATTTTGAAATTGCTCTTTGTATGTATTTACCTAGTTGTATTTTACGGAAAGGGGAGCTATGCTCGTGGTGTCCTGTCTTCATATCTCATTTTATCCAAACTATTTTTAAATTCATGTATTGTTTTTGCACACACTACTTTCTCATCTAACTTGTTCCAACTGTCTATTACTCTGTGAGGAAAGCTGTTCTTTTTCACATCTCTTCTATAGCTGTCTTTTTTTATTTTCTTTCCGTGTCCTCTTGTATTTCTATCATCCCATTTTATCAGATTCTATCAGTAATTTCTATGCCTTTCATGATTCTGTAAATAGCTATCAAATCTCCTCTCTCTCTTCTTTGCTTTAGTGTCTGCAGTTCAAGTTTTGCTAGTCTCTCTTCATATGATAGTTTTGAGAGTGTTGGTGCCAATTTTGTAATTGCTCTTTGTATGTGTATTTACCTAGTTGTATTTTACGGGAAGGGGAGCTATGCTCGTGGGGTCCCGTCTTCATATCTCATTTTATCTAAACTATTTTTAAATTCATGTATTGTTTTTGCACACACCACTTTCTCATCTAACTTGTTCCAACTGTTTATTACTCTGTGAGGAAAGCTGTTCTTTTTCAAGTCTCTTCTATAGCTGTCTTTTTTTATTTTCTTTCCTTGTCCTCTTGTATTTCTGTTATCCCATTTTATCAGATTCTCTCTATCAGTAATTTCTATGCCTTTCATGATTCTGTAAATAGCTATCAAATCTCCTCTCTCTCTTCTTTGCTCTAGTGTCTGTAGTTCAAGTTTTGCTAGTCTCTCTTCATATGATAGTTTTGAGAGCGTTGGTGCCAATTTTGTAATTGCTCTTTGTATTCTTTCAAGTTTTTTTATACATTTTTTTGTACTTGGTGACCATATCATTGCTGCAATTCCAATCTTGGTCTTATCAGTGATTAGAATTTTCTTCACCATTTCTTTATCCAGGTATGTAAATGCCACTTTGATTGTTCTTATTAAATTATAAGTTTCTCCAAAAATCTTATTTATATGTTTCTCAGGTGACATATTATTCATAACAATGACTCCCAGGTCCTTCTCATTTTCTACTTATTTTATTCCTTCTTCTCCCAATTTATATGATCCTGTTATTCTGTTTTTGCTTTTTCCTGTGTGTGTGTGTATTTACCTAGTTGTATTTTACGGGAAGGTATGTAAATGCCACTTTGATTGTTCTTATTAAATTATAAGTTTCTCCAAAAATCTTATTTATATGTTTCTCAGGTG
The DNA here is from genome assembly GCF_046742065.1 of Oratosquilla oratoria. Classification (NCBI taxonomy): domain Eukaryota; kingdom Metazoa; phylum Arthropoda; class Malacostraca; order Stomatopoda; family Squillidae; genus Oratosquilla; species Oratosquilla oratoria. The sequence continues at coordinate 77,914,471 of NC_134777.1, forward strand.
ACATATTATTCATAACAATGACTCCCAGGTCCTTCTCATTTTCTACTTATTTTATTCCTTCTTCTCCCAATTTATATAATCCTGTTATTCTGTTTTTGCGTTTTCCAAATTCCATTATACTACACTTTTTTGTATTGAACTCCATCTCCCACTTCCCACTCCATTTCTGTACTATATTTAGATCTCTCTGTAGTGATTCACAATCTTCTTCAGTTTTCACTCTTTTCAGTAGTTTTGCATCATCTGCAAAGAAACTTATATAGCTTTCAATTCCTTCATCCATATCATTAATATATATAGCAAACATTATTGGGGCCAGAACTGTTCCTTGCGGAACACCGCTTATTACTTCATCCCATTTTGAGTGCTGGTTTCTTATCACTACTCTCATTTTTCTTTCTTGCAAAAAGTCCTCCATCCAATTTAGTAGTTTTCCCTGTAGTCCTCCTTCAGTTTCTAATTTCTTAAGCAACTTCCTATGTGGTACTTTGTCAAAAGCTTTCTTTAGGTCTAGAAATGCACAGTCCGCCCATCCATCTCTTTCTTGTATTATATCTATTAGCCTTGAATAGAAACATATTGAATTGGTGATGCATGATCGTCCTTGTCTGAATCCAAATTGCCTTGGATTTAACACTTTGTTTTTTTCTAAATATTTTACCCATCTACTTTTGTTAATTCTTTCACAAATTTTTGCTATTGTACTTGTTAGAGAGACTGGTCTATAGTTTGTAGGTTCTTCTTTATTTCCTCCTTTATATATAGGTACTATATTTGCTTTTTTCCAATCTTCTGGAACTTTTCCTTCTTTCAAGGAACTGTTTAGTATGCTATGTATTTTGTCTGTCAGTTCATTCCTGCATTCTTTCAGAATCCAGTTTGCTATATCATCTGGTCCATGCGATTTTCTGACATCAAGATTACTCAAGTGTGTCAATATTTCATTCTTTGTTACTTCTATTTCTTCCATAGGGGGGACTTTCTCTTTCCATTCAATCTCTTCAGGTTGTATGTTCTCCCTTGTAAACACTGATTTAAAATGTTTGTTAATAATTTCCGCCATTTCTACTTCCTCAGTGTATTCAACTCCCTCTTGTCTTAATTTCTCCAAGTCTTGTTTGTTTTTCAGTTTATTGTTTACAAATCTGTAGAATAGTTTTGGTTGATCTTTACACTTTTCTATGACATCTTTTTCATATTTTCTCTTTTCCTCTCTGCACGTTTGTACATATTCATTTCTATAACCGGTATATATTTTCCATTTTTCAGGTCTTCTGTCTTTTTTCCATCTGGTCCAGGCTTTGTCTCTTTTGTCTTTTAACTCCCTACAACTTTTGTTGTACCAGCATTTTACATATTCTTTTTCTTGTTTTTGTCTTGGGACATACTTTTCCACTCCTTTTTTGTAAATTTTTGTCAAAATATTCCATTTCTCTTCTACTGTTGTTTCTTCTTTGTATATTTCTTCCCAGTTTTCTTGTTGAAAGAATTCTCTTATTTTATCAAAGTTTGTTTTTTCATACATCATTCTTCCTTTTCTATATTGCTCATTTCTTTTCATATATTTTTCTTCATTAAGTTCCAGTTCAATCAATATGTGGTCACTTTTACTTATTGGTGTTTTATATTCAATCTTGTCCACTATTCTAGGTTCAGATGTAATTATTAAGTCTAGTCTCGATGGTTCTTCTTCATTTCTATACCTGGTGTTCTCCTGTATCCATTGTGTCATTGTATGGTCAGTAATCATCTCAAGTAGAGCGTTTCCCCATGAGCCGTCTCCACCCTTTACTGTCATTTCTTCCCAGCAGATTTCTTTGCAATTAAAGTCGCCCATTATAACTATTCTTCCTCCATCTTCCATTATTTTATTTAATGTTATCTTTGTGTCCTCTAACATACTTTTATGTTCACTCTCCTCCCATGAGGCTGTTTTCGGAGGCACATAATTTATCACAAATTTTCTTCTCTTCTTATCTCTGTCTTCCACTTCTATCATAATCATCTCTACTGTATTCTTTCCATATATGACACCCTTCACGTTTATATCCTTCTTAGTCAGGAACATAACTCCACCCCCTTGTTTTTTCTCTCTGTTTTTAATCCAATAATTATATGCTTTATGTCCTATACTGTTGGGTGGTAGTGGACCTTTTAATTTTGTTTCTACAATTCCCATTATGTCCGGTTCTTTTTCTTTCAAATAATCATTCAGCTCATTCAATCCTGTTATTAATCCATCTATATTTGTGTAAGACACTCTTAGTTTTCTGTCACTTCCATTGTGTTCTCTGTTTCCCTTTTGTTTTTCTCTTGTATGTCGAACTGCCTTAGTTTCATATTCACTACTCTCCAATAGAATCTCTCTTTCTCTGACTCCGTTCTGTTCTCGTTTTTTTTCTTAGCTTCAAGTCTTTTCTGCTTTTCTTCCTCTCTTTCCTCTTTATTCATTTCCCTTTTTATCCATACCTTTTTATATTGTTCACTTGTTGCTAGTTTCCCTGTTTTGGATAAGATATTCTCTGCCGTCGTTTGTGACCTGAATTTAATCTTAATTGGTCTGGTCTTATCTGTACTATACTTTACGAGCCTGAATTTGTCCTCAATTTCCTTCATAATTTCTGGTTCATCTTCCTGAACTAATTTTAGTAAACTGCTTACTTTTTCATTTTCTTTATTGGTTCTTGAGGTTCTAATATAATTATACATTTCTTTTTTTCAGCTAAGTCTCTTACTATATTCTCCTTCTGTCTCATCACTTTAATAACTGAGTCTTCAGTTTGTTCTCTCATTTGCTGTTTAATTATATCAGTAAATGCAACTTAACTGTTTTCTTTTATCGACTTCCATCCCTCTCTGTTTTCTTTACTATTCCTCTTCAATTCCTCATTCTCCACCTTTACTTCTTTTAACTGTCTTTTCAGGTTTTCTATTTCATCAGTTAAGTTTTTGTTCGCCTTCTCTAGTTCTTCCAATTTTTCAACTCTTTGTAGAATGTTGTTAACATGACCGAACCTACGCTCCAAGTCCTCGATCATCTTATCGACCTTCTCTTCTAGTCTTGTCAGTCGGGGGGGGGGGGGGTTGTGTCCCCCCCCACCCTCTTTAAATCCCTGGAAAATATTCTCATCACTTTCTACTGTATTGCTCTTATCTATGCTTCTAATCTTTACATTTTTATTAGACATTTCATCGTCGTCGGGGGGCCGTTTGTTTACCTTTCGCCTGTCTGCCTGGGCCAAGTCTACTCCTTCCTCATTTCCTTCCATTTCCCTCAGTAATCCCTCCCCTTCTCCTCTTTCCCTACTACCCCACGAGCAATTTCCCCCACCCTGTAAATACAATAGGCACTTCTCTTTGCGTTGGGATCCACAATACTTCAATTTTCTTCAGAACGTCTTCTAAGCCGTCCGTTCGTTGAAGTGTGTGTGTGTGTGTGTGCATTTACCTAATATTTACCTAGTTGTATTTTACGGGAAAGGGAGCTATGCTCGTGGAGTCTCGTCTTCATAGACTTTTTAAATTCTGTTTGTGTGTATTTACCTAGTTGTATTTTACGGGAAGGGGAGCTATGCTCGTGGTGTTCCGTCTTCATATCTCGTTTTATCTAGACCAGGGTTTCTCAACCTATTTAAGTCATATCGGCCCCTTTTTCAATTGAAAAAAGGATCACCCCCCTTAATTGGAAAATACTAATAAAAATTATTGCAACAATGATAAACAACTAATTTAAAATGTTTTACTCACGTGTTTTAATGAGATCCTTGGGCCTGGTGCTTCGCTGTTAGATCTTTTATATTAGGCATAAAATTTGTCAGTTTCAGTCTGATGTCTCCTCGAATGCATATATCCATTTTGTTTCTTTCTTTAGTCAAAATTTTATTGACGGCACTGAATCCACATTCAACCAAATAATATGTTGGAAAGTATAACAGTATTTTAACCATTTGAGCCCACATTTTTGGATATAGCTGTTTTGTTGTATTTGATAGCCATAACTCGTTTATTCCATTTTTTTTCTTCAAATTTGTATTTGCATTCATCACTACATTTCAGTTCAATGAGTTCTTCTTGCTGATTTTCATCGGCACTTTCCACATCACAACCAAAAGGATCTATCATCCACGATTGAATTCGAAACGAAAACACGTCCGAGAATCGGCTGTTCAAGTTTTCTCTCAATTTTACTAAATATTTTTCGTACATTTTTTTGCTTGTTCTGTGAGTTGTTCCCTTACTTCTGTTAACTCAGGCATGTCTTAGAAATTCTTCTTCTGTATATTTATTCGGAACCAATGCAACTTTTCAGGAAAGGCTTTCAGAATACTGTTACGAAAGCGGCCCCTATTGCATCCTGTCGACATCGTGACATCGGAGATGACGCTTTCGTCGTGATCCTTGGCGCCAAAGATGGACGCCACCTGGAAGCACGTGACGTCGAGCAGCGACTGTGATTGGTCGAGGCGTGCTTGGCGGGACTGCGTGGGCACGCTATCCCGGGGAGGAGAGAGACGAGCAGGACAGGTGACGGGAGAAGGCGTCGTGGTTCTCGCTCGGATTATTATTGCGTTTGTAAGCTGTAGCGAGGCTTCAAGTAGCCTTTCGAGGGTTGGCAAGTGACCCGAGGTGCCTCCTACAGCCCAGTATTCTTTTGTAGTGGCTCTGTGTAAATAGAGGATATAAGTCTACTTTGCGTTTTCGTCGCCTTGAGAACTCACCACGGGACGAGGTGGCGAGTGTGAGCGGGCGAAGCTCGCTCGAAACATTACCGTCACGTCTCTTGAATGCAACGGACCTATGAATTGAAATCGGGTGACAAACCTCCAGTCTCCTGGGGGGGGGGTTCGTTACAGTGGTGTCAGAAGTGGGATCTGTAAGTGTAAGTGCATTTTAAGTGCGTCGCGGTGATCTATCGAGTGTGAGCGGGAAAAGCCGCGATCATTTTGTCGTGACAGGTGACAGGTCCAAAGTGTTGTGCCCAGGTAAGTGGTATTGTGGTCGTTTTCAGTGCCGTAGAGTTATTACACTAGCATGGCTAATATGGAAACCACACTAGCAGACGTTATAAGGGCTATGGCGGAGCAAGGAAGGACACAGCACGCTGAACTGCAAGCAATGGTGAACCATGCTTTATCGGAGCAAGGAAAAGCACAGCAAGCCGAAATTCAAGCTGTGGCGAACCGTGTTGACAGTGTGTTCAAACAGGTGTTTGGACTCGTTAAGGAGGAGTGCTCGCGGGTGAAAGGAGAAGTTTTAGAGGCAGTTTTCACCAAGGACGAGGTGAAGGGAGAGGTGGAAAAAGTGGCCAGTGACCTTAGGAGGTATGTGGATGAAGTTGTGGCAGCACAAGTGCCCCCTGCCCTCTTCCGGCATGAGGATACGCTGCCCCGGGAGAGTGAGCAAGCTAGCGAGGCGGAAGATAGTGACGAGGACGAAGCTAAGAGTCGGCACGAAGGACTCAAGAGCCGTTCTCCATTGGCAAAGGCGTTTCCGTCTCCCCCAGGTGCCCCGGCGAATGTTTTGTCGCCTCCGCCATCCCCGCCAGCCTCGGTAAAGTCGGGCCTCTCTGCTGCCAGCTCCACGTCACGGAGGCTAGGGAGTGGGACGAGGCGCCGCCCGCAGGAGTTCGACGGGACAGTGTCTTGGGAAGCGTACAAGACACAGTTCGAGCTCCTGGCTAGCGCCCAGCAGTGGAGTCGACCTGAGATGGCCATGCAGCTTGTGTGGGCGCTCAAAGGCCCAGCGTTGGAAGTCCTGAACCAACTACCAGCCACCCAGCGGAGCTCCTATAGTAAGGTGACGGCGGCGTTGGAGAGGAGGTACGGGCATCAGCATCAAACTGAGGTGTTCAGGACAAGGTTCCGGGCCCGGGTAAGAGGCCCGGGAGAGACCCTGACACGCTTAGCGCAGGATTTGGAGGTATTGGTGCGCCCGTGCGTACCCGGAGGCCAGTGAGGAGATGATCACCATTCTCTTGCGGGATCAGTTTGTTGACGCTATCGATAACCAGCAGCTGAGGATATACGTCCAGCAGGCGCACCCCAAGGACCTACAGGAGGCCCTGGCGAGGGGCCTGGAGATGGAGTCGTTTCTCCGGATTACGCGGGAGCGACCCAGCTGGAACAGTGACTCATACAAGGTGAGAGCAAAGAAGGGGAAAGTGGACAAATCCCCCACTAGACCAGCATCACCCACAGGTGAGTTCTGGGGTAAATGCTACTCGTGTGGGCAACAAGGGCATTCCAAAAAGTACTGCCCGCAGGGAACGCATGGCGGAAAGGCTGTCGGTGCTGGAGCAGGGCCGCATCGGTACAAACCCTGTTGCTGGAGTTGTGGTGAGGGGTATAAGACGGCAGGGTGTGCCATCGTCTCCGACAAGGATAGCAAGAAGGTAGCGGGAAACTGGGAGGGGCTGGCGGAAGGGGTCGAATACCAGCCGGAAGACGGGAGACCCCAGTCCGTTTAAGTTGCCGCGCCGAGGGCGCCCGGACCGTTCAGGTAGGCGGGCAAGTGGACGATAAGTCTTGCTGCTTCACGGTGGACTCGGGCGCAGAACGCACCTTCGTGCAGGACGGCATGGTGGCAACTGGACGACCCCCGGTGGCCCAGCAACAGCTGTGTGGGATTACGGGGCACTGCACGCAGCTGAGGGGACCAGTGCATGCCAAGGTAACGGTTGGCAACACTGAGGAGCATCTTCCTGTTTTTGTAGCTGACGTCGGGGAGAACTTGCTCGGTCTAGACTACCTCCAGCAAAGCAGGGCGGTGCTGGATTTCGGGGAGATGACCATGTCGGTCGGAGGTGACGTGGTGCCGCTTAGGGAGGGCGCCGTTGACGCAGAGGAAGCCCACACTGTACCACCACCGAAACCAGCCACCGTTGCCGTCTAAGTGAGGAGCAGGAAGGGGAAAGCCTGGGCCCGGAACGAGGGTGGTGGACAGGCGACTATGATCACGGAAGGTCACTTCGAGGACACCGCAGGGGGGTAACACTGAAGTCCCACCTCATCTGCAGGATCTATTGCAGAGGAGCACGGTATGTCTGTCTGGGGAACAGGTTGACGAGGTGAGGAAAGTGTTGACACGGTATGCAGACGTCTTCTCGAAGGGGGATACCGACCTGGGCCGGACCAGCCTGGTGAAACACCGCATACACACAGGGGATAGTCAGCCGGTCAAGCTGCCGCCCCGAAGGATCGCACCCGCCCGTCGGCTGGAAGTGGAGAAAGCCGTGGAGGAACTGCGCGCGCAAGGGGGTAATTGAAAAGTCGGCTAGTCCCTGGAGTGCGGCCGTCGTACTCGTTAAGAAGAAGGATGGGTCCACCAGGTGTTGTGTTGGACTATCGGGGCCTTAACGCGGTGACAACCAAGGACTCGTACCCTCTACCGAGGGTGGATGACACTCTTGACGCGCTCGCGGGAGCCCAGTGGTTCTCGACCTTGGACTTGAAGTCTGGTTACCATCAAGTGGAGGTAGCGGAGGAGGACAGAGAGAAGACAGCCTTCTCGTATGGGCAGGGGCTATATCAATTCAAAGTGATGAGTTTTGGCCTAGTGAATGCCCCGGCAACCTTTGAGCGCCTGATGGAGCGTGTGTTGGATGGGCTGCTCTGGAAAAGCGCCCTGGTATATTTAGACGATGTGCTAGTGTATGGGAATTCATTTGAGTGTGCTCTGGAAAGGCTTAAGGTAGTATTGGATAGGTTTAGGGCAGCAAATGTGAAACTCAGCCCGAAGAAGTGCTGCCTTTTTCAGAGGGAGGTGCCTTTTCTGGGGCACATAGTGAGTAGTGAGGGGGTGAAAACAGACCCCTGGTAAGGTAGAGTCGGGTAAGGATTGGCCGGTTAACCGCAGTGTGACGGAAGTTCGCGGGTTTAATTGTTTGTTTACGTACTACAGGCGGTTCGTCAAGGGGTTCGCACAAATCGCAGTACCACTCCACCACTTGACTCGGAAAGGGGCCTCCTTTCACTGGAGTGAAGAATGTCAACGGGCCTTTGATACATTGAAGGAGGCTCTCGCTAACTCCCCTGTGTTGCCGTACCCGGACCCCACGAGACCGTACGTGTTGGATTGTGACGCAAGTGCTGAGGGAGTAGGGGCTGTCTTGTCTCAGGAGAAAGATGGACAGGAGTGGGTCGTATCCTACTTTAGCAGGAAGTTCTCAGCACCAGAGAGGAATTATTGCGTCACCCGTAAGGAGTTGTTGGCGGTGATTCTGGCGATTGATCACTTTCCATCCTTACCTGTACGGGGCCAAGTTCAAGATTAGGACCGACCACGCCGCTCTGAGGTGGCTCAAAAACCTCAGAAATCCGGAGGGGCAGTTGGCTAGGTGGATTGGGAAGCTGGAGCAGCACGACTACCACATCGAGTATCGGCCAGGGAACATGCATAACAATGCTGACAGCCTGAGCCGCCGTCCCTTGCGATAGCGACTGTAAGCATTGTAGCCGCCGTGAAAGGAAACCTGTGAGCGTGAAGGCTGCTGCTCTTGCGGTTGACACGAAGTGGGGAGAGGACCTCAGGCAGGCCAGCGAGATGACGCTGATATTGGGCCCATAGTGACACTGAGGGAGGAGGGTGAAGAAAAACCGCCTTGGGAAAGTGTGGCACGCTAAGCCGGCAGCGAAGGCGTTTGTGGCAACAATGGTCAGTGTTGCGAGTGAGTGAGGGGTGTGCTGCAGCGGCAGTGGCACTCGTGTGACGGCAGTATCCCTTCTGGCAAACCATTGTTCCCATTAGTATGAGGGGAAGCCGTTAGTGCGCGAGGCTCACAGTGGCAGTGCGAGTGGCCACTTCGGTGTGAGAAAACCCTGGGTCGTTTAATGCAGCGGAGTGTACTGGGTGGGCATGCGGAAGGACGTGAGCGGAGTGGTGCAAATCTTGCGACGTGTGCTGTGGAAAGATGGGCCCCGGGAGGAGGTCAGTGCTCTCCTTACAAGTGTATCAGGTTGGGGCGCTATGGAGAGGGTGGCGGTGGATATCCTAGGGCCATTTCCTCAGACGGTCCGAGGTAACCGCTTCGTGTGTGTGGCCATGGATTATTTTACGAAATGGCCGGAGGCATACCCGCTGCCGAACCATGAGGCCGCCACCGTGGCAGGCGTGTTAGTGGACGAGGTTTTTCGCCGTTTGGAGCTCCGCACGAGCTACACTCCGACCAAGGAAGGGAGTTTGAGTCGGCAGTATTCCGGGAGTGCTGTCAGTTGCTGGGCATCAAGAAGACTCGCACCACGCCCCTGCGGCCGCAGTCGGACGGCATGGTGGAACGCTTCAACCGCACGCTGGGGCAGGAGTTGGCGAAGTGTTGCCAGGAGAGAGTCAGGAAGAGTGGGACTTAAAAATCCCCCTGCTTCTATGGGCCTACCGTTCAGCTGAACATGAGGCAACCGGGTACACGCCAGCCCGGTTGATGTGCGGGCGGGAGCTGCGGATGCCAGTGGACCTTGTGACTGGCAGGCCGCCGGACGAGGACATGCCCACTTCGGTCACCCAGTACGCAGCGGCCCTCCAGGACCGCCTCCGTGAGGTGCACCATCAGGTGAGATCTAACCTGAAGGTGTCGGGCGAGGCGATGAAGGATCGGTACGACCGTCGAGCTACGTCACCGCCCTTTAACGAGGGGGATCAAGTGTGGTTGCACAACCCTCGGCGTAAGAAGGGGTTGTCTCCCAAGCTCCAGAGCCCGTGGGTGGGGCCATATGTGGTGGAGAAGGTCATCTCGGACGTCACCTTCAGGATCCGCCAGGGGGCAAGGAGGAGAGCATTGGTGGTGCATGCTGATAGGCTGTGGAGGTACCACGGTCCTGGCAACTTCTCCTGGGGGGAGCGAGCTTCTCAATCGAGCAGCGACGAGGAGGACGGGGACCGAAACCTGGGGGACGACGAGCCATGGATGGTGGGAGACGACGCGTCACTGACGGTGGGGGTGGACGGAGACCCGGACCCGAGGAGGACCGCGTCACTGGTGCTGGAGGTCCAGCAGAGGAGCTGTGTCCCTTAGAGGGGGCACTCACAGACGTCGACGCTGGGTTCGTGGTAAGGAGACCCAGGCGGGAACGTCGTCTACCGGTATGGAGTGAAGATTACGTCCTTAGTTAGTTCTGTGATACCAAAAAGTAAATTTTTAGTTTCTCTTTTTTTTGTGATGTATGTATGTATGGATGAGGGAGTTGGAGGGAGCGAGGTTGCTCCATCTCTTTACAGGGGGGGGTTAGTGTTACGAAAGCGGCCCCTATTGCATCCTGTCGACATCGTGACATCGGAGATGACGCTTTCGTCGTGATCCTTGGCGCCAAAGATGGACGCCACCTGGAAGCACGTGACGTCGAGCAGCGACTGTGATTGGTCGAGGCGTGCTTGGCGGGACTGCGTGGGCACGCTATCCCGGGGAGGAGAGAGACGAGCAGGACAGGTGACGGGAGAAGGCGTCGTGGTTCTCGCTCGGATTATTATTGCGTTTGTAAGCTGTAGCGAGGCTTCAAGTAGCCTTTCGAGGGTTGGCAAGTGACCCGAGGTGCCTCCTACAGCCCAGTATTCTTTTGTAGTGGCTCTGTGTAAATAGAGGATATAAGTCTACTTTGCGTTTTCGTCGCCTTGAGAACTCACCACGGGACGAGGTGGCGAGTGTGAGCGGGCGAAGCTCGCTCGAAACATTACCGTCACGTCTCTTGAATGCAACGGACCTATGAATTGAAATCGGGTGACAAACCTCCAGTCTCCTGGGGGGGGGGGGTTCGTTACAATACGTTTACAATCCAGTAGCGTGCATAATTTGCCTCGAAGCTGCAGTGACACTTCATTGAGCTTACGAAAAATCCATGCTAGAGTCACACTTGTGGCGTCTGACTTCTTCAGCTAAATTGTTTTCTCCTAATTTTTCTAAGAAAGTAACAATTGTGTCGAATAACTCTACAAATCGTGCTAGGCAGTTTCCTTTTGAAAGCCAACGAACTTCTGCATAGAGAATGAGGCTCACGTCAGTCACGTGCTCTTGTTCAGTATCAATGCAAAACTTTTCAGCTAAGGCTTTCAGAATACGTTTACAATCCAGTAGCGTGCAATAATTTGCCTTGAAGCTGCAGTGACTTCATTGAGCTTACGAAAAATCCACGCTAGAAAGAAAATGTCACACTTGTGGCGTCTGACTTCTTCTGCAAAATTGTTTTCTCCTAAATTTTCTAAAAAATTAACAATTGTGTCGAATAACTCTACAAATCGTGCTAGGCAGTTTCCTTTTGAAACTTCTGTATGGAGAATGCGGCTTACGTGCTCTTCAGTATCAATGCAAAACTTTCGAAAAAGTCGATCGTATTTGCTGTGTGACTTTGTTTTATTGACAGTTTTAATAACTACTCTTAATGATTCATGAATATCAGGACTAAGTGTTTTGGCAACTAAATGATGATGATATACCACACAATGAACGGCAAGGATTGAAGAACATAATTCCTTCATGCGAGCTATAAAACCTTTCTGCTTACCAACCATAGATGGTGCACCATCCGTTGCGCAGGATACCAAGTTTCCTAATGGGATTTCATTATCGTCAAACCAAGATTTTGTAGCGTCAAAAATGGATAATCCAGTTGTATCAGTTTCTAATAGTTTTGCAAACAACATCCCTTCACAAAGTTTACAGCTATCATCTATAAAACGAACATACGCCATAAGAATAGCTCAGTTGTCACTTACCGTTGACTCATCAAGCTGAATCGAGAATTTGCTAGTTTTTAACTTTTCAACTAGTTGACTTTGCACATCCAATGACATTTCATCGATTCTTCGGCGGATTGAGTCATTACTCAACGGAATTGTTTTTAATGTGTTCGCTGAATCTTGCTGTAACACAGTTTTCATTACAATTTCAAATGCAGGCTTAATGACATTTTCAGCAACTGTATGTGCGTTCCCAGTTTTTGCAACTAATTGCGCTATTTCATACGATGCAGTCAAACCACCTTCATTTGTCTGTGAACTTTTTTCAAAAAAGATGACAGAGTATTTTGTTGGTTGAAGTTTTTCAAATTTTCAATATAAACTATGGGTTTACTGGCTTTCTCTGAATGTTTTCTTATCAAATGTTCTGCCTTGATGGTTTCATTGATTCATTTGAAAATGTGTTGTTGCAAATTAGACACATTGGTAATTTTTTATCATGAGTGCTTTCTACAAAGCTATAAGCCAAATAGTCCTCCATATATCGTCTACACTTCTTTTTTGTTGCTATGAGGGGAAAATAACTTCAAAATATCCCAATGACACTTAGCACCGTTGAATGAATTCATAATTAGTTATGCAATTTTCTAATTCACATCAAGCATTCAGTAGTGAATTTAATGTAAATGTTAATGTACAAACTTGATCGAGCGTATGAAATAAAGCAGTTAATAACTGATAAATTGCATGCAATCGTTATAAAATGCACTAAATTACCACTGACAACATTTGATAGCTAACACACGAAACTGAACGATGTGCTACAAGTGGTAGTAATAAATCCCTATATACGCGAGGAACACGTAATCTACGTCCCACACCCAAGCAACTGCAAAAGCAAACTAGGCAAAGGAGCATAAGCGTACCCAGCACATGTTGCGTCATGTACTAGGGTTGCCAGGTTGTACGATTTTTCGCGAATTGTGACCAACACACACATAGAAATATATATTAATATATATATGTATATATATACATATATATACATATATACATACATATATATATATATATATACATATATATATATATACATATATATGTATATATATATATATATATATATATATATATATATATATTCTGAAAGTTGTTGAGCTTAAAGCAATGTCACGAATTAATATTCCATATCAATCGTGACACATTTTGTTTAACAATTAAACAAAATGTGTCACGATTAATATGGCACTTTAACACATCCTTCGTATTGCTAGTTTTGTCACACATTCCTTGTATTCGTAGAATTGGTAGATTGCCTCCTCGAGGTGACTTTTCCCCAGGAAGGAAGTAGTATTCCGCCTGTTTCTCATAAATTGTATTTAGAAAGTATGTAACCAATAATGTAGAAATTACAAACCCCATTTCAGTACGCACTTGTTGAGAGGTTACGAATAAGCTCAAACTGCCAGTTCAAAGACGCATTTCAGTGACGCATTCTCAACGTTTATCTCCTACTGAATTTTCCATGACTCTTCAATGTAACCTTTGACTTCTTCAGTCGCTATCTATATATTTTGTTAGGATTAGGGTGAAGCCACTGCCCAAAAAAATTAATTGACAATTGAAAGATGTCTAGACCGTTAGGTAGCGACACAGAAAGGTCCATGTAATAAAGAAATAGAAGTGGTTTTTCTTTGTAATCCCTAATATCTTTATGTGATTCTATACATCAATTTTTGAGCCAGTTTGGACAACTACATTCTATCTGATGAAAGTTACTTTGTGCCAGAGGCATACCTTTTCCCACCTGTGTGGTAGATTACCCTATGGAAGTCTACTGGTCCTTCGAACAACACAAAGGTAAGAAAAAAATCTTCACAAGCAATATTGAATCGTACAATTAACTTGATATTTTTGTTATTACTTTCGCGAAAGTTAGAAGCAATACCTGTGACGTTTTTCGCCCCCCTGATATATATATTCCACAAGCAATATTGAATCGTACAATTAACTTGATATTTTTGTTATTACTTTCGCGAAAGTTAGAAGCAATACCTGTGACGTTTTTCGCCCCCCTGATATATATATATATATATATATATATATATATATATATATATATATATATATATATATATATATATGTGTGTGTGTGTGTGTGTGTGTGTGTGTGTGTGTGTGTGTGTGTTACAGCAAATCTGTAAAATCAGGGAATATATATATTCCCTGATATTTTCAGGGAATATTTATAATGTCTGATTCACTCGGGAAATATGTATATTCCCTAAAATTTTCTGGGTATATACATATTCCCTGAAATTTGGACCTTACTATTATACAGATTCCCTGAATCACATTTAGAATGATAGAAAAAAAAACGAATAAACACATGGATACAATTATCTAATTTGTTTATCACATAAAAAAATCTCCACAAGCAATATTGAATCGTAAAATTAACTTGATATTTTTGTTATTACTTTCGCGAAAGTTAGAAGCAATACCTGTGACGTTTTTCGCCCCCCTGATACATATAGATATATATATATCTATATATATATATCTATGTGTGTGTGTGTGTGTGTGTGTGTGTGTGTGTGTGTTACATTAAATCTGTAAAATCAGGTAATATATATATTCCCTGATATTTTCAGGGAATATGTATAATGTCTGATTCACTCGGGAAATATGTATATTCCCTAAAATTTTCAGGGTATATACATATTCCCTGAAATTTGGACCTTATCATTATACAGATTCCCTGAATCATATTTAGAATGATAGAAAAAAAAACGAATAAACACATGGATACAATTATCTAATTTGTTTATCACATAAATAAAACTAGTCACAAAACAGTCAATATTTAAAACATCCAAAATCAAGCTAATAAAATCAATTATGAATGGTAATACAATTATCAACTCAATAAAAAGTCAAACTTGTCAGTCACAAAATAGTTAATATTTAGAACATCGCCTTGTTTCCACAATGCAGGCTTCAATGGCATCGTGAGTTGCATTTAACCTTGAGCTTGAAAAATTTACATCGATTTGTTTGGAAACTTTTTGAACCAGCACAGTTACATTTGGCGAAACCTTGGCCACCTGACTCCGACTCTTGCTGTACAACAGATCGAAGAGAAACAATCCTACCGGTTGTCACATCGTCTTCGGAGCACAGTTCATACGTACATAAATCAAATTGATTCCTGGTATACTTCCCATTCAGTATGCCACTTTTCACTGCAATCGTGTAATTATAATTTTCCTCAATGTCCACAATCATTCCCATGATATTCCTTGGATCACCACGACCCCTATCCACCACTGGTATCGGAATCGTAACATTTTTCCCGACGTTTCCACGGTCCATAATACGACGACTTCGTTTAACCCAAGGTCTAAATATACAGGTCAGACCGTTTGAATTCTTCTGCGCAGCTTCTGACGTCATTAGGCTGGGTCCATTTTCTCTTTGTGAAACACTGAAGAAAACTGTGAAACGCCAAGGAAGACAGGAACTATAATATTTTATATATTATATATATATATATATTATATATATATATATATATATTATATATCATATATATTATATATTCATATATATAGACAGGAACTATAATATTTTATATATATTTATATAATATTTGTCAGAATATAACTAATTGCGTGGAGCGGTGCGAGCGAAGGCAACGTCTTTCCCAAACGACGCACCAGCTTCAACTGACAGCTATAGGACCCGCCAACCCCACTTTGAACAGCCAGGTGACGTTCACGGGCCCGCTGCGCCAACTCCCTCGAAATTCGGTCGGAAGTGGTTAGACCTTATATTCTTAGATCTTGGTTTAACCAGCTAGTGAAAGTTGAGCTTCGCACGGATGTTTTCGCTGAGAAATAATATTGTTTTGACGAACGGAGAGTGATGTTGGTTCGACAGAAGGTTGTTCAACAGCAGGTGGTTCTACAGCAGGTGCTTCGACAGAAGTTGGTTTGACAGAAGATGGTTCAACAGATATTGGTTCGACAGGTGGTTCTACAGCAGGTGGTTCGACAGAAGGTGGTTCTACAGCAGGTGGTTTGACAGAATGTGGTTCTACAGCAGGTGGTTCCTCCGAAGACCGGGGTATTTTTTTTTTTCAAGAACGAACACAACTTTGCGCCCTCCCCCCCCAAAAAAAAAAAAATGGAAAAACGTCGACATGTGCCAAAAAGTCCTCGAAGGTTCCTGACCACTGAAGGTGCCACTGAAGGACCCGAGGCCAAGGAACCGATGTCGACATCAGTTGAACGATAACACTGAAAAGAAGTTCTCGGGGCCTTTGGTTCCAGCTCTGGAATGCTACGACAAGACGTCCCTTATATGTTCCCTCTCCCCTCCCTACACACAGGCATCGATCGATGGGGTCGTCTGAAGATTTTATTCAGCTAGGGGGAGCCCCGTCAATGGTCCAGGAAATGTGTACAGTCTCGAAGTGCTCGAGGTATGACACGGATTTCCCCCAATCATTTGTGGGGCTCCTCCTCAGAGGAATAAAATCGCTTGTCTTCCACCAAAATAAGACCTTCATAAAGACAACCAATGGCCTTTTTTTCTTTCTTTTTTTACCTCATGGTTATGGAGACCGTCGGACGTTCTCCAAAATTAAATTTCAAAGAAGGCTCCCGTGCCTTACTCAGTGGCTCTCGCTGTGATTCTCAGTTTGTCTCTGCTGCTGCTTGTAAAAGGGAAAGGATTCAGGGTTGTACTACGTGTGCATCAATTTGTTCAGAGGGCACGATGATGACTATTCAGAGAATCGTTGACAGTCCACTGGTGTAGTGAAATCCGTGTCATACCTCAAGCACTTCGAGACTGTGCACAGACGCTTCCTGGACCATTGACGGGGCTCCCCTCAGCTGAATAAAATCTTCGGCCGATCCCCTCGATCGATGTATGGGGTATCATAGAGAGGGGGACTCTCGCTGTCAATTTTTGCTGCAGGAATTTGGTGCCAGGAAGATCCTCTTCAGCGTCGTTGCTCAACTACGGTCAAAAAGAGGATCCCTGACATGAAATC
Source organism: Oratosquilla oratoria (assembly GCF_046742065.1). Classification (NCBI taxonomy): domain Eukaryota; kingdom Metazoa; phylum Arthropoda; class Malacostraca; order Stomatopoda; family Squillidae; genus Oratosquilla; species Oratosquilla oratoria. Next base: position 77,931,194 of record NC_134777.1, read on the forward strand.
TGTGCGGACTCCCTCGGCGTCATGGAACCCTCGAGGTTCTTGGTGGGTTTGCCGAGGTCCTGCTCGTTCTTGAGGAGGAGCTTTCTTTCTGGACCTGGCGAAGTCCTTTTCTCGCCAAGTGATCCTCCAGTTCGGCGTCACGTCGTCCTGATCGCTCCTGAAGAAAGGAGACGGTTGCTGGAAGACACTACAGCGATGGGAGTCCCCAAAAACCTCGAAAAATTGTCAACTCGGATAAGTGAGCAAATCGTGATTAAGATTGAGCGAGTATTTTTTGTTTTAATAGACATGCATATTTCTTTAATGCATATCTTTTCAATAACTCTTCCCGAAAATATGCTTCTAAATCACACTCAGTTGGATTTGCCATGATGTTGACACTAGCACAGATGGTGTGTGACTGGCGATTGAAACTTTGTCTGGCCTTGGGGGTCACCGGGGGAGGGGGAGGTAATTAGCGGGAGTCCTGTGATGTTGACACAAGTAAAGATGGCGTGTGACTGGCGACTGAAATTTTGTCTGGACATGGGGATTAGGTGGGGGGAGGGGGTAATTAGCGGGAGCCCTGCGATGATTCGGTCGGGTCATGATGCCATTCAAGCCTGCATTGTGAAAACAAGGCGATGTTCTAAATATTAACTATTTTGTGACTGACAATTTTGACTTTTTATTGAGTTAATAACTATATTACCATTCATAATAAATTTTATCAGCTTGATTTTCAATGTTTAAAATGTTGACTGTTTTGTGACTAGTTTTATTTATGTGATAGATAAATTAGATAATTGTATCTATGTATTTATTCGTTTTTTCCTTTGTTCTATCATTCTAAATATGATTCAGGGAATCTGTATAATAATAAGGTCCAAATTTCAGGGAATATGTATATACCCTGAAAATTTTAGGGAATATATATATTCCCCGAGTGAATCAGACATTATACACATTCCCTGAAAAAATCAGGGAATATATATATTCCCTGATTTTACAGATTCACTGTAACATATACATATACATATATTTATATATATATAAAGTTGTATATAAGTTCACAAGAGCACGCCGGAATTAACTCGGTGGGGCGGTCACCTAGATTAAACTTATACCGTCAGCATTATGTATTAAAAGAGATGGGAAATATGTCGGAAGTCATAATATTCTCCACAAATGTAGTTTAGATTACATCTTTCCTCATGGCTCTGAAGAAAATTCCCAATGCAGGTGGTAGTGCTAAGCGTAAGGCTATATCGCTGGAAGATAAGGTCGAAATCATTATTAGGCATGAGAAACGTGAAAAGGCGGCCGCCATTCCAAGATCTTTGGGATTGAGCCGTACAAATGTATCAACAATTGTGCATGGTAAGGACAGGATTTTATCACATGTTAAAAACAAGCTCCAGGGATGAGCAACACCGTCATAAACAAGAAAAGATATAAGATTTAGGAAGAAATGAAAAAGCTTCTGCCTCTTTGGATTGACAGGTAGAATTATCAGCTTGGTTCAGTAAGTCAGAAACTGGCTCAGGAGAAAGCACTGTCTTTGAAGATCTCAAGAAAAATTATGTAGATGAGAAGGACGTAGTGTTCAAAGCAAGTCACAGTTGGTTTATAAGATTTAAACAGTGCCATAATTATAATTTCCTGAATATATATATATATATATATATATATATATATATATATATATATATATATATATATATATATATATATATATATATATATATATATATATATATATATATGTGTGTGTGTGTGTGTGTGTGTTCACTTGGTCTTTGGATCACGTGTTGGACTCGTGATCGACAGCTATTTCCCTCCTGGAAGAGAGCTCAGAGCTCGTAGGTCCGATCTATGGGTAATGCTATGACCTTGCACACACACACACACCCAACTCCCCGCCCACGAGAGTTGGAGTAACACCTCTCAGCGCTGCGATACTGATATTACTTCAGCCCCGGGCGAGGGTTGAACCCGGACCTCCGTAGTGGCAAGCCAGAGCTCTAACCACAGCGCCAGGTGTGTGTGTTTACCTAGTTGTATTTTACGGGAAGGGGATCTATGCTCGTGGTGTCCCGTCTTCATATCTCATTTTATCTAAACTATTTTTAAATTCATGTATTGTTTTTGCACACACTACTTTCTCATCTAACTTGTTCCAACTGTCTATAACTCTGTGAGGAAAGCTGTTCTTTTTCAGATCTCTTCTATAGCTGTCTTTCTTGATTTTCTTTCCGTGTCCTCTTGTATTTCTATCATCCCATTTTATTATATCCTCTCTCTATGTGTGTGTGTGTGTGTGTGTGTGTGTGTGTGTGTGTGTGTGTGTGTGTGTGTGTGTGTGTGTGTGTGTGTGTGTGTGTGTGTGTGTGTGTGTGTGTGTGTGTGTGCGTGTGAAAGGGTGTAGTGTTCTTGTATGAAGGAGAACATAGGAAGGAAAGCAACGCAGTGATCTTTATCTTTTTAGTCACCGAATCAGGCGAGAATATGGCGAGCCTGAATTCTGGAGCTGGAAGTCCTCGATCGATGCTAGGAGGGAGAAGGTCTTGGAGGTGGAGGCGATTTGTTGCTGCGGTGATTGGTGAGGCTGTTCTGCCTTCGGTTGGCAGGCCGTGCTCTTAAACCCCGTTGTGGGATCACAGACGGGTCCCGTTGGAACGTCTAGCCTTCTGATTGGCCGCCTTCCCTTTGTCTGTGATCCTCGTGAGTGAGCTGCGAGTCTTGACGAATGGAAGCCCCTCACTCGCGTTAGTGACGTCATCAGTCTGGGTTGGACTGGGCAGGGAAGCAGACATCTCCGGTGTGTCCGGCGTCAGTGGTTGAGACAACGTCCCCCCCCCCCTTCTTTGGAAGCAAGCAGCGCGGAGGGTAAGGAGTCGCACGAGCGGAGTGGGAATTGCGGGCAGGCCTTCTAACCGGACGGCCGGAGCGGGTGATTGTCCTGTCGAGCGAGATCTCTGGAGAGGATGGGCTGGATAATGAAGAAGAGGGCGGCGGCCGGCTGTAAGCGTGGTCGTGATTTTGACGAAAGGGTCCTGGTTGGGAATGGAGCTGTGGAGATAGACGGGTAGGTGAGTGGGGTAAAGGTAAAGTCGAAATTGAGACCAGGAGGAAGGTACTGTGTTGAGGCTTGGGGGAACAATTTTGGTGGAGGGAAAAGGTGGGGTGGCTTGATGTGGATTAGTGGTATGGATGTGTTGTAAGAGGGAGAGGAGGTGGTAGGAAGGGTTGGAATGGAAAGAAGGGTTGGAATGGAGAGAAGGAGGGAGGTGAGCTGGTTTGAGCCTGTCGATGGAAATGCTGTCTGGCTTAGAACCTCGGTCAATGAGGAAGTGCTTCGCTGATCTATTGATAACTTTGTAGGGTCCATCATACGATCGTTGGAGAGGGATTCGTCTGGAGTCCCGCCTGACGAAGACACGGTCCGTTGAATCAAGGGATGTAGTGGGTTTGTGTGTGTCGTCCGTGGTGGCGGGGGACGGGTGTTGGCAAAGGTCTCCCTGAGTAGTTGAAGGAGGGTGTGTCGGTTAGGGTCGCCGACAGCAGGGGTGGCTATCTCCCCGGGAAGGCGAAATCCCTCTGCATACACTAACTGGGATGGGGATACGTCGCTGTCGACCTTGGGAGTGTTGAGAATTGAAAGGTGCACCAGAGGGAGGGCATCGGCCCAACCATATGAGGGTTGCTGTGCTTTTAGTGACTCTTTCAGCTGGCGGTGGAACCTTTCCACGAGTCCATTGGCTTGTGGGTGGTACGCAGTGGTCCGGTTGCGGTTGGTGCCAAGGAACTTGAAGAGTCTGGACCTAAGGTCAGATTCAAACTGGGCGCTTCTGTCGGTGATGATAGTGTGAGGGGCACCGAATCTGGATACCCAACCTTAGAGGAAGGTACGGACGGTTGTCTCAACAGAAATATCAGGAATAAGGATCGCTTCTAGCCACCTGGTGTATCTGTCGATGCAAGTGAGCAGGTAACGCATTCCACGAAAAGGAGGTGGGGGCCCACAATGTCCACATGGACCGATTGGAAGCGTTTTGTGGGTGCGGGGAAGCGATGGAGTGGGATATGGATGTGGCGCGTTACCTTCGATGACTGGCAGGTAAGGCAGGTACAGAGCCATTCTCTGAAGTCTTTATTGATTCCAGGCTAGACGACGCGATCTGTGAGGAGACGTTGTGTTGCCCGAATTCCAGGATGACTGTGGTTGTGGAACGCCGAAAACACATCCTTGAGATGACAGGCCGGGATGTATGGTCGGGGTTTGCCTGTAGAGATGTCACACCACATTGGAGTGGGAGTATTGGGGAGCTGTCGGAGCTGCAGGGAGGATGTGTTATCCAGGCGGAGGTGATGGAGTTCTTCGTCGTTATTCTGGGAGGCTGCGATGAATGCATAGTCGATGGGTAGGTGCTCAGGGATGACGCTACAGGTAATCCTGGACAAGGCATCAGCATCATGGTTATCTTCTCCTTTGATGTATTTGATGCGAGTGTCAAATTGGGATAAGAATGACAGCTGCTGAAAGATTCTCGATGAGTGATGGTCAGATACTCTGTCCAGTGCGTTGGTGAGAAGCTTGTGTTCGGGAAGGATAGTGAAAGGACGTCCATCTAGAAGGTAGAGTAAGTGCTGAAACGGCCAAAACAATGGCCAGAAGCTCTATATCAATGCCATTGTAGCGCATTTGGGGAGTTTCCAACAGTTTGGAGAAAATGAGTTCGGCTGGAGCTGTCCGTTAACCCTCTGTTGGAGTACTGCACCTACGGCTGTAGAGGAGGCGTCAGTGGTGAGGATGGTAGGACCATTAGCCACCGGGTAGGACAGGCAGGTGAAGTTTGCCATTGCAGCCTTAATCTGCCTGAATGCTTGGGTTGATTCAGGAGACCACCTAACGGGAACGACCGATCGCTTGGAACGGTTCTTGGTGAGGTTCAGAGGTGCAAATTTGGCGGCCGCATCGGGGATAAATTGATAATAACAATTGATGATCCCTAGGAACTGGCGCAACATTTTGACTGAGGATGGCTGCGGGAAGTCGGTGATGGTGTCCACTTTTTGAAGAAGAAGAGAGAGGCCCTCTATTGGTATACAGTGTCCGAGGAAGTCGAGTGATGGCACTCCTAGAAGGCACTTTGATGGGTGTATCCTGAGGCCATAATCCTGCATTCGGCGGAAAAAGAGGAAGAGATGGTGCCAGTGCTGGTCGTGATTATCAGAGGCCATCAGTATATCATCGATGTAGACGGTGACGAAGTTGAAGTCTCTGAGAGCGTGATCCATAAACCGCTGGAATGTTTGGACAGCACTCTGGAGGTCAAATGACATCATTCTCCACTCAAAGAGGCCGAAGGGAGTGATAATGGCTGTTTTCTGAAGATCCTCTTGTGCTACAGGAATCTGGTGGAATTGCCCTGACAAGGTCGATCTTAGAGAACACTTGCTTCCCGTGGAGATTGAAGTGGAAGTCTTGGGAATGTGGAATGGGGTAGCGGTTGAGTTGACGATAATTGCCACAGACCCGCCATTGGTTGGTTGGGTGGTGGAGGTGTCTTGGGAACCATATGGGGTGGCGATGCTCAATCACTTTCAGAGGGGCGGATGATACTTTGGTCGAGTAGTTCTTGGAACTCTTGCTTGGCGGCTGCCAACCTCTCTGACATCAAGGCTTACTGTAGACCGGCGGCCCAGTCGTTTGAATATGGTCCACTATGTTGTGGGGCCGGGTAGTGGTGGCCTTGTATAGAGACGTCAGCTGAGGGAAGTCTCGCAGGGTTTGTGTGTATTCACCAACTGGCTGAAGGGAGGACTCTTTGGAAGAAGTGTCATTAGTGATGGTTCCTAGTATGCGACTTGTTGCATGGTACAGGCAGTTATCCCTGGTGCTGACTGACATTTTGTAATGCTCTAGAATGTCATAGCCTAGGATGAGTTGATGGACGTCTGCAATAACAAAGGTCCAGGGGAACTTGACATTCTGGAGATCCAGGACAACGTAGTGGCTGCCATATGTGGCGATGAGTGTAACGTTGGCTGCGAGCAGATCGTATGACAGAAGGTCTTTACCTTGACTCGGGGCTGCTGCAGGAGGCATGATGCTGACGACTGAGCCCGTGTCCACCAGGAAGGAGAGTCCAGAATGCTCATCACGCATAGAGAGGAGGGTGGAGGCATGGTTGGCGGGGGTGGCGGTGCCTATCGACCCCGGCGTCTGGCGTTTCCCGACCAGCTGCAAGGCTTGGTACATCTGAGTGTTTTCTCACCAAAGCGGGCATGGTATCAGCAGGCACTACTATCCCTCGGTGGCACAACACTTCGTGGTTGATTTTTGCAAGTTAATTAACTCAGCAATTTTCTTATTTCGGCCATTTCCTCTCGTAGCTGCTGCACACTTTGGTTCCCGATACTGTTCGACGGATGAACGATTCTGCTCACTGCACTATTGACTGCGGGAAAGCTGGTCGAGGGGTGGTAACTGGGAGGTCCGCGATCACTAGCACCTGTAGTATCACTGCACACTATGTTCACTGCACTGTTGCTCTTTTCTGAGAGCATGGTGTTTATCGGAGGCCCGCAAACCACTAGCACTTGTAATATTGTTCACTGCAGTGTTGCTTCTTTCGGAGAGCGTGGTGTTTATCGACGCTTGTAGAGACCTATGGCGTTGGTACATCCTGTCGACGGTGGAGCAGTAAGCGTGGTCGTCCTTGTCAGCAGTTAGGGCGTCCAGATTTAACTGTAGGTCAACCGACATCTTGGAGAAGTGTATTGACCGAAAAAGTTCCTTGGGAAGGTGCAACTTTGTACGAGCGTGGAGTGTTGCCATTCTCCTGAAAAGCGCTGATGGCCAGTCGTCTCCGAGTTGGGTTTGTTGTATTTCCTTGTAAAGTTTCTCGTCAAATCTGGTGTAGTAGTTCCTCAAGGGCGCTTTGAGGGCGTCACACTTGCGTTCCGCTGGTGGTGTAATGATGACGTTTTGGACGAGAGGGATAACTTCCGTCGGTGGGCGGCAATATACGCTCCAAAGGCTTGCTGATCGGTCACCCCCAGTCTAAGTGGCCAAATATCCTTGAGCGTTTACTAGCCAGTTTTCCACGTCATGGAAAAAACTGGGGAGTTTGAATTTTTATTCTGCCATCTTCCTGGTTGTCACTCCGGGGTCACCAGTTTGTAGTATTCTGGTATGAAGGACAACCAAGGAAGGAAATCAACGCAGTGATCTTTATCTTTGGCGAGAATATGGCGAGCCTGAATTCTGGAGCTGGAGGTCCTCGATCGATGCTAGGAGGGAGGAGGTCTTGGAGGTGGAGGCGAGTTGTTACTGTGGTGATTAGTGAGGCTATTCTGCCTTCGGTTGGCAAGAGGCCGTCCTTTTAAACCCCGTTGTGGGATCACAGACGGATCCCGTTGGAACGTCTAGCCTTCCGATTGGCCGCCTTCCCTTTGTCTGTGATCCTCGTGAGCAAACTGTGAGTCTTGACGAGTGGATGCGCCTCCACTCGCGTTAGTGACGTCATCAGTCTGGGTTGGACTGGGCAGGGAAGCAGACATCTCCGGCGTGTCCGGCGTCGGCGGTTGAGACAACGTCACCACATGGGCACCAGCTCATAAAGTTGTTGTAGCGGAATGTTATGGTACTGTAGCAAAGATCGTTGAAAATTGGTTTCTACCGGAACAGATATAATATGTCGATGAGACAGGATTGCAACTGAAAAAAATTACCAAATCGTTCATTCATTTCCAAGGAGGAGAAAACTATCCCAGGCTACAAGACATCTAAAGAACGTTTGACCTTATTGTTGGGCGGTAATTGTGCAGGTGACTATAAACTAAAACCGCTGTCTCATCATGTACAAAAAACCCGCTCGCGAAAGAACGTAGTCATGGCATCTCTCCCAGTTATTTGGGCTGCTGTTTCAAAGCGTGGGTAACAGTAGTTATTTTTGAAGATGGGTTTTTACATCAATTTGTACCTGAAGCAGAAAAATATTGTAAGGAGGAAAAGATTCCTCTTAAGATTTTGCTTCGCTTAGATAACGCTCCAGGCCACCTAGATACATTTGACATCTTCACCCCGAGTTACCGTCATCTACCTCCCCCTAACACTGCATCTGTTTCAACCGATGGACCAAGGGATAATTGCAATCTTCAAGCGCTACTACATGAAGCGTACCCTACGTCAAACTATTGCAGCAACTAACCTGAATGAGTCTACCAAAGTCCGTGACTTTTGAAAAGGATATAACATCTACAAAGTAGTAATGAACATATCAGCTACATGGAATAAGATTCAGAGCACGGCTATGAATGGAGTGTGGAAACAGCTATGCCTATTATTTGTGGAGGATTTCAAGGGCTTTGATGAAGCTACAAACAATAGATCCTTGGTGACGTTGAGCAGTAAGCTGCAGATGGGTTTAAACGAGGAAGATTTCGTAGAACTATTTGAGAAAGATAAGGAGCCCCTGACGAACGAAGAGGTGATGGAGCTTCATGAGCAACAAAATAAAGAATAAGAATCAGACCCCGAGCCTCGTCACTTTACCACAGTGGTTCAGATATGTTCAATTACTGAACAAAGGTACTTTTTCAAGTTAGAAATGTCAATTGGTAGGATACAATGAATGTACATTATGCTTTCTCATGGTAAATATACAGTACCATTGCACTGGCTATCATCATCTCGCACCCCCAGGATTAAGGTTTCGTACCCCTTTGGAATACAGGTACTCCAGGTTGAGAACCTCTGTTTTACCATGAAAAAAATGCAAGAGGCATTTACACTCATGGATAAGTGTCTCGCTTTTTTTGAAGAGATGGATCCGAATACTCAACGCTTTTCAAAGGTTATGGGGTTGTCTCGAAGTTTTTGCTCCTTATAGCCTTATCCTTGAGGAGAAGATGTGCAAAAGAATTCAAGGCACTCTTGATGAGATCCTGAAATGAATCCCTATACAACATAATTTGTCTGCCAACAATCTTCAGCCATCAACTTCTGTGATGTAACATCCTCCTACACCAGCACCGCCAAGGAACATCGTCATACATCAGGTAAATTTAAAAATTGGTTGTTACTTTTTTATTATTTTATTTAGAATACTGTTACAAATGTGTGTGTATCTACGTAATTCTTTTGTTAAGTTTAAGCGTTCTCGTGAGTGCTGTGTCAGCTGACACGTGTGTATGAGAGAGAGTGAGAGCCGAGCTTGGGAGAGTGTATTTGTGCGAGCGTCAAGATACGGACGTGCGCACCGGTTGTGGTCGAGTCTGCTTGTGCCCTATATTCTGTGCCATTGGTAATTATTCTGCGCCATTGCTAACTGTGCAATGTAAAGTGCCTTAGTAAAGTAAGAGAAAACTATACCGGTGCCTTTGCATGAGGCTTGCTCTTCTGACACGTGAGTCACGGTGTGTGTGTAAAGTGGCTCCCACCAGCTCCGCCCGCATTAGGGAGTGTTTGTGGTTTAAATTGTGGTTATTTTTTTTTATTAAGTCGCTTTTCGACTTAAGTCGCGACATATGGAACCAATTAACGACGTAGGGTGATGTATACCTGTATACTGTTATTAAAACAGTGTCAATGAATTACCTCAGTATTGTAAACAGATGACCTTACTGAAGCCTTTAGAGCAGCGTTTTTCTAACTTATTCTACTGTGACCCACAGCAAGAACCATTTACATCGCGACCCATAATACTTAGGTATAAGATATATATATATACAGTATATATATATATATATATATATATATATATATATATATATATATATATATACATATATATACATATATATATGTATATATATATATAAATACACACACACACACACACACACACACACATATATATATATATATATGTATATATATATATATATGTATATGTATATGAATATACATATATATATTTATATATATATATATATATATATATCAAGGACCACTATTAAACAGGACGTGCACACCCAGATTCCTGGCTCCGCTAGCGGAGGCCATTGCTTTCTTGTAACCCAACATTTTATATTGGACAAATATATCAAAACTAGAAACCTAACATTGTATATAGGACAAATATATCAACTATTGACTTATTCAATGCAGTATAAATTAATATAAACTTTATAGTGAAATAAGAAATTATTTTTAAGGCACTGTTATGCTTTGAAATACCAATTTTAGCCGGACTCAACATGTATTGTTGTATGAGGTTAGTGGACACTTTAAAGGAACCCAAGTTGCTGTTGTTTTACATTTTACAAAATGGATTAGAGTTAAACCTTTGTGATTGCAAACAAAAAAACATTCACACAAATAAACAGACATAGAAGCAAAAGCTTACCAGACTGCAGCGATTAATCAGCGAGCCGGGCCTTCTTTACAGAGGTCTGGAGAAGAACTGCATTCTTCTGCTAGTCTTTCTCTAGGTTGTGGAGTCCATTCACAAGAACATTTGCCAGACGACGGAACATCTTGGGACAGTCAATGTCAATCCCACTGAAGCTGGCCAGTGTCGACATGATCTCCATCAGTCTTTTCTGGCAGCAGGAACGGTGACGGGCTTCCTCGATGAAACACAGTCCACATCTGACAAAATCAAAAGTACACACATGTGAAGTTGTCAGGGAACCTCTGGACACTGTCTCGATAAAGTCCTTAACGTCACTGGTCACAAGAGGTTCCTCGGCGCTGAAGACCACATCGTCCGCGCACTTCGTTTCAAGTCACCCCGCCACATAGACCGCACTGCACTCTTCATTCACAGTCAGTGTCACATCTGTGGTGCACCTCTCAATAGAGGCTGCATCCTCTAGGTCAATTGCAGTCCCCAAGCAGGTATGTTCCTTCGACACAGGGTGGACATCGATGGACTGGAGGTTTACGGCAGTATATCTCGTGAGCCGCTGCTTGCATGCGGAGAACGCATCCCCAGTGGTCATGAAAGAGTTTGCACCAGTTGATTGACGGTAGACTGAGAACTCCCCCTCAAGCCGGTCACTCTGGATCTCACGCAGCAGGACATAATGGAAGTCAGCGTTTCTGAACAAGTAGCGGCAAACGGCAGTCAGTCCCTGCATAGTCTGCATTAGTTCATTCTTGGTGTCATGGGTGAAACATTTGATTCGATTTGCTCCATGTCCTGAAGAAGCCTCTTGGAAAATCAACAGGAAAGTCTGCAGGCTGGTTGACTGGGGATCCTGAACAGCTCGATATGAATCGTTCATGCGCTGATCTTGCCCCTTCCCAGATACATTCACTAAATTCCACCAGTTGAGGATGATTTGGATGAACTTAGCAGTGTCATGACATCCTCTGAGCTTCAATGAAGCCACAACCTTTTCATTGAAGACCTTCAAGACATGCTGCACATTTTGTAGTTGAAGTCGTGAGGGGTTGACAGCAAATTTAGTGAGGGGAGTAGTCTTCAGAATACTGCCTTTCTCTGACTCGTACAGTTCCTTGACGTCAGCAAATGATGCTGTTGTTTTATTGTTAAGACTGATCTTCTAGCACTTCTCACTGATCCAGTTGTTGTGGATGCACTTCAGAAGATGCACTGTGTCAAAAAGGAGAAACCAGACACGATATTTTCAAGAGGATGCTTGGCTGTGGCACGACAATCACCCGGAAAATCAAACAGCTTACAGTACTGCTGGTTTATCTTGTGGTTGTCTGTGATAGACCCGATGACACGCCCACCTGCCCTCTCAACAGCAGCTGCCGCCTCCTTCACACGCTCAAGCTGGTATGCTGCTGTGAGCTTGTGGACAGGTGTCACAGAAATCATAATACTAGGTCCTCTGTGCAGGGACTTAATCATAATACATAGCATAGATGTGGCCTTGCAGTCTAGCTTGTTCACTGCCATGTCACTCAGAACTCCACCAGAAAAATGCAACAGTTGGCTGAATCTGTACTTCATCTATCAAGAGAAATACATTCTTCTGCTGCAGTGTCTTCACTTTAGCAAATGTTTCCCTCATCACCTGATCCTTGTCAATAGTGATGTATTGCAGCTTGCGTTTGCTTGGCAGCACCAAAAGTCTCTGAGCTGTTCATAACTACACTTGGGGTATGATTCAAGAGCAAAACAATAATAATTCATGGAAAACTCACAAATGAAAAATCTGTCAGAATCAACAACAAAGTTATTACGTGGTGGTAGCACATCAAGCCACTTCTGTCTTTCATAACGGTCATTTGGAAGTCGAAACACTCGGCACTTGTTGTCCTTGTTATAATTAACCTTGCAGTTCACAACACCACACTTATTCGGCATTTTGAATACACAAAATCAGCAAGAAAGAATCTATGAAGAACCAAACAAACAAAATAAATAAGCAAGAACCTATGTAAACAAACTCTATCCACTTCTAAATGCAGCTACGCGCAAAAGACGCACCGACACAACCTTACACCTCCACTGCTTGTAGCAAACTGGACTGGCCTCCGCTAGCGACGCCAGGAATCTGGGTGTGTACGTCCTTGATATATATATATATATATATATATATATATATATATATATATATATATATATATATATATATATATATATATATATATATATAGTATGGTTTCTAAAAGTGCGGAGAGTAAGTCTGAGTTCACAAAAAAAAAAAAAATAGTTAAGACTGACAGGAATATAAAAGGTAAGCATATGAAATTAGTAAAGACGGAAAAAGAGTTTGGTAAACTGTTACTCATCAAATCAAATAAGGTTGTTCCAATATTGGAACAACCTTTATATATATATATATATATATATATATATATATATATATATATATATATATATATGTATATGTATATATATATATATATATATATATATATATATATATATGTGTGTGTGTGTGTGTGTGTGTGTGTGTGTGTGTATATATATATATATATATATATATATATATATATATATATATATATATATATATATATAGAGAGAGAGAGAGAGAGAGAGAGAGAGAGAAGGAAAAGGGAAAAGAAGGGGAAAGGGAGAGGGAAAGAGAGAAAGAAATAAGAGAGATAATTCAGTAACGTTTATTTTTCATCATCATCTCTTTCTCCTCCTATGTCTTGCTCTCACTTGTGTATTTTTTATTCCCTTTCTTTTTTGTCGCGACCCATTTTATTTTTCGCGCGATCGACTGCAGGGTCGGGACCCACAGTTTAAAAAACGTTGCTTTAGAGCAATCAGTAAGCAGCACAATAGTAATGTAGTGAATAAGTCGCCTCTGACAACTTTGTCTCCATCACCCATCTAGAGAAGTCCAGCATCTAGTCAAGTCCTGCCAGAATCACAAACTCGAGGTTCTTAGAGTGCCATGGAGAGGCGAAGAGCAAAGGCATATAATACAACACAGGACGGTGCATTACAAATAACTACACATTCGCCTCCAACCCCTTCAATCTCCAAGAACATTTCGGCAATGGTAGAGAGTGCAATAAATGTAGTTCCTCCACAGCTGCAGTTACAAGTTGAGGACTTCAAAGAAAAACGCAATTTCTAATAATGCCAAAACACCTACCAAGTAGTGCTGGTACTTTGTATTCAAACTTTCGAGATTTCAAATTCTTGGAGCATTTTCAAATATCTAAAATATTTCATAGTAATACATCTACTGTATGTATTTAGGGTAAGATTAGTTAATAAAGTTGTATATTTATATCCCCCATCTCTTGGAATGATTGTTGAAATTTGGGTTCACAGACTCTGTTACTCCCCCCTCCCACATGTTAGAGATGTAAATAGAGTTTTCCAAATAGATGCTTTTAAATACCTGAAACATCCTGTCAAGTCTTACGTTTTTTGCGGAAGTCTTACGTAATTTCTATGATTTTCAAGTCTTAACAGCGTAAGTTGAAAATCTTATGCTTTTTCTCCGCATGCGATGATTTTTTAATGTATTTTTTTTAAACAATTTGAAATAAATTCCCCTTTTCAACTGACACAATATGAACCCCACATAATGAAAAACGCCAAAGCACGTTCGAAAGGCTCGAGAGTCGCAAATTTTGAAATTTGAAGGTCTGAACGGCTTGTGTTCTATGGCGTTTTTTGGAGAGAGAAAAAAATTGGGAAGACAAGGTGGATGAGGGCACACTCACGATGATACGTGACGTCGTACGACGGGTGAGACGCGAGGATCCAGTGAGAGAATAGTGGAGAGCACCACAACAGAGCATGGGAGTAATATGGTGTGACGCTAGCAGCATAGCAACCGGAATAGTCTTGGAGGTAGGTATGGTAGTCGAAGATGGGGCTTAGCAGCGAAGAAAAAAATGTGACTACCATCACATTAACGTAATGGAGTTGGATGCGGTTGTAAAAGGAGTCAATTTGGCACTGAAGTGGAGGCTACGTGAGATTTAAATCAAGACAGACTCAGTCACAGTGGAGGGATAGATGAACTCAATGCTGACGGGTGAGAAGAGAATACGCACTAAAGGGGCAGCAGAGCTCATTGTGAAACGGCGCCTTGGGATCCTAAGGGAGTTAATAGACAAATTCAGCGTAAAGGTGAGCGTTACCCAAGTGCCGTCAGGAGTGAACAAAAGCGGACGCTCTAACCAGAGTAAAGAAAAGTTGGCTAAGAGTGCCGGAAGAGGAAGAGAAGGTTGAAGTGTGCGCCGCAGGGTCCCTATACACGAAAGAGTTGCACGGAGCACCACCTGGCTGTTGATAGGTCATTGTTCTTAGCAAGAAAAGTTGACCCGAATATAACTAGAGAAGAAATCCGGCGGGCGGTGAGAGCATGTGACCGATGTCAATCGAGAGATCCCGCTCTTACACCACATGTAACAGGGGAACTCAACATAGAAGAGAAATGCAGGAAGTTGGTGGTCGACGTAACCCACTATCGACGGGGCATGTACTTATCAATGATTGACTGTGGCCTAGGACGCTTCGCCGTCTGGCGGGAGCTGAAGATGGAGACGGGAGAGGAAATTGCACGGGTGATGAATGAGATATTTCTGGAACGGGGTGCAGTGGATGAAGTCCTGATGGATAACAACACCCCATTTCGGTCAAGAGCACTGAAAGAAATGCTGTACAAGTGGAGCATAAGACGCTTCTTCGGGCTGCGTAACGGCCGAGCGGAAACGGAATAGTAGAACGACACCATCGCTAATACCGCCCATGGAGGCAGTCTTTTGGTATGATATGTCCTCTAGGCCAGCTCAAGACGAATACTCGGTGCCACAAAAAGCTTAATTTCAATATGAATGGGGGCATCCCAGGGTAGCGGCGGTGCTACCGGCCAATGCTGAAGAAGGTGCTGTCTTAGTACAGGTGGGGGGGGGGGAGTGGGCAAAGCCGAAAGTTAGTAAATACACATCACAGTGGACGAGGAGGATCGTGACGAAGTAAATTCACGGAACAACATCTCTGTCGAGAGAGTGCAGCGACATATACTGGATCTTCGTCATGTGGGAGGAAGCGAGGAAGAGAGTCACGACGCGGTAGTGAATAGGGGAGCAACACCTCGACGAACGCAGCGTGAGAGACGTCCTCCGATATAGCTGCAGGAGTACGCAGTAGGAGACGAAGACGACGAAAAATAGGTTGAACTCGAGATCAAGGGACGGTGTGGTTTGAATGTGGTGAATGTGATACGGGTACGGGTCGGCACCCTGGCACGAATGGGGCCGTTGGCTGGTGTGCTGGGCTAGTGTGTATGTGAGTGTGATGAGGGAGGTGAGAGTGATAGAGGCGCAGTAGATGAAAAATGTAAATAGAACTTTGCTAACGTAGGATTAGGTGGCGATTCGAGTGAAAAAGAAACTAGAGACGAGTGTCGTATTAAACGAAGAAGAACCAGGAACTAAAGCGGACAAGGTAAGTGATACGTCGCTCCGTTATAACAGTAAATAATAGTAATGTAGATTGTGATAGAGGCTTAAACTGATGCCCACAACAAATAATGCAAATGCAATTGCTGAATATGCCAAATGACTTGGACCATGAGACTAGAGAGATACAAATATTACAGAACCTACCAAAAAATTACTGATGTAACAACACCTTTAGTGAGTCAAGTGCCCAACAAACGTACAATTAAATTTAGATTTGTGTGATTCACCACGGTATTGGATCACGAGTGTTGGAGTAACAACTCGAAGCGCAGCGATACTGAAATAATTACAGCTCTGGGCGGGATTCGAACCCGGAACGCCGTAGTGGCAGGCGGGAACTCGAACCACTACGTCACGAGGTTGTGTGTGTGTGAAATGTATCCTTGGAGACAAAAATGCTTCTTTCTGGTGTATTCTAAGTTGAACCAGATCAAATCTGATTAAGCTTGTGTTATGGCATTCTTTTACTCTCACCAGTCCCAACATGGCTTTTCTTTTGTTCATCAGATACAGCTTCTCATTCTAAGTAATTTAAACCCCATATACACCCACCGCAATTTACCTATAAAGCTTACAGTGATTTTTTTTAATGTGTATTTTGGGGGGAAGCAAGGTTTGATAGATTAGTTTGGTAGATTTAAATTAGGTTTTGTTAGGTTAAGTTAGGATTGGAGATTGTTAAAGAAAATTGAGAAAAATGGGAGATAAGCCAGTTGTTGTTTACTGACGACACTGCGCTTGTAGCGGGATCAGAGGAGGGATTAAGGAAGTTAGTGACGGAGTTTGGAAAGGTGTGCGGAAGAAGGAAATTGAAGATAAATGTGGGTAAAAGTAAGGTGATGAGATTTACAAAGGGAGAATAAGGTGACAATTTGGAAGTATAAAGGGAGAGAGACTGGAGAAAGTGGATAGCTTTAGATACTTGGGTGCGAATGTGGCGGGAAAGGGGGGGGACTGGAGGTGGAGGTAGAATATAGATTGAGAGAAGCAGGTAAATGTCTTGGGGGCTAAAAAATGTAATGAGAAATAAATATTTGGGAATGGATGCTGAGAAGATATTGTATGGAGTGATTATGCCGACAACACTGCATGGGGCAGGTACATGGAACATAAGAGAGGAAGATTTTAACTGTGTTTGAGATTAAATGCCTGAGAAGTATGGTAAAGTGAGAAACGAGGTGAGGAGAGCAGGGGTGGAAAGAGAATTGGGAGATAGGGTTGATGAAAGAGTATTGGGATAGTTTGGACACATGGAAAGAATGAAGAAAGATTAGTAAAAGAGGTGTGGAAGGCAGAGGTGGAAGGAATGGACATGAAGGAGCGACCAGGAATGAGATGAATGGGTGGAGTAAAAGGGGCATTGGGTAAAGAGGGGAATGTCTGTTGAGGAAGGAAGACAGAAGATAGGGGTGAGAGGATAATGGTTGTGTATGGATGATGTTGTAATCCATGGAAGGGAGTGGGTGAAGGATGAGGGAGTATGCATTAATGATATTTTGACGCAGTCTGAAGGGATTTCTCCCCGTCCTCTCTTTTTCTGCATGAGGACGCGGAGCAGGTGGGTCACCGATTAAACGAAGCGGCCTTGCTGTGAGTGAGCTGTGTCTTGCTACATTGCTTCTGACCCAGGGCAGTGGGCCAGGTGCAGGGATGACCCGTCATCCAGGAAGAGTCAAGAAAAGAGAGAGGGGTGGTGAATGGGAGTGGAGTATGTGGGGATGAAATGGGGGAGTGGGTTTATGCCTTGGACTTGGCTAACTTTCTTGTAAGGGGGGGGGGCGTTGGTATATGTATGTTAGTTTCGTTAGGTTGGGCTAGGTGATGGTACGTGGCTCGCCATGACCCTTTGGGGGAAGCAAGGTTAGTTTGGTTAGGTTAAGTAGATTAGTTTCATTAGGTTGGGTTAGTTGTGATGCGTGGGTCGCCATGTTGATTACTGTTGGTGTTTGTAAACACTAGCTAGTACGAGACCGGCCGCAAAGTGTGCTAGCGCGCGCAGGGATAAACTCCAGTATCCTGTGATCAACGAGCAGCAGGAAAAAGGTGTTAAAAAGAAAACTGAACTTGGTGCTGCAACATTGCTTGTGTGAACCCTATTTAAACAACTGGTTGCGGTGTCCATATACAATAGTGTGTCACATGCAATTGATAAAGTGTGTCAGTTCACCGATGAAAAGGCAGTTACGTAGGATTGACTGATCTTTTATTCTTTGTATTATAATAATAATTATAGGTAAACAGTGAAAAGGGTATAGTTCCTACAATTACTTGAATTGTTTACTGGCCAGTTCGGGCCATCGTCGACTCTGCCTATCGGCTGCTTGAGAATCCATCTTTTGTTTTGATAAATGCGGAGGTCATAGAAATTAAAATATGATAAATTCGTCTACTGTAACTCTATCCTAACTGTGGTAGGCGACTTGGTCGAGTAGATGGGCCAAGTTGGCGATGGGATGAATTGACCCTTGAATTGTATTTGCAATTATTATTTCGAACTGTGTGTTCTTGTCATTATGATTACCTGCACTTCATGTAATATTATTTGCCAAACAAACTTATTACTATTATTATTAATTTAAAGAGTTACTGTACTGTAAACCAACCAATACGTTGCCCCAGCCTCAGGTTTTGCAAACCGTAATTTGAGCACTAAGTAACAGGCTAGAAATATGAACAAATACAGAATGTTGGTGTAATTTTTCTAATGAAAACTCAAAGAAAATTAGCAATTTACCATAGAGAGATGGGACTTATTCTGCACTGGGGGCCAATTAAGTTAATCAAGATTTAGCAAATGTGAAAATCAGAGATGCTGCTAATTTTCTTCCCATAGAAGCGATGAACTTGATTGTTTGGGTAACTGCATTACTCCACACATCCCACTGTATCAATAAACAGGATCTTGTCATTTTCAGGCTAAGGTGTCTTGATTTTTATATTGAGAAAGCATCGCAGTAGAAGTGATCTTGCTGATCTATTCTTTGAATCTCAAAGCATTGGTTCCTCTGTATTTTGATGAAAACCACCCCTGCCATTGCCCTATTAACAGTAAAGTTTCCAAATCTTGTCCCTGATAATGACTTAAACATAATTGAATGAATGGCATTTTCTACAGAACAGAAATTAATATTCAGAGTGACACTAGTGTTTGAAAACCTTCCTAACCTACATACCCAACCTAACCATACCATAGAAAAAAATAGATCTTTTAAATGCAAAAGAGGAAATGAAAAATATGTCTATATCATAGTGGAATGGAACCAGTAGTTAAATGTGGTTGTAGTGCAATACTATATTCTTTGCTTCATGAGCCTATGATTTTATATTGGCTGCTGACATAGATATTTTTACACAAAATTTTGGTATGATTTAAACATACCTAGTTAATTTTCCTTTTTCTATGCAATGATATAGAAAATGTTGCTGGTCAGGGTTAGGCTTGTGATGGTAGTTTGGGTTTCTCTCTTTCTCATTTATGCTTCAAATAAATCTTCTAATTTTACAAGGAAACTTTATATTAACAATTCACAAGACGTGAGTAGTAATGGCACGGTTTAATTTTTAGATTAGTAAAATTGGTCTGTCATAACTGAGAATGCATGTCATTTTTGTCAGCCTTTGAGGGGTGAAAGGCAATAATTAACCTACCCACCCTAACCTAGGACATAGTGTATTGTGGAAAATGGAGAACCATATGAAAACAGTGTATTCCAACTGTGGACAGATGATGATGATGATATGGTTTAACATCACCCTCCCCCCCCCCTCACATCAGGAGGCTAGGATGGTGCCCCTCACAGAGGGCTTTGTTACTTTGTAGCGTGAAATTTAATGAACCATACCCTTGGTTCAACTTCGCCGGAGGGAGGATTTGAACCGCCCTCACCTCGACCTTCGCCACAAGTAGCGACGCCCTAACCTGCTGAGCCAGCAAGCTTCCAGACCAGTGATTTATATAATTGGTTGGCTTTCTCAGAGGATATTGCAGAATACTATAGGGCTGTATAATTCAGTGAAACTGAATACAAGAATTAATAGATCACTATGTACAATTTATGAGTTTTGTTTTAGGTGTTGTCAGACATTTATGTTTGTCTGAGGGAACACTCCCATTGTCACAGATTCAAGGTTGCTTATTCTGCTACTCATTATGGACTACAAATAGGAAAATCCATTAAGTTATGTGTATGCTGTCTTCTTTTTGAATACAATTATGCCTATATGTGTATCATGAGCCATGAATGGGGTATATAAGGATGCTGGTGTCAACTTCCTGATAATATTTATTTTGTGGCTGAATGACCCCCCGTATTGTATGCAAGTGGCAGTTGCCAACAAGTCTATTGAAATAAACACCATGTGAGGACAGAGACCTTATTAATATGACGTTTCACTTGTTACACCTTTTTCAAGTATATAGTCATAATACACATGACTGAGATTAAATAAAAACTGGGGGTATGGGGGGAGGGAGAGAGAGAAAGGGAGGTCGTGGGAGGGAGATCACTGAATATTAGGAAATGTTAAGGAGAAGGTGGACCAAATGTGGGAACAGGAAAGGTTAAAGATGAGATGGAACAATTGACTGGGTAAAGGACATCAGCTGACAACCAAGGAACAAAAGGAAGAAGAAAACAAGAAGGGTGAGGAATTGTCTATTGAGGGTGGACAATGACTTTGAGAGGAAAAAAGGGGATTTTAGAGGGCAACTAGGGATAGCTTAAGATTTTGTTGGCAATGGTTATTAAGGGAATTAGGTTAGGTGAACAAAACAGGTCATGTTCAATATCTCACCCCACCTAATTCCTTTAATACACATTGCCAACAAAATTTTAAGATAACCCTAGTTGCCCTCCAAAATCCCCTTTTTTCCTCTTAAAGTTGTTGTCCATCCTCAGTAGATAATTGCTCACCCTTCTTATTTCCTTCCTTTTGTTCCTTGGTTGTGAGCTAATGTCATCAGCCAATTGTTCCATCCTGTCCTTAACTGGATCACATGAAGAATTGTCACCCCAAAATGCCCACATGAAGAATCATCACCCCATGATATCCCATCTGAAGAATTGTCACCCCAGTATGCTGAATATCAGCAGTGGAATAAAGATTAGGTTAGGTTAGGTTGAATGAGGGTTATGCTTATTGCTATCAACTTATACAACCGAAGAATCATAAACCCAAGATGGCCCACATGAAAAATTATCATCCTGTTGAAGTCTGGGGTGACGATTCTTCATGTGATCCCCTTAACCTTTCCTGTTCCCAGATATTTAGTCTACCTTCTTAACCTTTCCTAATATTTCAACCTCCCTCCCTCATTCCCCCTGTTCTTTTTATTTAATCTCAGTCATGTGTATTATGACTAAGTACTTGAAAAAGCTGTAACAAGTGAAACATATTAATAAAGCCTCTGTCAAGACATAGTGTTTATTTTGATAGACCCTGTATTCAGTGAACAGGCTTGCTAATTTTTTCTGTGTGAAAGAGAATGAGTACAGTATAACAGTAGTAACTTTATATTTTGTAATGCACATACTGTGATTCATCATCAAACATCAGGCAACTTGATGTGTGTGTGAATATTTGACTTGTATTGAAGAGGTTAATAAGTAACCATTCAGAGGGGGACTATGTCATGACACATAGATAAGATGAAACAATCCCACTGTTGGAGAAAGTAAACGGATGAAGAATAGAATTCACTGTATATTTCAACCACTCTGTGGTCCTCTTCAGCAGATAGTTACATGGTGTACGAGTAAGAGTTATATAGTCGATACAAAGGGAACATGAGAAGGTGGCTCAAGTAACTTTGCCTTGTTAATGACTGCTGTCTTCCAGGCAATCTACATTGGGTAAATTTTTTTTTATTGTTAATATTGTTAAACAGTCTGATAACCATTGTCCTTTTGATGTATTATAATTTGGGTAATTTTTTGTTAATGATGACTCAATGATCTTCCTCTGGAAATTGCACTTAGAATTATAGATGATTTCTGCTTTCTCCCAATTTATGCGATGGTTTTTCATTGTATGTAGAAATACGGTAGAATTTTCTTGTGTATATTTCACAGAGTTCTTATGTTCTTTAATTCTTGTTTTGAGATCTTCCCGTTTGACCCTAATAAACTAGTTCACAATCTCTACAAGGTATTTTGTAGACTTCTTGGCTGTCATCTATCTTAGCTCTATACTGAAAGGCTGTTGGGATAGTTGAACACGACATTTATTTTATCATTACATACTTTTGAAATGTCTTGTATTGTGTTATTAAAAGGTAGAGTGATACATTTCTTATCCCAAACAAATTTACTATTAGTGTTAGGAGTAATTTTGTAAAAACTCATTTTAGCTTTGCTAAGCACTTTTGATAGGAAACAATTTGGATAACCTATTTTTGTAAATTGTGAATGTATTGTGGCTAATTCAGTTTCTAAAAAAGGTTGCCTGCAGATCCTGAGTGCTCTAAGAAATAGGCCAGAATCTACACTGTATTTAACCCTTTAGCGGGCACACCTAGAAATACTTGAGGTATCAAAAATTACTCTTAGGGTCATAAACTAGATGCATTTCTAAGACACTTTTACTCATGAACATTTTTTGATTTGAGGCATTGATTGCATGCAATGTTCTGTCAATAAAGTATCCCGTGCGGGCTAACCGCCCGGCTCACGGGAAACCATGTTAGTCCCGTCCGGGATATTGTGCCCGGTCTACGGAGAACCATATATATCCCGTCCGGGCTACTTCGCCCGGTATGGGGTATAAATAATTTACCATATAATTCTGTTTATAGTTTGTTAATATAATATATTATTTACAATCAATAAATTCTTCTATATTTCTTAAAAAATAATGCTTGTTTGAAATAAAACACAAGGGGAAATTCAATGTTTTTTCTTATAAAAAGTGCAAAAATATATGATTTTACATTCCAACACATGGAAAATCAAACAGAGGACATCAGTGGATGGGAGACGGGCTCAGGGAGAGGCGGCAGAAGTTGAGGGCTGCTGCTCACCTCTGGCGGGAGGGTTGTGGAACAAGATGAAGCAGTTGCGGTCTTCCGAGAGGCAGAGCGCGATCTGGCAGACATTGCACATCCACCTGGAGCGGTGGATTGTGACCTTGGTGGAGCAGTGCTTGCAAGTCTGCCGGTTACTGACGAAGATGGGCATGTGTTGCTTTGTGTTGTCATAGCGCTGCTGGTCACTGGGGAGTTGGGCCCTTTGCCCCCGACGTGGAATGGACATTGGCTGGTCAGGTGATGCCCTCGTAATCCTGGACACCGTGGTCTTCTGGCAGCGGGCAATGCGGCTGATATCAAGCCTGAACTGCTTTAGGGTCATTGGATCCTCTCCGATGGCCTGACAGTCCCGCTTGTAGAAGATCCAGGCATTGCAGACACAGAGGTCTAGGGCATACCCGAAGAGCCTCATGTACCACCTCCTGGCTCGCATGGGGGTCTTGTAGAGGTGGGTGAGCATGTCGGACTTGTCAATGCCTCCCATCTTCCCGTTGTACTGCTTGATGACGTTGGGGCAGGGCACCTCCACCTTCTTCTTGGTGTTACGGTCGTACCTCCTCACTTTGCCAACGGGCTCGACACCGACGTCAGACGACAGGACCGTGACGTTCTTGTTGTCCTTCCATCGCAGGGCAAGGATCCCGTTAATGGAGCAATAGTCATATTGGCCTCGAGGAGTCGTCTTCTTGTCCAGCTCCTTGGTAGACATCAGAGGAGCACGCCCAACACGGTTGACCCTCGCCGTCCCCACGAATCGGCAGCCCACCTTGTCCTTCAGATACTCCACGAGCTCGATGCTGGTGAAGTAGTTGTCAGCATATATAGCTGACTGAGAAGGTTTCTTCAGGGTCTTGGCCAACACAAGAACGGTCTTGGTGGAAACAAGCAGTTGTGACTCCTCCTGGGAGAGCTGAGTGTGGTGGCTGCTGAAGGTAGTCTCTCCCTGGTACATGAGGATATCATGGATGAAGCCATCATTGCTTGCCCGGCAGAACAGCTTAAATCCCCACTTGTCCGGCTTTGTCTGGATATACTGTCTCAGGGTCCCAGCTCTGGTGCCCTTGTAGGACACCATGACTTCATCGATGGACTGTGTTGGGGTTGCTTTCACCTGCAGGAACTGCCTGTTCAGGAAAGCAAAGAGGGGACGAACTTTGAAGAAGCGGTCAGTGGTGCCAGGAAGGTTCTCATTGTTGTTGAAGTGTAGAAGGGATCTGATCAGCCGGAACCGTTTAGAGGACATTCCGTCAGCCACCTGCACCACCCTTGTGTATGTTCCCCAGTAGTCCTCAATTGAAGGCAAGATGCAGACCCCCATGTACAGCAAGATGCCGATGAACACCATGAGTTCATGCATGTCTGTCTGGAAGGTGGTGTTGACGTTCTTCTGCCGGGCATAGAGGTTTGTTTGGTATACAATATCCTCCAGGAGGGCTGTGGGGAACATGTCCTGGAAATACTCAAAGGGCGACCTAAGAGCATCAGGGGCAGGGTGGGTAAAGTCAGGCAGTGGAGGGTAGCTGATGTCCGCTTTCTTCCATGTCCTTTGTGGCACATCTTTCTTGCCTCTCTTAGCCTTCTTGGGAGCCGGTCCAGTTGCTTCCTCTTCATCCTCACTGTCAGTGGTGTCCTCCTCTGGCATTGGCTGTGGCCTGACCCTGGTGACAGCGCCTGTGGACAACAAAGATGCTAAGTATCGACAATTAAGGTAGTACAAAGTTAATTAAATAGTCTGAGTGAATGCAGAGCATTGAGGAGACAAGTATGGACAACTAAGGTAAGTACAATGGTAAGTAAATAGTCTGAGTGAATGTGCAGCCTTGAGAAGATAAATATGAACAACTAAGGTAAGTACAATGGTACGTAAATAGTCTGAGTGAATGTGCAGCCTTGAGGAGGTAAGTATAAACAATTAAGGTAATTACAATGTGGTAAGTAAATAATCATAGATAAGTTATGTAAGCAGAATAAACATGGTAATAATGGAAAGAGAAAATACATGCCTATCACATTACAACACTTGTCCCTTTAAAAATGACGCAAAAAAAAAAAAAAAAAAAAACATAACAAAAACACTGGGGCCTTTTAAATCACATGGCTTGTCCCTTTAAAAATGACACCAAAATAAACACTGGGGCCCTTTAAATCACATGACTTGTCCCTTTAAAGCTTACACCAAAACAAACACTGAGGCCCTTTAAATCACATGACTTGACCCTTTAAAAATAAGAACAAAACAAACACTGAGGCCCTATAAATCAAATGACTAGACTTGTACCTTTGAAAATGGCAGCAAAACGGTCACTGCAGCCATTTAAAGGCCACCCATATGAATGACTCACAGCAAAACATGAGTCTGTTTCGTCTTTCTCTTCAAGTCTGTGGCTCACAAATTAAATGCCAATGACATCACAACACTTGGCCCTTTAAACATGGCACCAAAACAAACACTCCTGCTCTTTAAAACATTAGCTTCGTTGCTTACCTGAGGTTGAGGGAGTTAGATCATCAGGGAGGTTGAGGAGGAAGTCAGGGTCAGGGTCGCAGTCAAAGACATCATCCAGGGCATCATCCTCCACCTCCATGTCACTGTCGGAACAGTTGGGAGGAATCAGGTATTTGGAGAGGGTCTCCTTTTCCCTCTGAGCCTGCTGCCTACGAGTAAACCTCCTAGCATCAGAGTAGAATGTCGAAGGCTGAAATGAGGAAGCATGATAGGGCCATATTTAACTAAAAACACAAAATAATGCACCATAATCTTCACTATAAGTAAATATATTGCAGGTAATCACAGAAAACATCCGTATTTTCAGGCAATATGCCACATGGGTCTCACACACAAACCAGATAAATGTTCCACATCACCATAAGTTTGTTTCATCATGAATAAATCACCAAACATTTCGTTAAATAAGATACCCATAGCGGGCCGAAAGTCCCGCATGGGACTAATATGGTTCCCCGTAGACCGGGCATAGTATCCCATACGGGACTAACATGGTTTCCCGTGAACCGGTCATAAGTCCCGCGCGGGACACCCTCTTATTTCACCATCATTTTTCACCAATTTCTTTTCACATTTTACACTTGACACCCATATCACATTGGAACATATTTATCTGGCTATGTGCTATTAGATTTCTATACACCTACCTTCATTATTGCGGGTGTGGGAGGCGTGTGTGTTGAAGTAACTCGAAGTAGATTTGCCTGGTACAGCGTCTAGACAGAGACTGCATGCTTCTGTCCACGCATCTCAAGCTCCCGCATGGGTTAGCGTGATCTGATTGGTGCAGAACAATAGCCAAGGAGTTCCCTCATTAGCTGAAACCAACCCAAGCCGTCTACGTTATCAACGTATTGCAATACGTTTCGTAAAAAACGTAGTATTAAGTATCCCGGAATGGCTACTTGCCCGCTAAAGGGTTAATTTTGTCTTGGTGATGGCTGAAAAAATATAGATAGCTTCCTGTATGTGTAGGTTTTCTGTGTGTAGATGGCCTGGAAGACAGCAATCATTACCAAGGCAGTTACTTGAGCCACCTTCTCATGTTCCCTTTGTATTGACTATATAACTCTTACTTGTACACCATGTAACTATCTGCTAAAGAGGATCACAGAGAGTGGTTGAAATATACAGTTAATTCTATTCTTCGTCTGTTTACTTTCTCTGACAGTGGGATTTTTTCATCAGGTAACCATTCATAGATGCTGACCTAGTTAAACCATATTAGGAAGGAATTGTATAAGAATTTATTTCATCAGCTGTTATTGTGAGATCAATAAGTATTTGCATTTGATGATCATGCCAAATGGACAGTGAAGCTGCCCATTTTCAAAACCTACTAGCCTCCTCTTCTCCATCAGGAGGTGTAGCCCTTAGACGCTGACATTCAATCTCAGGACTGGGCTCAAGATCTCTCTGCTAGCTTCAGCTCTATTTTGTATACACTAGAGAACTGACAGTTGGTGACTGCTCCCCTTACCCAGCCCCTTTTAGGTGGTGATATGGAAACAATTCCACACTAATACAACACAGACAACAGTCTGAAGTTTCTTCTCAGAGAAATCTATGGGAGGGCCCAAGGACTGTTGCCAGCCACCATGGGGCTGTAGGTTTTCCACTCTGAAACTTAAGGCAACAATTGGTTATTTTCAGTTATCATGTATGTTTCCATTGATATAAGTTTATATTACAGGAAAGCCTGCATGCTGTACATAAAGCTGGCTGTGTTCCATGAAAAGTAGCTGTTGAGCTAATGGTTAATATGAGAACCTTTAGGAATATTTTGGCATTACTTCTGGTTTTAACAACTGGATTGTGTGTGAGTATAGAATATGCACAAAGACAATGTCTATATTAATATTACTGTCACTGGGGCAGAGATTTGGAGTTTAAGAAAGGCAGAGAGGAAAAGTTTGAATGTGTTTGAGATGAAGTGTCTGAGAACTATAGTGGGGTCACAAGGTTGGATAGAGTGAGAAACAAAGAGGAGAACTGGGGTGGAAAAAGAGATGACAGATAGGGGAGATGAAAAAGTATTGGGATGGCTTGGACACATGGAAAGAATGAGTGAAGAAATATTAGTAAAAGAGGTGTGGAAGGAGTGAACTTGAGGAGACAACTGAAGATGAGGTGGATGGATGGGGTGAAAGGGATGTTGAACAAGAAGAGAGAAGGTAGAATATAGGGTTGAGTGGAGAATGGCTGTGTATAGATGATACTGTGATGCAAGAAAGGGACAGAGTGGGGGATGGGGGGTTAGGAACTGGTTATATTCAAATTATATTTTGATACAGTCTGAAGGGATTTCTCCCCACCTATTTTTCTGATTGAGGGGATGGAGATGGGGGGTCGCTAATAAAGTGAAGCAGCCTTGCTGTGGATGTGCTGTGTCTTGCTGCATTGCTTCTGACACAGAGCAGTGGGCAGGATACAGGGATGACCCGTCGTCTATGAGGAGCTAAGATGAGAGGAGGAAAGGGATGGGAGTGGAAGGGATGGGAATGGGTAATATGCCTTTTGACTTGGCTACCTCCCTGGTTAGGGGCAGAAAGCCTTTGGTATATAGATAGACTGTCATTATCATTAGATTTGAAGTTTTTCCCTTTTTATGCGTCATTTATTATTGTACCTATATCCAATATTTTACAGTATTGATAAAGATGATTTTTCATGGTAAATATAGGTATATACATTATCTACACACCTGTATGAACTCAAATGAATAAGATCTTTACTCCTTTACAGCATAATACAGTTCATGAAGCCTTTATAAAGAGTAAAAGTCACACTAACAACTGGGCAGTGTTAGTGGATACTTCACGTTTTTGGTTCAATTATCGCCATGTTGCCAATGTGCTTTCCATGTACCGTTCTGTTAAGCGTCTCGGAATTCCAGACAGGTTAGTCTTTACTTTTGTTCAATTAAGTTTAACCCTGTTGTTTAAGTCCCTAGTGAATGTATTAATGCCTTCCATAATGAGAAGTACCATTCTTTTTCTTGTGGTTGCTGCCAGTTTAGTTTTCCCTCTTTGTGGTACCTTTTGGTAGTGAAGGGTTAATAGTTATCTAAAAAAAAAAAAAAAATCTATACCTGATGGAACATATCCTTTCATTCAGGCTGCGGCCAATCTATTTGATTAATTTTTGTGCTATTCACAATTTCTTTAGACTCGCTGCTACCTCTTACCATCTCCTCTCCTTGCCTGACAGACATTCACTTTGTGCTTAAGCCCCCCTTCATCCCCTCAATCCATCCTATTACTGGTCTTCTCCTGAAATTCACTTCATCCACCTCTGCCTTCCACATTTTTGATGATGTAAGCAAGTTTTGTTTTTCTAAATTTCATATGTCTAGGGACCATTTTCTTTTCAAGGATGAATCTGTATAAATTTATTTCACCTCCTTTGTTCTTTTGAATGTGATAATCAATGCAACATATTTTGGATTAAGGCAAAACAATTGTACATCAAAGCCTATACAGTAAAACTTTGCTGTGCTCATCATGTTGGATAATGGGGACAGTTTTGAATTACTGCTTTTTTTCAATTTTGTTGTCCCGAATTGTAAATTTGTTGTAGGATTTCTTTCAAGTTTTACAACAAAAGTCCCTTACCATCCAGTTTTAATTGGCATAAGTTGGCTTTTATGTGCAATATTATTCCTAGATATCCCAGTTTTGCTGTGGTGGGATACAGTAATTATTCATCAGTAAACTCAGAATACAGTTTCTTTTGATTAAGTAAACAAATAAACATTTTATCCATTTTTAAGTGGCAGAAATAGAATACAATTTTTTTATATTGTTTTTCAGTCAGATCATCTTGATGGTTGCAGATGATATGGCTTGCAACCCCCGCAACCCCCGCCCTGCAACTGTCTTTAACAATGCATACCAGCACATCAATGTGTATGGTGAAGATGTTGAAGTTGATTACAGAGGGTATGAGGTAAGAAAAACTGGTGGTTCTAGAATAGTTGTAGGGGAAATTATAGGAATAGCCTAAGTAAACAGACATGAGGACAATGTATATATATTATTTTTTCCTATATGTAATGTAGTAATTGTAGATTTGTATGAATTTAATGAGGTATGAAGCATTGTGGATTTAGGAGTGTTTAGAAATTGACAAAAGTAATTGATAAGATATAAACTTGTAGTAAGATATGTGAGAAGCTTTTGGCAAAGAGTAAGGATGTCTTAGGTTTTCATGGATTTGGGGAATATGACAGGATTATAAGAGGCACAATTACATATGTTGCAGATGTTTGGGATAAGAGAAAGTCTTTTGAGGGCAGTCAGAAGTAGAGCTTATTTGAGGGTTGGGAATGGAGAGAGTGAGAGGCTTGTGGTGAGGGTGAGGCAGTGCCCGAGTTGTGTAATGTCACGAGGGTTGTTCAATGCACATATAGATAGTGTGGTGAGGGATGCAAGGGTGCTAGGCAGGGTATCAATTTGGTGAATGAAAGTGGGATGTGAGCCAGTTGCTTGTGGATATGCTGTGCTAGTTGAGCAGGCATGTGTTTTGAAATCACTTCACTGGCCTAAACCATGCTAAGATAAAAAATGTGAATCTCATATTAAAGTAATCAAGCATTAAGTAAAAAATGTGTTAGTAGATTTTCTGTATGGTACAGAGACTTGGAGTTTCAAAGAGGTAGAGAGAAAGAGCCTAAAGATAAACTATTTACATAGTATGGTATTCATTACAAGAATGTAAAGTCAAAAATGTGGAGGTAGATAGACAGCTGGCAAATAAGGTTGATCAAAGAGTGATAAGATGGTTTGGACATTGAAAAAAATGAGTGAAGAAAGACGAGTAAAAAAGTGTTGAAAGGAGAAGCAGATGGAAGGAACTTAAGAGGAAGACCAAGAATGAGATGAAGGGATGGGGTGAAGGAGACATTGGATGTAAGAGGATTGTTGAACAAGGAAGAGAGAATGCAAAAGATAGGAATGGATGGAGAATGGTTTAAATGGGTGAGGAAATGATGCAGCCCATAAGGATGGCTTTCTTGTTTGCTCCATAAATTTCTTGAATGGTTGGTGAGGTGAATTGCCATATTACAAAACAGTGGCATTAAATCAGGGACAACAAATAGGTTTTGGATGGGTGTAGAATGGTTGTGTACTTTGACTTAGCCACCATCCTTATAATGGAAAAAAAGGCCTTTTAGTATACAGGTATATACTACTTGTCCTAACCATACACAGACAACAGCACAATTTTTCTTGACGAGATAAACACCATATGAGGACGGAGCCTTTATTTGTACGACGTTTCGCTTATTACAGCTTTTTCAAGTACAAGTTGAGATACAAATGCTTGAGATTAAATAAGGGGAAAGGAGGGAACGGGGAGAGAAAAGGTGGGAGAAGGAAGAGGAGGAGGAGGAGGAGGAGAAGGGGGGGGGATTGGGCACTGGGAAAGGATGAGAATGCAGGCCCAAACGTCCGTGGGCGAAATGTCCACAAAGGGTGGTTTAAATATTTAATATTTTGCTGGCCATGGGTATTAGGGGAATAATGTGAGGAGATATGTTAAACATGCCCCTGTTTTGTTCAATAGTGTTCGTTCCTTGAATGATTGCTGCTTCTAAACACTTCCTGCGGATTTTGTCTGGTTCCCGTATCAGCAGCTCTGCATTCTTCCAGTCCATAAGATGGTTTTCCTTGTTTCTATGTGTCACACATGCATTGGTGGTGACATCATGCCTGACGTCGTAACGGTGTTCACGTATTCGTGTATTCAGGTCGCGTGACGTTTCTCCGATGTAAACTTTATCACATCCTGAACACGGAATACGATAAACACCGGCTTTGGTGCACCAAAGCCGGTGTTTATCGTATTCCGTGTTCAGGATGTGATAAAGTTTACATCGGAGAAACGTCACGCGACCTGAATACACGAATACGTGAACACCGTTACGACGTCAGGCATGATGTCACCACCAATGCATGTGTGACACATAGAAACAAGGAAAACCATCTTATGGACTGGAAGAATGCAGAGCTGCTGATACGGGAACCAGACAAAATCCGCAGGAAGTGTTTAGAAGCAGCAATCATTCAAGGAACGAACACTATTGAACAAAACAGGGGCATGTTTAACATATCTCCTCACATTATTCCCCTAATACCCATGGCCAGCAAAATATTAAATATTTAAACCACCCTTTGTGGACATTTCGCCCACGGACGTTTGGGCCTGCATTCTCATCCTTTCCCAGTGCCCAATCCCCCCCCCCCTTCTCCTCCTCCTCCTCCTCCTCTTCCTTCTCCCACCTTTTCTCTCCCCGTTCCCTCCTTTCCCCTTATTTAATCTCAAGCATTTGTATCTCAACTTGTACTTGAAAAAGCTGTAATAAGCGAAACGTCATACAAATAAAGGCTCCGTCCTCATATAGTGTTTATCTCGTCAATCTTGTTGGCAAACTGCCACTTTTAAGCACAATTTTTCTTCCATGGGAGATTTAGAAATTTGTATTTTTAGCTGTCAGATGTGTCATTGTTTTTCTTTCTTTTCTCCCATTTAGAATAAAAATGGAAGTAGGCCTTGAAATTATAAATGGTAGTTGTTGTTGTTGTTGTCGTTCCCTAGACTGTCTGTCCGAGCAGTCCCATCTCCCCAAGGAATGCCACAGCCGAAACTGGGTTTTCCCACAAATCCTTTATAGAGTGTATGTTGTGTTGTTTGCATGCATGATTGTGTATAATGCTGTCTTCCATTATGTGTTGTATGGTATGGGGTGAAGTGTTACATCCTGGGCAGCTGTTCACAATGTGGTCATCCAGCCTCTTCTGGTAGCTTAGAAGTGCTGGGTGGTGGCCGCACCACAGTCTGGCCAGGTGGACCCTGTCCTTTCGTGGGAGAGAGGATTCAGAAGGGTGGATATCAGGGGGTCTGGCATGCAGCAGTGTGTTGTCTTTCAGTGTGTTAATGGAGCGGTGAGTGATATGATTATGAATATGTTTCCGGAGGCTGGTATTTGGTGGTTGTGGAGGAAGAGAAGAGAGTATCTGTGTGTGATACAGGTCTTTGGGTGTTGTTTTAATGTTTCTTGGTGTGTGTGGGTGTTCTGCTATGTAGTGTAGCGGGTGTGATGTGTTTGTGGTGGCTGCAGCAAGTGTTTGTGTGCCTCTCATTATAAATGGTAGAATTTGTTCCCTTGTTTAATCAATAACTCCATCTATTGTACTGGTACACTACATCCTTTCTGTAGCAGCGAAGGTTGCCGAACAGATGAATATATTTTTAAGAAGTTGCCACCAGTCGGTATCACTTTCCTTTCTTCTTGTATTAATTTTTATTTCTGTCCAAATTATCCTTCAATGCTTTCAAATTCATTATCACAAAAGTAGTTAGTGGAAGACAAGAATAGATAAATAATTCTTGTACTGCAGGTTACAGTGGAGAATTTTGTACGATTGCTGACTGGTCGTTTGGCACCAAGTACCCCACGGTCCAAAAGGCTCCTCACTGATGATGGCTCAAACATCCTCATTTATATGACTGGTCATGGTGGGGATGGATTTCTCAAGTTCCAGGATTCAGAGGAAATCACCAATGTGGAACTTGCTGATGCTTTTGAACAGATGTGGCAGAAGAGGAGGTAAGTTATTGTACCACTTCTTCAATAAGATATTAATTATGTAATTGCTGGAAGTTGTGTAACTGCTCTCTAGAAGATATAGATGTCCACTGCCCAAAGACAAAACTCCCACCTTTCTTTCTACTGAGTTCAGCTTTGCAGACTGGCACTCAATCCCCAGTCTGTGCTCAGGATCATGACTAAGAGATAAAGGGTCCTGCATGTAGTTGTTGCTGGCTCACTAGATGTTGTAAAGGTTTAACATAGGGGACTCTGAGGCTGCCATTTAGTTCAAGCAGGAATCTCATACAGTGACTGCTGGCTTTGATGGCCCTATCCTAGATATGCAGATTTAACAATTTATGAACCTCTATTGCCTTTGATCAGGTTCTTGCCTGCCATGACGGCAATCTCTTTGTAAGAGGTTCCTCCTGTAGTGTTTCCATTTGTGTATCATAGGTACTGGACTAATATTGGTAAATGATGAACTTGCAAGATGGTTATGGGGGAGAAATATCATACAGCTTGTCTTAAAATCCCCTAACATCCTCTTGGGGCACTTGGACAATGTCCCTGTGTCTGGGTAATGGGGGGTGGGGGTTTATGTGGCTGATTAAAAGCATACACCCATCTTACTGGAGAATCACTGCAAAATGACATGCAGTCACTACTTTAGGAACTGTTTGGGGTACCCCTGCAGACCAGAGCCACACATTCATCTATGTTAGAGTAAAATCAGAGATGCTTTTTTACACTGCAGTCCCTCCTTTATGCTGTCCCATTGAACTCATTCAACAAAGGATTAGAAAGGCAGAGCATGCCGACAGAAGACCTTTTGGTCCATATCTAGGTCGGATGCGAAAAAAAATTATAATAATAATAAAATAATAAATAAAAACTATAATAATGTAAATAACAAATAAAATACATAAATAAATGCATAGGTATAGTTGAATAATAAACAAACAGGTAAATAGTAAATAATAATAAATTGACATATAACTAATAATAAATGAAAATCAAACAGACAAATGATAACAAAACAAAATAAATTATAATCATTACAGCCTCTTGCTTAGGTGTTTATCTAAATGATTCTTAAAGCTTCGAACTGAACTGCATTGCACTACCTGTGCAGGAAGTTTATTCCATTCATTAACTACACGGTTGGCAAAGTTGTTTCTGCCTACTTCCAAATTGAATCTATTTCCGGACAGTTTGAGACCATTGTTTCTTGTCTGATTCTCATTCAATGTGAGAATTTTGTCACTTTTGATGTTGTCAATTCCCTTTAAAATCTTAAAGACCTGTATCAAGTCACCTCTGACTCTACGCTTTTTTAGGGAAAGCAGATTCGTATGTTTTAGTTGATTTTTGTATGATTTATTTTTGATATTTGGAATCAGTTTTGTGGCTCGCCGTTGCACTTTTTCTAGTCTGTCAATGTCTTTAATGAGATTCGATGACCATACGGAAACAGCATATTCCAAATGTGGACGAACTAACGATTTTTATAGCTTGTTAATGAGTGATGGACTTTTGAAATCAAAAGATCACGCAATCAGTCCTAGAATCTTATTTGCTTTCTCAGAGGCTGAAATACACTGCTTGGATGATTTGAGGTCATTACTGATAATTACGCCAAGATCTTTTTCACTATCCACTTTTGTTAACGAATTTCCAAATAACTTGTAATCGTACTTACTGTTATTTTTACCTATGTGCATTACCTTGGATTTACTTGTGTTAAATTTCATTAGCCACTTTTCAGACCATTGCTGTAATTTATCTAAATCTTCTTGAATATTTAATTGGTTTAAGTGATCATTTGCCATTCCACACAGTTTTGTATCATCAGCAAATTTGGAAATAGTAGATTTTAGTCCATGGTCTATATCATTTATGTATACTATGAATAGAAGTGGCCCGAGAATGGAACCCTGAGGAACTCCAATTGTAACATTTTTTCCATCTAGAAGTTTTTCCATTCTTGACCACTTCTCTGATTCTACCTCTTCCTTCCCTGAGCTCACCTGTGGTGCATGGTGAGAGGGGACGAGGGATTCCCCAGTCTGTATTTTTCTCTTGAAAAACATCAAGGCAATGCTAAAACATAAATTACATGAATTTTAAGCAAAGTCAGGATTTTCTTATTGTGGTGATGTAGAAACTGTATGAGGAGAAATGGTAGGTTGAAGTCATGATATATTTTCTAAATGGATACTGAGTCAGCCATTGCCATTCATGAGAGTTACATCCCCTCTACTTGCAAGTGGGTTAAGGACATCAGGATACATATGTTAAAATAGTTAAGCTAGACTGATCTTTTTTTTTTCTGTAAATGTTAGACATTGTAAAAATTATCTGTGCCAACTTTTATGGAAATCAATTGAAAAATGAAAAAAAAAGTAGTTTTATGTCATATTTTTTTTATATCTTTAGTAATATTTTTTATAAAGATTATCTTGTGAATTTATTACTCTGTGTCTAAAAGTTACATCATACTGGATTTTTCTTTGTGAATACCCAAATTTCATAGGAAAAATATGGCTAAAAGCTATATTTTTACCTTGAGAGACATAATTCGACTAGACAGTTTAGATAAAAGGATAAGTATTGTATTAAAAAATATATAGAGAAAAAAATTCGGAGTTATAAACATTAATGTGGCAAAAATACTATTACCAAGATATTGAGCCACAAAGAACAAAATTTTTCACCCTCTGTATGAAAAAACTATTAGCAATATAGATAAAAAATGCATAAATACTGATTCATGTTGGGGTTTTGTTTCACCAGGGATGACCCACATCCCAACATTCAACACAGTCCCAAGTTACATAATGATCCACAAAAAAAGAGTCAACAACAACACCTGAGCAATATACCATGAATTGTTACTTCGTGTTTCTTGCTTTCAGATCTCACTGTCAGTATGTGTTGACAGAAGTATGATATACCCTTCAAATTTTTTTATATGAATAAGAAAAACATCAAATGTAAATGTCAAATAGAAAGCTTGTCTTATGTGTCCCTTTAAATATGGACATCACCCACTTGAGATACATTTTTAGAAAATTGATTAGAAATATTAAATGATGCTGTATGACACTCTTACTT
The DNA here is from genome assembly GCF_046742065.1 of Oratosquilla oratoria. Taxonomy (NCBI): domain Eukaryota; kingdom Metazoa; phylum Arthropoda; class Malacostraca; order Stomatopoda; family Squillidae; genus Oratosquilla; species Oratosquilla oratoria. The sequence goes on from NC_134777.1 coordinate 77,967,288, forward strand.
CACCAGTATGTTGTGCATACTTCAAATTATTTTTCCACAAATTTTCACAAAATTGTCAAAATTGTAATTTTTGGCATACCAACATCCTTGAGTCATTCAGTGATTCACCCAGATGTTGCCTGATGGATAAAAACAACTACACTATATAATAGAACAGGGTTTTCAGTGGAAAATATAGTTTGGTTCTGGTGAAGTTAGTACAGGACAGTGTTCACAACTCGTAATATGAACACATGTAGGGCTTGAATGTGCACAGGACCTAATCTTGTACATTTGTTGCCACCCAAGCACTTCTTTTTATGCCAGCTGAAACAGTATCACAAATGGCCTCTTAATGCCAAGCACTGTGATTTCATTCATACCACATTGTTTCCCCACAGATGTGAACTATCATTTGTGCACCATGTTCAACTGTTCCCTTTTATTTCCAGCAATATAACTTTGTTCTTAAGCTTAAGCTCTAGGATGCTGCTGCTTGGGACCATGCTATGGTTTTGTTTTTTGAAACTCTGCCTGTGAATTACTCATTTCATTTTGAGGCCTGAATAGTGTAGTGGTTGCATTTGAATAATTTCTGAAATTGTTAACTGTTGCAGGTACAATGAGATCCTCTTCATCATAGATACTTGTCAAGCAGCATCGATGTATGAGCATTTCTACTCCCCCAACATTCTTGCTGTGGCATCCAGTTTAGTAGGAGAGGATTCACTCTCGGTAAGTTTTCTTCCTTATGTATATGTAGGCATAGAGAAAGTCCACAATTCAACTTACCTGAGGGTTGTTCTTCCTTCTCGTTGTTGCAGGACAAAGCAACATCACTTTTAACTACTCTCTCATTCACTAATGATACCTGTCTAATCCTATTACTTAGGCCTATCTATCAATTATCTTACCTCTACATCAGTGCTTCTCAAACTATCTGATGTGGCAGACTGGCATTTTTTTCAATGTGCCACATACCAGTAATATTTTGTAGTACATATATACATACATACACACACATACCAAGGTTTTTTCCCCCTTACAAGGGAAGTAGCCAAAAAACAAAGGCATAAAAAACCATTCCCACCCATTCCATCCCTATCTCATTCCACTCCTATCCACCCTCTACCCTCCCTCTTATCTTGGCACCTCCTGGATGACGGGTCATCCCTGCATCTTGTCCACTGCCATGGGTCAGGAGTAGTGTCACAAGACACAGAACATCCATAGCAAGGCCACTTCGTTAAATTGAGTAACCCCCCCTCTCTGTCCCCCCATGCAGAAAAAGAGAAGACAGGGAGAAATCCCTTTGGGCTACGTCAATTTTTTTCACACGTACTACCTCACCCCCCATCCCCCATCCATTCCACCTCATGCATCCTAACATCATCCATATACAACCATTCTCCATTCACCCCTGTCTTCTGTCCTCTCCTGTCCTTCCTCAACAGACATTCCCCTCTTCCCCAAAGCCCCTTTCACCCCATCCATCCATCTCATCCTAGGTCACCCCCTCATGTTCACTCCTTCCACATCTGCCTTCCATACCTCTTTTACTAATCTTTCTTCACTCATTCTTTCCATGTGTCCAAACCATCCCAATGCGTTTTCATCCACCCTATCTCCCAACTCCCTTAACCACCCCCATTCTCCTCCTCACCTCCTCATTTCTCACTTTATCCAGCCTAATAACCCCTATCATACTTCTCAAACACATTCAGACTCCTCTCCTCCTCTCTTATGTTCCATGTTTCTGCCCCATACAGTACTGTCAGCACAATCATTCCTTCATACAACCTCCTCTTAGCATCCATTCCCAAATGTCTAATTATCATTACACTTTTTAATCCACCAAGGCATTTACTTGCTTCTCTCAATCTACATTCTACCTCCACCTCCACTCCACCCTTTCCTGCCACATTTGCACCCAAGTATCTAAAACTACCCACTTCTTCCAGTCTCTCTCCCTAAATGCTCACTTCCAGTCTGCTGCCACTTTCACCCCTTGTACATCTCATCACCTTATTTTACTCACATTTATCCTCAACTTCCTTCTTTCACATACTCTCCCAAACTCTGTCACTAACTTCCTCAATCCCTCCTCTGATCCTGCCACAAGTACAGTGTCATCCACAAACAACAGCTGGCTTACCTCCCACTTTTCTCCATTTTCTTTAACCATCTCCAATCCCTGACCCACTGGAAATGATATATATAATGAATATGATAAAATTGACCTTTTTTTGTCTTTTATTTATTTTCTAAAGAAATAATACAATACACATAAAAAGTAATAAAAATAACCAGCAGTTTATTAACACATAAACATTTATAACTTTAATTTTTACTAGTGTGAAAGGTGAGCCTGCTTCTTCTTTGTCAGTTTATCCAGTCGTGGTTCAATTGAGGAAAGTGCCATACACAATGGAGAATGAATATCCATATTATTCCTGTACTTTGTCTTGATAACACTCGTGGTTAAGAAGCCAATCTCGCAGAGCTATGTTGAAGAAAATGGGAGAAGAGTTTTCAGAGCAATTTCACTAAACTCAGGATATTCTGCTTTCACTTTTATCCAAAATGAACCAAGTGATGTTGTATTTTAAAAATTCCTCTTTAGCAGCCAGCTCCAACAATTTATCGCAGCCTAGAATTTCCCCTGTGGTGGGGGGAAAAGAATACTGCCACCAAGTCTTTCCACTTGAGTTGTAAGAGGAAACAAAAATGGGATGGGGATTAGGACTAGGCATCCTTCTCCCTGTAGCCCCAAAGGGTACATTCCTAAAAAAGTAAAGGCATAAGAGGGTCTAGGAGTTTTCCAACCAGTACCCTAATGTTTGGGGTCTTTTAATGTGCATGGATGTGGTACAGATGGGAGTAAAAGGGAAGAAATAGGCAGTATGTTTGTGAGAAGAAAGGTGGATGTATTGGCATTGAGTGAAACTTAAGTTCAGAGGGAGGGGTGAGTGTGAGTTTGAGAGTGTAGTTGGGAGTTGGTTCGCCACTTCACATGCCAGTCCCAAGCCTGGATAAAGGAGGAGGGTTGGGAGGACAGGCTTAGCAAGCTGCTCCTGTAAAAATAGCCACTGCTCGAGAATCTCAGAACTAGCATCGGAATTCAGACTATCTCAATTGGAATCGACCTAGGACTGGAAAAGGGATAAGGATAGCTACAATTAACGTGGGTACCCTTAGAGCAGGGGTTCTCAAACTTTTTCTCGTTAAGTACCCCCTGAGTTATAAGATCATCTTCCCAAACCCCCAATAATCTGACAATGAAGAGAATGGTAATTTATTGAATAACTCATTTAAGTACAATAATTCTGCAAAGGATATTATAAAATTATTCAAATTTTAATGACTTTATTCAGAAGATTGAAGGAACACACACTGCTAGCATGGAATTTCATAATCCACAACTATCACTATTTAAAATACATTTTTTGTCAGCCATCTAAGTACTCCTAGAAATCTTCTTGTGAACCCCAGTTTGAGTACCCCTGCCTTAGAGGGAAAATGGAAGAAGTTGTGGGTCTTATGAAAGAATGACGATGGGATTTGATTAGCCTCAGTGAGACAAGACTGAGAGGCAAGGATGTGAAGACCATCCATGAGGACTCCTTGCTTGTCCACAAAGGAGTTGAAGACAGACTACATGGCGTAGGGTTTATTATTTCTGCCCAGCTGGCTAGCTGAGTGAAGAATGTAAAACAGATCAGCAACTGCCTGATTGGACTGACTATGCAGATGAATCAGGGAGACCTGGATATTATTCAGGTTTATGCCCTGCAACAGGGGAGACCAAATGAGGAGAAAGAAGAGTTCTATGAAGCCCTGCAAGACCTAGTTGACAGTGTGCCAATTCAGGGCAACCAGGTGATCCTGGGAGATTTTGATGGACATGTCGGACCAAGAATGCTGCTCTTAAGAGATGTAATCAGACCTTTCTCAATTGGAGGCACGAACAGTGATGGAGAAAGAAAAATGGACCTTTGTGTCAGAAATGGATGGTCCATCATGAGCACTTTCTTCTAACACCAGCCATCACATAAATGGACTTGGTATAGATGGAATTGGGGAGACCAAGAGTATTTGCAGAAATTCATGATAGACCTGGTATTAGCAAATAGGAAAAGCCTGATATATGACGTAAAGGCCATCTCCTCCCTCTCCATGATAGACCTGGTATTAGCAAGTAGAAAAAGCCTGATATATGACGTAAAGGCCATCTCCTCCCTCTTCCTTGACTCTGATCACCATGTGGTTGTTGCTCTGATAAACCTCTGCGTCATTCTAGTGAGACCACCAGTGAATAGGAGAAGAGTAGCCGTGGAAAAGTTGAAAGAACCCAGAGTGAAAGAAAGGATGGCTGAGAACCTATGTGCAAAGATAGAGATCAATGAGGAGGAAGAGGACATTGAGAGGGCCTGGGAGTCAAGTAAAAAGGCGATACCGGAGTCCATAGAAGCAACAGTTGGGTTTAAGTACATTGGAGGCAAGAAGAAATGAACACCTTTTTGGAATGAAGAAATGCAGAAGGCAGTCAAGGATAAGAATGATGCTTTTAGGAAATGGCTTAAAGAGAGGACGGAAAACAGTAGAAGAAACTATGTGAGATGTAGGAATGCAGCAAAAAGGACGAAGAGAAAAGTCGTAGGGGAGACATGGGAAAGAATTGGCAGAGATCTGGAAGAGGACTTCCATGGAACGAAAAAGCTGCTGTACTCAATGACTAAGGGATATAGAAAGGTTAACAAAGAGAAGAGCTATTCACTGAAAGATGACCAGGGCAACCTACTAACGGAACCAGAAGACGTTGATAGACGATGGAATGGGTATTTTGAGAGCCTGTTGAACACACCCGACGAGGAGGACTCCGATATGAACACAAGTGATGATGATGACGAGGAAAATCAGGTTGGAGATGAAGATATTACAGAGGAGGAAGTTATGATAGCACTCAAGCACATGAGAAACAACAAGGCAGCTGGGACTGACAACATACCATCTACTGCCTGACATGGATTTGCAACATGATGTGGAAAACAAAGAAGATACCCATGGAATGGGGATCTGCAGTGATATATCCAGTTCATACAAGGGGTGAAAGTGGCAGCAGACTGGAAGTGAGCATTAAGGGAGAGACTGGAGGAAGTGGATAGTTTTAGATACTTGGGTGTGAATGTGGCAGGAAAGGGAGGAGTGGAGGTAGAATGTAGATTGAGAGAAGCGAGTAAATACCTTGGTGGAAATAAAAGTGTAATGAGAAATAGACATTTGGGAATGGATGCTAAGAGGAGATTGTATGAAGGAGTAATTGTGTCAGCAGCACTGTCTGGGGCAGAAACATGGAACATAAGAGAGGAAGAGAGAAGGAGTCTGAATGTGTTTGAGATGAGGTGTCTGAGAAGTATGATGGGAGTTACTAGGCTGGATAGTGAGAAATGAGGAGGTGAGGAGGAAAACGGGGGTGGTAAGGGAGTTGGGAGATAGGGTGGATGAAAGAGTATTGGGATGGTTTGGACACATGGAAAGAATGAGTGAAGAAAGACTAGTAAAAGAGGTGTGGAAGGCAGATGTGGAAGGAGTGAACTTGAGGGGTTGACCTAGGATGAGATGGATGGATGGGGTGAATGGGGCTTTGTGGAAGAGGGGAATGTCTGTTGAGGAAGGATGGGAGAGGACAGAAGACAGGGGTGATTGGAAAATGGTTATATATGGATGATGTTGTGATGCATGAGGTGGAATGTATGGGGGGATGGGGGTGAGGTAGTATGTGTGAGCAAAATTTGACACAGCCCGAAGGGATTTCTCCCCATCTCCTTTTCTGCATGAGGGGACGGAGAGGGGGGGGTTGCCGATTTAATGAAGCAGCTTTGCTGTGGATGTTCTGTGTCTTGCGACACTGCTTCTGACCCGGGGCAGTGGACAAGATGCAGGGATGACCCGTCATCCAGGAGGTGCCAAGATAAGAGGGAAGGTAGAGGGTGGAGTGGAGTGGAGTGTATTAGGGATGGAAAGGGTGGGAATGGTTTTTATGCCTTTGTTTTTTGGCTACCTCCATTGTAAGGGGGAAAAAGCCTTTGGTATATGTATGTATGTATAAAAAAGGAGATCGTACAAATTGCAACAACTACCAAGCAGAAACATGGAACATAAGAGAAGAAGAGAGAAGGAGTTTGAATGTGTTTGAGATGAGGTGTCTGAGAAGTATGATGGGGGTTACTAGGCTAGATAGAGTGAGAAATGAGGAGGTGAGGAGGAGAACAGGGGTGGAAAAGGAGCTGGGAGATAGGGTTGATGAAAGAATATTAGGATGGTTTGGACACATGGAAAGAATGAGTGAAGAAAGACTAGTAAAAGAGGTATGGAAGGCAGATGTGGAGGGAGTGAACATGAGGGGATGTCCTAGGATGAGGTGGATGGATGGGGTGAAGAGGGCTTTGGGGAAGAGGGGAATGTCTGTTGAGGAAGGACGGGAGAGGACAGAAGACATGGGTGAATGGAGAATGGTTGTATGTGGATGATGTTGTGATTGCATGAGGTGGAATGAGCGGGGGGATGGGGGGTGTGGTAGTATGTGTGAGCAAAAGTTGACGCAGCCCGAAGGGATTTCTCCCCGTCCTCTCCTTTTACGCAATGGGGGGACGGAGAGGGGGGGTCGCCGATTTAATTAAGCGGCCTTGCTGTGGATGTGCTGTGTCTTGCGACACTGCTTCTGACCCAGGGCAGTGGACAAGGTGCAGGGATGACCCGTCATCCAGGAGGTGCTCAGATAAGAGGGAGAGTGGAGGGGTGTGGAGTATATTCAGGGATGGAATGGGTGGAAATGATTTTATGCCTTTCCCTTTTTGGCTACCTCCCTTGTAAGGGGGAAAAAGCCTTGGCATATGTATGTATGTACCAAGCAATTTCTCTGCTGCCACATGCCGGCAAGATTATACGAGAGGATCCTTGAGAGGAGACTGAGAACATATGTAGAGGAAACACTTCATGAAGCACAACATGGTTTCCACCCCAATAGAGGAACAACAGACGTCAGTTTTGCCTTGAAGGTCCTACTGAAAAAGTCATGGGAATTCAACTATCCAAGATATCTAGTCTTTCTAGACCTGGAGAAGGCCTTCAACCAGGTGCCAAGGAAAGAGCTGTGGAAGGCACTTCGACATGTCGATCATAGGATTCTGCGAACACTGAGAAGAGCAATTTGCAGCCTATATGAATTGAACAAGACAACTGTATGACCCATCAGAGACAAAACTATCTGGTTCAACGCTGGATCAGGAGTGAGACAAGGATCAGTCATTGCTCCCCTTCTCTTTATACTCATGATGGACCATGTCATCAAGAGTGTGGAGAATATGGAACCCGCCAAGGGACCGGGGGAGGCGGATAAGTTTGCCTATGTGGCTGATGTTGGAATCATAGAGGCTGCTTCAGAGTCACTTACAGTAATGGTTGAACTATGGAACAAAGTTCTGCAAGACCATGGGCTTAAACTCAATCTACAGAAGACGGAAGTAATGGTAGTCTCCTGACAAAATGAATCCCTTCAGGTGGAAGTTGACGGAATCACCTTGAAGCAGACCATGGCATACAAATACTTGGGAGTTATGTACGATCACAAAGGAACCCACGAAGGAGCAATACTAGACAGAATTTAGAAGTACATGACAAATGTTAACTTCTTGTACCCCGTGTTGAAGGATAAGTACATACCAGTAAAAGTCAAGACGACAATTTATAAGACCATCCTCTGGCCCATACTGACCTATGGTTGTGAGGCATGGACATTGACGATGAAAACAACATCCCGAGTGCAGGCAGTGGAGATGCGAGTCTTGCGTATGATCCGTAGAGTCACAAGAAGGGACAGACTAAGAAATGATACCATCAGGAGAGAGCTGGATGTGGAAAGCATAATCAACTAGCTGCTAGTTATTGTGGCAAAGTAGCATGCAGTTGATACTTTAGGGTCTATATGGGGCACCCCTACGGACCAGAGCCACACATCATTTTGTCTATGATAGAGGAAAACTCTGTTCATAGAGAAATGATGACACTTTTATACTACGACTGTCCCTCCGTTATGCTGTCCCCCAACCCCTTGCTGCTGTCCTGTACCATTTCTCTGAGTATTCATTTTCTGTGGTGGGGGAAAAGAATACTGCCACCAAGTATTTCCACTTGGATCGTAAGAGGCGAGAAGAAAGGGACGGGGATTGGGACTAGGCATCCTTCTCCTTGTAGCCCCACAGGGGACATTCCTAAACGAAAAAGTAAAGGCATAAGAGGGTCTGGGAGTTTTCCGACCAGCACCCTAAGGTTTGGGTCTTTTAATGTGCGTGGATGTGGTACAGATGAGAGTAAAAGGGAAGAGATAGGTAGTATGTTTGTGAGAAGAAAGATGGATGTGTTGGCTTTGAGTGAAACTAAGTTGAAAGGGAAGGGTGAGTGTAAGTTTGGGAGTGTAAGTGGGAGGTTATCAGGAGTGAAGAGAGGGCGAGGGAGGGAAGGGGTGGCTATTCTAGTAAGTGAAGAGATAGGTAAACATGTAGTGGAGTGGAAGGAGGTTTCCTCAAGGATAATGTGAATGAAAGTGAAACTGGGAAAGGAGATGTGGGTCTTTGTAAGTGCATATGGGCCTGGCAGTGAGAAGAGTGTAGAAGAAAGGGAGGCCTTTTGGATAGATTTAAATGAATGCATAGAGGATTTAGGGAGAAATGTCAATGTAATAGTACTGGGAGACCTTAATGCTAGGGTAGGAAATGGTCCAATTGATGGAGTGGTTGGGAAATGTGGAGTTCCAGGAAAGAATCGTAGTGGAGAGTTGATGATGGTGGAAATGTGTCTAGAAAGAGAGTTGATGATAGCAAATACAGTGTTTCGGAAGAAAGTCAAGCATAAGTACACATGGGAGAGGGTGGTGGATGGAAGGGTGGTAGATAGAGCGTTAATGGATTATGTAGTGGTAAATAGGATTATGATAGGAAGAGTTAAGGATGTACATGTGCTAAGGGGAGAGGGTGGGCTAATATCAGATCATTTTTTGGTGGAAGTTAAGTTGAGAGTGGAGGATAGATGGAGAAAGAGGAAAGGGACAAAAGGTAGGGAGGTGCTTAGAGTGAACTCTTTAAATGAAAAGGAAAAGGAGAAGGAGTACAAGAAGAAGCTGAAGGAGGAGTGGGAGGGAGTGAAGGATAGAGTAGAGCTAGGTGAGGAGGAGGAATGGGGATGGTTCAAGGAGGGAGTCACAAAGTGTGCAAGGATGGTGTGTGGACCAAGAAGGACAGGAGGAAATAGAAGGAAGGGTAGTGAGTAGTGGGATGAGGAAGCAAAGAATGTTGTAGAAGAGAAGAAGTGAGCTTTCACAGATTGGTAACAAAATAGGATGAGGGAATCATATGAGAAATACAATGAAAAGAGAAGAGAAGTAAATCATAAGATAAAGGAGGCAAAGAGGAGAACAAATGTGAATTGGGCTGAGAGTATGACAGAAAATTTTGAAAGTAATAAAAAGATGTTTTGGAAGGAAATGAAGAGAGGAAGAGGAGGGAAATCAAGTAAAGAACAAAAGGTAAAAGGTGCAGATGGAGAGATGATAATGGAAGATAAGGCTGTAAGAGGAAGATGGGCAGAGTATTTTAGGGAGTTGCTAAATGTGAAGGAGGATAGGGAGGGAAAGGTAGTTGCAGCGGGAAGCACTAAGAAAATGAGAGTGATGAGTGAGGAAAATGGAGGAGAAATAAGGAAAGATGAAGTGAAGGCAGTTGTTAAGATGATGAGAGCAGGTAAGGCACCTGGGTTGGATGGATGTCATACAGAATGTCTGAAAAAAGGAGGTACAGTGATGGTGGACTGGCTGGTGAGGTTATTTAATGTTTGTTTAAGAGAGGGTAGAGTGCCGGAGGACTGGAGGAGTGCCTGTATAGTTCCACTTTACAAGGGAAAAGGGAACAAGTGTGAGTGTAGTAGTTTCAGTGGGATCAGCTTGTTAAGTGTAGTTGGGAAGACTTATGGTTCTTGATTGAGAGGATTAGGAGAGGAACAGAGGGAGTAATTGGTGAGGAACAGTGTAGGTTTAGGACACATAGAGGTTGTATAGATCAGATTTTTGTGGTAAGACAGATATGTGAGAAAGCTGTGGGAAAAGGTAAGGATGTTTTTTTTGGCTTTTATGGATCTGGAAAAGGCTTATGACTGGGTAGACAGGAAGGCACTGTGGGAGATATTGCAGATATATGAGATAGGGGGAAAGCTGTTAAGAGCAGTCAAGAGTTTTTAAGAGAGTATTGAAGCGGCCTTGCTGTGGATGTGCTGTGTCTTGCGACACTGCTTCTGACCCAGGGCAGTGGACAAGGTGCAGGGATGACCCGTCATCCAGGAGGTGCTAAGATGAGAGGGAGGGTGGAGGGGTGTGGAGTGTATTCAGGGATGGAATGGGTGGGAATGATTTTATGCCTTTTCCTTTTTGGCTACCTCCCTTGTAAGGGGGAAAAAGCCTTGGTATATGTATGTATGTATGTATGTAGTAGAGCTTGTGTTAGGATTAGAAATGGAGAGAGTGAGTGGTTTGAGGTAAAGGTGGGTCTTCATCAGGGATGTGTTATGTCACCCTGGCCGTTCAATTTATACATGGATAGGGTGGTGCAAGAGGTGAATGCAAGGGTAGTGGGTCAGGGATTGGAGATAGTTAAAGAAAATGGAGAAAAGTGGGAGATAAGCCAGTTGTTGTTTGTGGGTGACACTGCACTTGTAGCAGGATCAGAGGAGTGATTGAGGAAGTGATAGGGTTTGGGAAGGTGTGTGAAAGAAGGAAGTTGAAGATAAATGTGGGTAAAACCGTAAAAGTAAGGTGATGAGATGTACAAGGGGAGAAAGTGGCAGCAGACTGGAAGTGAGAATTAAGGGAGAGAGACTGGAGAAAGTGGATAGTTTTAGATACTTGGGTATGAATGTGGTGGGAAAGGGAGTGGTGATGGAGGTAGAATGTAGCTTGAGAGAAACAAGTAAATGCCTTGATGGATTAAAAAGTGTAATGAGAAATAGATATTTGGGAATGGATGCTAATAGGAGATTGTATTAACCTAGTATTTAACTAGTTGTATTATACGGGAAGGGAGCTATGCTCGTAGTGACCTGTCTTTGTATCTCTCAGCATCAAATTTGTTCTTAAATTCTTGAATAGTGTTTGCACTATTCCAGGTATCCACCACTCTATGTGGGAAGCTATTCTTTTTCAGATCTTCTATAATTATCCTTTTTGAGTTTCTTTTCATGTCCTCTTGTTTTTCTGTTGTCCCACTTTAATAAATCATCTCTATCTAGGATTTCCTTTCTTTTCATGATTCTATAAATAGTAGATCTCCTCCTTCTCTTCTTTGTTCCAGATTTGGTAGTTCTAATTTGGACAGTCTTTGTTCATATGTCAATTTGAAGAGTGTTGGTGCCATCTTTGTCATTGCTCTTTGTATTCTTTCTAATTTCTTTATATTCTTTTTAGTACTGGGTGTCCATAGTGTTGGAAGGAGTGATTGTGCTGGCAGCACTGTATGGGGCAGAAACATGGAACATAAGAGAGGAGGAGTTTGAATGTGTTTGAGATGAGGTGCCTGAGAAGTGTGATGGGGGTTACTAGGCTGGATAGAGTGAGAAATGAAGAGGTGAGGAGGAGAACAGTGGAAAGGGAGTTGGGAGATAGGGTTGATGAAAGAGTATTGGGATGTTTTGGACATATGGAAAGAATGAGTGAAGAAAGACTAGTAAAAGAGGTGTGGAAGGTAGAGGTGGAAGGAGTGAACATGAGGGGTCGACGTAGGATGAGATGGATGTATGGGGTAAAAGAGGCATTGAGAAAGAGGGGAATGTCTGTTAACCCCTTCCATACGGTGCCGCACAAGTAGGCGTCATGGGGAGCGAGTGTATTCGCGAGGCTGCCATATCGGCGTCTTGATTATATTTATTGTAGTCGCCCCTCCATAATGACATTCTTTCTAATTCTTTTGTAATCGCATTTTCTATGGTTATCAAAATTCACGGGTGAAGAGAGAATGATCGATATAAGCGGTGACTATATTTTATGATGCGAGTATTATTACGACACGTCGTACGGCTGGCATTGGCTGCTGCCACCGAGATCTAAGTCCATGACGCCTACGTGTGCGGCACCGTATGGAAGGGGTTAAAGAAGGATGGGAGAGGACAGAAGATATGGGTGAGTGGAGAATGGTTGTGTATGAATGATGCTGTGATGCTTGAGGTGGAGTGGGCAGGGGAAGGGGGGATGGGGGGTGAGGGAGTATGTGTGAGAAATAAATTAATATAACCTGAAGGGATTTCTCCCCATCTTCTCATTTTCTGCATGAGGGGACGGAGAGGGGGAAGCTGATTTAATGAAGCAGCCTTGCTGTGGATGTGCTGTGTCTTGTGACACTGCTTCTGACCCAGGGCAGTGGGTGAGATGCAGGGATGATCTGTAATCCAAGTGCCAAGATGAGAGGGTGGAAAGAGGGTGGATGGGAGTGGAGTATATTAGGGATGGAATGGGTGGGATTGATTTTTATGCCTTTGTTTTTTTGGCTACCTCCCTTGTAAGGGGGGAAAAGCCTTTGGTATATGTATGTAGAATTTCCTTGAAATTCCTTAGATTCTACCAATTCCTCAAATGATTCCTTAGCATGGCCTGTACATTGGCTGCATACTGGTAGCTGATGGCTCATGTACTGGCATCGGTTTGCAGACCACCACTTTAAGTAGCACTGCTCTACATCGCTTCTTTCACTCATACCTTGTCTCTTCCCTCACTTGAACCACACTCCCACATCCCCTTGGCCAATGCCACAACCACACATTGCGCTGGGGGGGGGGGTGCCAACTGCACACCCATACTCACTACATATGCCCATTCACACCATACTCGCCCATGATCACAAGATCAACCTATTCTTTGTCTTCCCTGTCTCCAACTTCATAGTTCTTTGACCATCCTGGGGGACATCTGTAATGCTGCAGTTGCTGAAGTGTTGCTTTTCCATCTACTGCCTTTGATTTTTTTAATCAAATCTGGCCATGATTTGATCAGTTCTAACAACCTAATTGCCAGCATGCTTTTATAGCTTTAATTGGGAGATTTTCTACCTTACACTGGATGTGAAATAAAGGCAAAATGCAAAATATAACTATTTTACTTACATGATATAAAGTATATACAAAAATAAACTTACAAACATATAAAGGGGTTTGAACGAGGACAAGAATGTGAATTGTGTTGGCACAACCCATGACCCTCCATTCTATATGTGGAGCACATACAAGTGGCAATGGCAGATGCCGTTTAGCTACATCTATAGGCCTAGTCTATATTTCTCTTTACTTGGCTTCACACAATCCTTCCACTTTATTTTTGTGTGAAGAAGGTTTATGATATATTAATTGCTATCTGTCTTAATCCAGGGCGACATAGCACATCCCTGACGAAGTCCCACCTTTACCTCGAACCACTCACTCTCTCCATTTCTAATCTTGACACATGCTCTACTATTCTTGTAAAAACTCTTGACAGCTTCTAGAAGCTTTCCTCCTATCCTGTATATCTGCAATACCTCCCACAGTGCCTTCCTGTCAACCCTGTCATAAGCCTTTTCCAGATCCATAAAAGCCCAAAAAACATCCTTACCTTTTCCTATAGCTTTCTCACATATCTGTCTTACCACAATAATCTGATCTATGCAACCTCTACCTGTCCTAAATCCACACTGCTCCTTGCCAGTCACTCCCTCTGTTCCTCTCCTAATCCTCTCAATCAAGATCCTCCCATAGGCCTTCCCTACTACACTTAACAAGTTAACCCCTCTGAAACTACTTCACTCACACTTGTCCCCTTTTCCCTTGTAAAGTGGAACTATACAGGCACTCCTCCAGCACTCTACCCTCTCTCCAGCAAACATTAAATAACCTCACCAGCCAGCCCACCATCACTGTACCTCCTCTTTTTTTTTTAGACATTCTGCATGGCATCCATCCAGACCAGGTGCCTTACCTGCCCTCATCATCTTAACAACTGCCTTCACTTCATCCTTCCTTATTTCTCCTCCATTATCCTCACTCACCACGGTCATTTTCTTAGCACTTCCAACTGCAACCATCTTTCCCTCCCTATCCTCCTTCACATTTAGCAACTCCCTAAAATACTCTGCCCACTTTCCCCTTACTGCCTTCTCTTCCATTATCATCTCTCCATCTGCACCTTTTACCTTTTCTTCTCTACTTGATTCACCTCCTCTTCCTCTCTTAATTTCTTTTCAAAACATCTTTTTATTACTTTCAAAATTTTCTGTTATAGTCTTACCCCATTTCACAGCTGCTCTCCTCTTTGCCTCCTTTACCTTTTGCTTTACTTCCCTTCTCTTTTCTTTGTACCTCTCATATGACTCCCTTGTTCTATTTTGTAACCAATCTGTGAAAGCTCACTTTTTCTCTTCTACAACCTTGTTTGTTTCCTTATCCCACTATTCACTACTCTTCTATTTCCTCCTGTCCTTCTTGTTCCACACACCATCTTTGCACACTTTGTGATTCCCTCCTCTAGGTAACACAGGATATTTCTATTGATTTGAGGGGTTATAGCCAAACTACATGTATTAGAATTGTGGCACATTAGGCTGCCTGATATATGATGATTTGATGAAGCATTACAATACTCGCGTAATGAAATATAAAGTTACTGCTGTAATATTTGTTCTCTTTCACCCTGAATGTTGATAACCACAGAGAATGCAATCAAGCCTGTTCACAGAATATGGGGGTCACTCAGCAACAACTATGATTTGGTTTAACATCACAAACTCCCCCCTATTGGGAAGCTAGGACGGTACCTCTTACAAAGGACTTTGTAGCGGCGTGGAATTTAATGAACCATGCCCTTGGTTCAACTTGCCCCGAGTAGAGTTTGAACTGTCATCATCTCAACCTTTGCCACAAGTAATGGTGCCCTAACCCACTCAGCAGGGAGCATCTCAGTAACAACAACAAAATAAACATAATCAGGACACTGACGCTGGCATCCTTGTATACCTACTTGTGCCTCATGATGCTGACATCGTCATCATTGTATGCTAAGGGTTAATAGGGTTAATTTTGTAATAGATGCTTATCAAATAGTTTATAAGTTGGTCAAAAACATAAAATAATCATAATTTTATTGCAATTACAGCATCATGTTGATCCAGCCATTGGTGTCTACATCATCGACCGTTTTACCTATTATGCTCTGGAATTTCTGGAAAAAGTCACACCAGACAGCTCGAAAACTCTTGCACAGTTTGTAAGTTGGATTATTATTTATCTACTTTAGAAAAAAAAGAATATATATATTCTATCTACATACAGGCACACCTCAGCTTACGTTGTTTCATCTTACATTGTTTTCAAAGATACGTTGGTTTTCAAAAATAATATGTAAAAATAAAATTCAAGTTGTCGTTTTACTTGACATTACGTTGGTCAGCCAATGATAATGGAATCGCATAAACACAAAAAAACTTTTCTAGCACATAAATTCATGTTACAATGAATAAGAATAAAAGCATGTAAAATGATATTAAGATTCAGTAACTGCTAAAATACATACCATAAAGTAGTATGGCCTAGGTCACTAGAACATGAAATCAGCTGATCTTCTTATCTATTGGGGCAACAGTAGTTCCAATACTGTATCTACTGTTAGGTGGCATCTTGAATCCCGCAATTGTTTTGGATTATGATCTGTTTACTGAAGTTTTGTAGATTTTCTCATTAACATTCACTTGTAACTTCAACATTTGCAACCCCCATGCCTCCTAAGAAAAGTCCTAGTGAAATTGCTAAGCGTCATGGTATTTCGCTGGAGGATTAAATGGCGATGATAAAACGTCTACAATGTAAACATCAATATATTGTATGTACTGCATTGATAAATTAAAGATACTTTATTTTATTTTTCACTTATTACAAAATGATTGTAACCTTAAAATAGTTTTTATTTATTTCTTTTTTATTTTGTTTTACCATATGTTATTGACAATGCATTCATAAAGTACAGCACCGCAGAATAGCTTCTAGCAATGTAAACATCACCAAATTGTATGCATTGGTAAAGTTAAAGTACAGGTACTTTTTTTTTTTTTTTTTTTTTTTACTTAATTACAAAATAATAAATACATGTTTTGTTTGGAAACTTAAAATAGGTTTTTGTTAACTTTATCTTATCGAAAATGCTTTTATAAGTAAAGTACAGTACTGGGGAATGGCTATGAGCAGTTTAGCCTAGGCTATACCAGGCATACCTAGCCTACCTATAAGCAAATTCAACTTGCATCGTTTTCAACTTACATTGTGTCTCCTGGAACCAATTAACGACTTAAGGTGAGGTGTACCTGTACTAAGGGCTTTGTCCCCCTTACAAGGGAGGTAGCCAAGTCAAAAGGCATATTACCACTCCCACCCATTTAAGAAAAAAATAGTATAATAAAAACTAGAGTTATATTTATTACTATTGAAATACACTATTTTTTTTCTATCTACATACCAAAGGCTTCTTCCCCCTTATAAGGGAGATAGCCAAGTCAAGACATGCACCCACTTCCACTCCCATATTTCTCTCTTATCTTAGCTCCTAATTTGACACAGCCCAAAGGGATTTCTCCCCGTCTTTCCTTTTTTGTATGAGAGGACAGAGAGGGGGGTCACTGATTTAATGAAGCAGCCTTGCTGTGGATGTGCTGTGTCTTGTGACACTGCTGACCCAGGGCAGTGGGCGAGATGCAGGGATGACCCGTCATCCAGGAGGTGCCAAGATAAGAGGGAGGGAAGAGGGTGGATGGGAGTGGAGTGTGATAGGGATGGAATGGGTGGGAGTGGTTTTTATGCCTTTGTTTTTTGGCTACCTCCCTTATAAGGGGAAAAAAGCCTTTGGTATATGTATGTATGTATATATCTTAGCTCCTTGTGGATGAAGGGTCATCCCTGTCTGCTGCCCACTGCCTAGGTCAGAAGTAATGCAGCAAGACACAGCACATCCACAGCAGGGCAGTTTCACTTACAAGGGACCCCCCCCCCCTCATCCCCATCCCTTCATGCAGAAAATAGAGAAGATGGAGAGAAATCCCTTTGGGCTGTGTCAAAATATCCATACACAACTATCCTCCACTCACCCCTATCTCCTGCCCTCTCCCTTCTTTGCTCAACACTCTTGCTCAAAGTCTCACTCATCTCTCTCATCCTCAGTTGTCCCCTCAAGGGCACTCCATCCACCTCTGATTTCCATACCTCTTTTGCTAAGTTTTCTTTGCTCATTCTTTCTTTATGCCCAAACCATCCAATAATCATGAATGCTAAAGAAAAAGTTAGAAAAAAGTCAATGGTGTCAACAATTTGACCCTAATTTTTTTTTTATTTTTTTTTTAACTTTTTATTTAACAATCATGACAATTTTGAAGATCTTTATTTGTGAAGTTTATTATTTCATTAAACTCTGTCTGAACTGGATATTGAAGTGGTGGGGTTCAATCATCTTTGTCAATTTGGCTCTGATGTGGTGCTGTGTTTTGCTGCATTGGTTTTGACCCAAGCAATGGATGGGGGACAGGGATGGCCTTTCATTTACAAAGAAGGGACAACAAATGGATGAAGGGTGGGTGTATGACTTGAAAAGTCTAT
This sequence comes from Oratosquilla oratoria, assembly GCF_046742065.1. Lineage (NCBI taxonomy): Eukaryota > Metazoa > Arthropoda > Malacostraca > Stomatopoda > Squillidae > Oratosquilla > Oratosquilla oratoria. The sequence continues at coordinate 77,984,964 of NC_134777.1, forward strand.
GCCCATGAGTGGGAAAGGGCTTTTGGTTAAACTATGTATATTACTGATGGGTGTTGAAGGGAAATAATCTGTTTTTATTCATACATTGTTTAACACAGCTGCAAGTTTGCCCCAAAAGAGTGTGCATATCCACTGTGGGTGTTCGGCGTGACCTCTATCATCGTGACCCCAGCAATGTACTAGTGACAGAATTCTTTGGTTCTGTACGTGCAGTAGAGCTAACAGACAAAGTCATCAAGCTACCAAAATTTGATATGAAGGAACACATCCAACTTAATGATTCAGGGTGAGTTGTAAGGTGGTGTTCTGTCATTTATGTGTTACCATTGTCGTTGTAATTTTGGCCCTGATCTTAGGCATAGAATATTATCAGGGTCAGTGGATAATGCTGAACTACATTGATATGTATGCTCTATATGTCTGCACTCTCTCAGGCTCATGTGATGCACACAAATAGAGCCAGTCCAAGACCTTAAATGTAAACTGAGAAGGTTTTGGATTTCCTTATTTTTTGTTATGTCATGTATGAAAATATAAATTAGAAGTTTAAACACTAAAATGCCCATTTCTAGCATTTTATAGTCTTGATTTTATACAAATAGCATGATCTTAAAAGTGCCTGATAGCAGACAAATTTTTCAATGTCGTAGTTACATTTTCCACCGCTAGGGCAACTGATGATGCAAAGACTGCTATTTACATTCTTCAAAATGGCCAGCACGCAATACGAAAGTGACTTCACATTGAGTGAAGAAGATTTATTGGATTTGGATGCCCTTTTGTGTTCCAGTGTGAGTCAAGTCAAACCTAACCATGTTTGTTAACAATTGTCAGTGACAGCGTAGATAACATAGGCCTACCTATACACATGATCAGGGCCCTCACATGGGGGAGGGGGGTTGCATATGCTCTGGGGTGGCACACTTAGGGGGGCGGCAATCCTGGTTTGGACATGGCACCCACAAGACTGACACAATAATTACAATAAAAAAAAGTTAAAGGAGCCCTGAATATTTTACCATAATAAACAAATTTTGTGTTAGAATTAACAGAATATGAAATATTTTCCCTTATCCTATCAACAAAAGGGACATTAAATAGAATTTGTAAAATCTGTTTAATTATTTTGCAAGCCAATAACTAAAACAGGCTGTAAGGGATAATGGAAATGGGAAGGGGTGGGTGATGTGGAAGGGGGGGGGTGTCACTGAGAACTTTGCCCCAGAGTGGCACTTAACCACTTAAGGGCTCTGCACATGATACAGACTGATAAACCTACCTCCAGGCATTGTCTTTTTTCAGTAGCAGTGCTCCTTCGATAGCATTTGTTTGCCAAATCTGGGGTCCCAAGTGTTTTTTTAACAGAGTTTCACTTTCAATCCAGGCTTCCATGACTCATGCTGTCTACACTGAATAATCCAGTCCTTTTTTTGCAAACAGGATCTTTAGGAAAGGAATAAAAATGAATTCCATCCGCAGCAGAAAGTTTTGTCGAAACACTGTTGCAATTTGCAGCAACACAATAAACCATTTTTGAACTAAATAAATGATAAAACCTTGCTAACACACAAAATATGACAGACAGATCACTGATCAAGTTGACAGCGCAGCATGGCATTTTATAGTGCACACACATGGCATGCATCAGAATGTAAACAGAAGTATTATAACTGCCAATAGATCCTTACAAGAACAGCTGAAGATCAGCAAAGGAAAAGTTTGTCTGCTACCAATATTTTGATATCCCTAATCATTGCCTAATGATTAGGATTTGTTTTTGCATTAACTTATCAAAAAGTGACTAAGCCATACATCTATCAAATATTCCCCACCTATTTGCAAACCTTATCAGTTGACCTTTATCTATTACAAGCACACTACCTTTACACTAAAGTCCTTTGTGTTGTGTCAGCCCATATATACCTTAGTTGTTTGATGTGTATATGAAAGTTGTGGTGAGGAATGCATGGGGGAAATAGTACAGGTGAGAATATTGCTCCTTTGGGGGACTTTATCATATAATATTTTGGTCCCAGATAGCTGGTGACATCCAGTGATTTATCCCCTAGTCAAGATGTTCATAGAGTACATTTTGCCATAATTTTTCCCCTTAATTATGATAAGATATTCATATTGTCTTGAATGGAATGGGTGGGAATTGATTTTATGTCTTTGTTTTTTGGCTACCTCCCTTGTAAGGGGGAAATAGCCATTGGTATATGTATGTATGTATATTGCCTTGTACGAATTTGGGAAAGAAATCTTTCTTTCAATCAGTCTTTCTGTATATGCATGTATTTTCTGATAGTCAATAACTTTTATGTTTCTCTCTCCTTGACTGTTTTTTGCTCTCTCTGTTGCTCAGCATTTATTACTGCTATAGTTGATATTTTTGGGTTCTCACCATGATGTGAAAAATACACAGACCTTATTACAAGGCTTTATTCAACATAAAATCTATACCATTCTCTGAAAACAGAGAGAGAAGAAATGGTATAGGAATATCAAGCACAAAACATAAATATAAACACCCAAACCTGACATACACATAAACAAACACAACAGCATATTATACACATATACATATATAACCCATATACATATAACAACTCATAATAATATAATACTGATGCTACTGATGCTGTGGATGTGCTGTGTCTTGCGACACTGCTTCTGACCCAGGGCAGTGGACAAGGTGCAGGGATGACCCGTCATTCAGGAGGTGCTAAGATAAGAGGGAGAGTGGAGGGGTGTGGAGTGTATTCAGGGATGGAATGGGTGGGAATGATTTTATGCCTTTTTCTTTTTGGCTACCCCCCTTGTAAGGGGGAAAAAGCCTTGGTATATGTATGTATGTATGTATGTATGTATGTACAAACATACAGAATTGTTAATACACACCTTTACAGGGAGAACACTGGCTGAATACTGACAACTGAAAAAAAAAACATGGCTGTCATTTAAATGCCTCCCACACAGTGTTGCCAGATCAGTGACTACAATACATGGTGTTGCTAGATCAATGATTACAATACAGTACTACCATAACATTCTCCCTCTACCTAAAAAGAAAAAAAGAAAGAAAAAAAAAAAAATCTAGTACAGTCATTACAGATCCAAGCAGTTAGGTGGGTGACATATACAACTAGACCTTCATAGCACAGGAGCCTCCTTACCAGGTTGGGCAGGGCCTGGAGGTGTTGAAGTAGCATGTGTAGCCATGTCACTTGCTTCGGTAGGAGTAGCGTCAATTGGCTCCCTTGGAGAAGCAGAGACATTTTCTGCAGCATCCACAGGGGTATCTTGGGATCCCTCATTACCAGGGGTCTCAACTGGGGCTAAGTGCTGAGTGGATACTGTAGTCTTTTCACCTCTTTGGTTGCAAATGTGGGCATAATGCAGATTTGCCTGAAGGAGCTCCACTTCTTCAACAAGAGGGTGTGTCTTGCTCATCCGAACATGACACTTTAGGAGAACTGGTCCATGATGACATAACCAAGAGGGCACTGAAGCTCCAGTAGAGGAGCAACGTGAATAGTGTAGCAGCCTCTTGTGTGGGGTAGTATTCGTAGTCATGCATAATAATGAACGAATGGAATGAAGAGCATCAGGTAGAACAGATTGCCAACATTGAATAGGTAGACCACGGGACTTGAGAGCCATTGTAATTACTTTCCATATTGTACCATTAAACCGCTCCATTTGGCCATTTCCTTGGGGGTTGTAGCTTGTGGTTCTGCTGCAGGAAATTCCTTTACTAATCAAAAACTCTCGCAGTTCTTTGCTCAGGAAAGATGATCCCCTGTGTGAGTGAATGTAGGCAGGCATGCCAAAAATAGAAAACAAGTGAGAAAGATAGCTAATTATGGTCAAAGTAATCATATTTGCACAGGGTAACACAAAAGGAAATCTAGAGTATTCATCTACAATGTTAAGGAAATATCGATTTCTGTCAGTACTGGGCAAAAGGTCCTTTGAAATCTATATTCAATTGCTGAAAAGGTTGAGTAACTTTTATGAGATGAGTCCCTTCTGGCTGATGAAAGTTTGGTTTGACTTCTGCATGTACTTTACATGATCTGGTCACCCATCACATCTTCCACTGAGTAGGGCATATTCTTAGACTTAACAAAATGGTACAAACAGGTGACCCCAAGATGACACAAAGCCTTGTGGAGTGTTACTAGTGATTCCTGTCCATCACATGCTGCTCCACAGTGGGACCTAGAGAATATATCAGGGGAAATATTTTCTGGACCAGGTCAATACATAATCTCAAAGTTGTAGCAAGATAGTTCCATTTGCCAACGCAATATCTTATCATTCTTTATCTTACTCTTATGCTGCTTGTCAAACATAAACCTCGTTGGTCAGTCCTTATAGTGAAACACCTGCCTGTACTGGGTGGCTACAAGAAATGAAAGTCAAATAGTGGGAAGTACACTGTAATCTCTGATACCACTGACAACTAATGCGTGTGAATACAAAGAGAGCTGGCTCCGAACTGACGCCAAGCTGCCAATTCGCGCCAAAAGACGTGCATCGCATTTGCGATATCCAATATAATTACAATTATACACAATGATTACACATGATTACAATAAATTATAAAACAACCAACAACAAAACATATGACAATTTTATAAAGAGGGGGAAACATATAATTCCCCAAATAAGCAACACACAAGTACAATGTACAATAATAATGGTATGATATACAACATACCATGCTAACACATGCCCATCAGATAATACCTCCAATGGCGAACTGCTTCAATGATGGCCTGGGCTTCTTTTTCTATAGAAGCATAGCATTTCTCAGGTCTTTGCAGTGTTCTTGAAAAGAAGGCTACTGGATGTCCATCCTGGGAGAGAACTGCTGCAACGGCAACTTCTGAAGCATCAGTTTCTACTTCAAATGGCCGCAACTCATCAATTGCTTGAACTACTGAATTTTCAATGTCCTGCTTGAGAGTGTTAAAGGCCGCTTCTGCTTCCTTGGTCACAGGGAATATAGTGGTGGTGCTCAAGGGGTGGATTTTGCTTGAATAGTCATATATCCAGTGTGAGTAGTATGCAAAAAGGCCCAGGGTTCAGTGGAGTGACTTATTGTCTTGAGGCACTGCCAATTCCCGTAGGGGTCGAAGTTGTTCAGGGTCTGGACATTTTTCACCTCCTTCTACCACATAACCAATAATGCTAAGCTGTTTTGTTGAAAATGTACACTTTTCCTTATTGTAACTTATGTTTTTCTTCTTAGCAGCCTCCAGGAACTTAATGAAGTTAGCATCATGCTCCTCCTGTGTCATGCCACAAATGGTCACATCATCCAAGTATGCATAAGTTCCAATGAGTTGTTCCTCTTGAACAAATGAATCCATGATCTGCTAGAAGCAGGCTACCCCATTGGTGACCCCAAAAGGAATACGAGTAAACTGGTACAGGCCACCACCAGCCTCAAATGCTATGTAAGGTTTATCTTCTTCCCTTATGGGAACTTGATGATAGGCACTTTGTAAATCAATAGTGCTGAAAACACGGTATTGAGCAATTTGATTCACTGTATCATTGATATGAGGTGTAGGGTAGCTATCAAACAATGTGAATTTATTGATAGTCTTAGAGTAGTCAATGGCCAGTTGCCACCTTTTGAGAGCATCTTTGACAACAATGACTTGTGCATGCTAGGGAGAATTACTAGTTCTATTATACCCTCCTTCAGCAGTCTCTGAATTTCTTTCTTGACGAACATCCGGTCCTTATATGAATAGTGGCATGACCTTGCTGATATAGGAAAGCAATCAGCTGTAAAGTTAGCAAACAGCTTTGGTGGGTCCACCTTTATGGTACTAAGTCCTTAAATGACAAGAGGAGGCAGGTCTCGCCCATACCTCAGAGTAACACTATCATGCATCTTATGGAAGTCTTGACCAAGAATCACATCTGAGCACAGTTATGGCAAAACCGTTAAACACATACCTTTATAAGCCTGGCCATTAACTCTGAGGTCTACTTGGCAAAACCCTGATGTCTGAGTAGAGAGGGATGTTGATGCCATAGACACTGCACCCAATGTGTGATGGACAATCAAGGAGTGCCGCTTAACTAGGTCTGGGTGAATAAAACTTTCAGAGCTGCCACTACAAGTCCATCCACCTCTGCTCCATTGATAAAGACTTTTACAACTGCCTTTGAGAGTGAACTTGGGGTAGTGGCAGAAGTAATTGTTGCTAGTGTTGCATAGTTACTGGAGTCGGTATGTGCACTAGCTGTTGTTGATGGTTTGGCTCTGCACACTTTGGCAAAGTGACCTTTCTTCTGACATTTATGGCACACTACTTCACGTGCGGGACACCTTGAGCAGGGTTCTGTGAAAGACCACAGAAGAAACACTTAGCACCTACAGCAGCAGCCACAGGGGCAGGCTCAATAGTAACTTCTCGGCTGGTACTTGGGTCAGGAGCTGCAGCACTTACCACTTGAGATGGCTGAGTACCATACATTTCATAATTCCTTTGAGCTGAATCCAAAGCTCTTGCTTGATCAAACATAGTGGATAGGTCCAGAGTTTTATTCTCCAGGAGGCATTGCCTTATTGCTGATGACTGCAGCCCACTTATAAAGGTGTCCCGGATGGACTCTTCTCAATATTGAATAGCTGTTACAGCCTGGAAATTACACTCCTTACTCAGAATTTTCAAAGCTTGAAGGTACCAATAGACGGAGTGATTGGCAAGTATGGAGTTCCAGGTAAAAATCGTAGTGGAGAAATGATGGTAGAGATGTGTCTTGAAAAAGAGTTGATGATAGCAAATACAGTATTTAAGAAGAAAGTCAAGCATAAGTACACATGGGAGAGGGTGGTGGATGGAAGGGTGGCAGACAGAGCGTTAATGGACTATATAGTGGTGACCAGGAGTATGGTAGGAAGAATTAAGGATGTACATGTTCTAAGGGGAGAGAGTGGGGGAATATCAGATTATTTTCTGGTGGAAGGTAAAATGAGAGTGGAGAATAGGTGGAGAAAGAGGAAAAGGTCAGAAGGTAGGGAGGTACTTAGAGTGAACTGCTTAAATGAGAAAGTAAAGGAGAGTGAGTTTAAGAAGAAACTGAAAGAGGAGTGGGAGGGAGTAAAGGATAGAGTAGAACTAGGAGTGGAGGAGGAATGGGGATGGTTCAAGGAGGGAGTCATAAGGTGTGCAAAGATGGTGTGTGGAACAAGGAGGGCTGGAGGAAAAAGAAGGAAGGGTAGTGAGTGGTGGGATGAGGAAGTAAAGAAATGTGTAGAAGAGAAGAAGCAGGCATACATAGATTGGCTGCAAATTAGGACGAGGGAATCGTATGAGAGGTACAAAGTAAAGAGAAGGGAAGCTAAGCATAAGATAAAGGAAGTAAAGAGGAGAGCAGATGTGAAATGGGGTAAGAGTATGACAGAAAAATTTGAAAGCAATAAAAAGATGTTTTGGAAGGAAATTAAAAGAGAAAAAGGAGGTGAATCAAGTAGAGAAGAAAAGGTAAAAGGTGCAGATGGAGAGATGATAATGGAAGAGAAGGCAGTGAGAGGAAGGTGGGCAGAGTATTTTAGGGAGTTGCTAAATGTGAAGGAGGATAGGGAGGGAAAGGTAGTTGCAGTGGGAAGCGCTAAAAAAATGAGAGTGATGAGTGAGGAAAATGGAGGAGAAATAGGGAAGGATGAAGTGAAAGCAGCTGTTAAGATGATGAGAGCAGGTAAGGCACCTGGTCTGGATGGATGCCATGCAGAATGTCTAAAGAAAGGAGGTGCAGTGATGGTGGACTGGCTGGTGAGGTTATTTAATGTTTGTTTAAGAGAGGGTAGAGTGTGTGAGGACTGGAGGAGTGCCTGTATAGTTTCGCTTTACAAGGGAAAGGGGGACAACTGTGAGTGTAGTAGTTTCAGATGGATCAGCTTGTTGAGTGTAGTTGGGAAGGCTTATGGGAGGATCTTGATTGAGAGGATTAGGAGAGGAACATAGGGAGTAATTGGTGAGGAACAGTGGGTTTAGGACAGGTAGGGGTTGTGTAGATCAGATCTTTGTGGTAAGACAGATATGTGAGAAAGCTATAGGAAAAGGTAAGGATGTTTTTTTGGCTTTTATGGATCTGGAAAAGGCTTATGACAGGGTAGGCAGGAAGACACTGTGGGAGGTACTGCAGATATATGGGATAGGAGGAAAGCTTCTAGGAGCAGTCAAGAGTTTTTATGAGAATAGTAGAGCTTGTGTTAGGATTAGAAATGGAGAGAGTGAATGGTTTGAGGTAAAGATGGGACTTTGTCAGGGATGTGTTATGTCGCCTTGGCTGTCCAATCTTTACATGGATGGGGTGGTGCGAGAGGTGAATGCAAGGGTAGTGGGTCAGGGGTTGGAGATAATTAAAGAAAATGGAGAAAAGTGGGAGGTGAGCCAGTTGTTGTTTGCTGATGACACTGCACTTGCAGCAGGAACAGAGGAGGGATTGAGGAAGTTAGTGACAGAGTTTGAGAAGGTGTGTGAAAGAAGGAAGCTGAAGATATATGTGGGCAAAAGTAAGGTGATGAGATGTACAAGGGAAGAGAGTGACAGCAGGCTGGAGGTGAGCATTAAGGGTGAAAGACTGGAGGAAGTGGATAGTTTTAGATACTTGGGTGCGAATGTGGCAGGAAAGGGAGGATTGGTGGTGGAGGTAGAATGTAGATTGAGAGAAGTGAGTAAATGCCTTGGTGGATTGAAAAGTGTAATGAGAAATAGACATCTGGGAATGGATGCTAAGAGGAGGTTGTATGAAGGAGTGATTGTGCCAACAGCATTGTACGGGGCAGAAACATGGAATATGAGAGAGGAAGAGAGAAGGAGTTTGAATGTGTTTGAGATGAAATGTCTGAGAAGTATGATAGGGGTTACTAGGCTAGATAGAGTGAGAAATGAGGAGGTGAGGAGGAGAACAGGGGTGGAAAGGGAACTGGGAGATAGGGTTGATGAAAGGGTATTAGGATGGTTTGGACACATGGAAAGAATGAGTGAAGAAAGATTAGTAAAAGAAGTGTGGAAGGCAGAGGTGGAAGGAGTGAATATGAGGGGGCGTCCTAGGATGAGATGGATGGATGGGGTGAAAGGGGCATTACAAAAGAGAGGGGGAGTGGGTGGGGGATGGGGGGTGAGGAAGTATATATGAGAAAGAAATTTGACGCAGCCCGAAGGGATTTCTCCCCGTTTTCTCCTTTTTGCATGAGGGGACGGAGAGGGGGGTCGCCGAATTTATGAAGCGGCCTTGCTGTGGATGTGCTGTGTCTTGCGACACTGCTTCTGACCCAGGGCAGTGGACAGGATGCAGGGATGACCCATCATCCAGGAGGTGCCAAGATAGGAGGGAGGGAGGAGGGTGGAGGGGAGTGGAAAATATAGGAAATTGAATGGGTGGGAGTGGTTTCTATGCCTTTTTCTTTTTGGCTACCCCCCATGTAGGGGGAAAAAGCCTTTGGTATATATATGTATGAAGGTACTCATCTAAGGATTCACCAGCCTGGTGGCGGTGAGTTCCATGGCGGTGGCGTGCAAAAACTTCATTTGTGGTCTTGACATACTGTGACTTTAAGATTTTGATAGCACTATCATAGGTGATATATTCAGAAATTGTCTCATAGATTTTTGGTGACACAAAGTTGGTAAGTAAACCCAGTTTGTCAATGTTTTCATGAGGAGGGGCACTCAAGAAGTTTTCAAAAGCCTTGAACCAATGTTTCCATTCCTGGGCAGATGTTGACAAGGATGGGTCACAATCTAGCCTCTCTGGTTTAAGTAGTTGTTCCATATTGTAGCCTCTGTTTACCAGTGGTGTGGTAGTCCTTGCGTCAACTCCAGTGCCACACAATAAGAATTTTATATTGAATAAATTATTGTGAAAAATACATAGACCTTATTACAAGGCTTTATTCAACATAAAGTCTATACCATTCTCTGGAAACAGAGAGAAGAAACATAAACAAACACAACAGCATATTATATACATATATAACTTATATACATATAACAACTCATAACAATATAATACTGATGCTACAAACATACAGAATTGTTAATACACACCTTTACATGGAGAACACTTGCTGAATACTGACAGCTGGAAAAAAACATGGCTGTCATTTAAATGCTTCCCACACAGTGTACCAGATCAATGATTACAATACACAGTGTTGCCAGATCAATGATTACAATACAGTACTACCATAACACACCAACAGTTTGATAATATCAAGCTTGTAATAATATTGTGCTTTTCTCAACAGACCATCAGAGAGTGAGAATCTACCAACCAGGAATTTCACCTTTGCTGAGCAACTTCCCATCATTTCTGGTTGAGATATCAGAGAATGTTTTTTTTCTAGCTTGAATGTACTAGAAATATGGATATCATCTCCCCATCAACAGCATAATGGTGTGTAATACCATGTTACTTGTATTCCATACTGAATAAATGCCAAAGGAACATGGGGAAATTGTGATGTGGTATTAGAATGAAACACTTTGGTCTTAAAGGTCAGAGTGTATGAAATTTACACTTTTTTCAAAGCTCCAAGCAGAATAAAAAAAAAAAAAAAACAACATTGCCGACCATTCCCATAAAATATAATTGCTGTTGAACTTAAAAATACTGAGGAGGGGATTTAACTGTGAAACAGATTTTTGCACTTAAAAAATAAATTCAGGAATTGTCAGAAGTGTGATGCTTGAGCATTTTTTTGTATTCATGCACCATTGTTAACATTGAATCTATTAAATAGTTGTGAGAAAATTTGATAAATTATGGTTTATTGTATTTACCTAATTGTAATATTCAGGAAAGGAGCAATGCTCATTCAGTTCTGTCTCCTATTCTCTAATTTTCTAATATACATCATACATACCTATCTATACCAAGGGCTTTTTCCACCTTACAAGGGAGGTAGCCAAAGTCAAAAAGCATAGATCCACTCCCGCCCATTTCATCCCCACCCACTCCACTCTCATTCATCACTCCTCCCTCCCTCCCTCTTTTCTTGGCTCCTTCTGGATGACAGGTCATCCCTGCATCTCTCCCATTGTCCTGGGTCAGAAACAATGCAGCAAGACACAGCACATCCACAACAAGGCTGCTTCATTTAATCTGTGACCCCTCCTCTTTGTCTCCTCATACAGAAAAAGAGAAGATGGGGAGAAATCCCTTCAGGATGCTTCAAAATATTCACACATATCTACTTCCCCACCCACTCCCTTCCATGCATTACAGCATCATCCATATACAACCATTCTCTACTCACTCTTATCTTTTGTCTTCTCCCTTCTTTCCTCAACAGATATCCCCCTCTTTCTCAGTGCCACTTTTACCCCATCCATCCATCTCATCCTCAGTTGCTCCCTCATGTTCACTCCATTTATCTTTTCTTTCCATGTGTCCAAACCATCCCAATACTCTTTCATCAACCTTATCTCCAAGCCCAGGTCCCTCCCTAGCGCAACAATGTCCGAGCATTGAAGCAGCATTCAAACAGAGCATGCATGTACAGCTTCTTGAAATTAGAAATGACCTGCTGGTCCATCAGTTGCAGAATGGAAGTGGTGTTCGGAGGCAGGAATTTAATTGTGGTGAAATCCAGGTCTTGGGGGAGATGCGCCTGCATGTTGAGGGGATGTGCTGGGGCGTTATCCAGCAGCAGGAGGCACTTCAGTGGGAGTCCATTCCCCTGCAGAAACTTCTTGATCTCAGGGCAGCATGCCCCTTTGAGCCACTCCTGGCACAGCTGTCGGGTTGGAATGCCACATCACTGGAAGTCTGCTCTTCAGGACATTGCCCCTCTTGAATACTCATGGCATCTCCAAATGATACACTATGAGCAGCGTGGTCTTGCAGTTGCTGCTCACGTTAGCACACAACATCACTGTAAGCCTGTCTTTCATAGGCTTATGCCCTGGCAAAGCTTTCTCCTCAGCAGTAATGTAAGCTGTTAGGCATTCTCTTCCAAAACAGCCCTGTAAAGGGCACTGAAGGTGGTGTAAGCTGGCCACTGGTACTAGCCTGTTGCCATTGCAGGTCGGCATACACTTGGTGAGCCCTTGAACAGACCATTTCCTCACTCAAGCTGTCATTCTTACACTGCTTCTCCTGTATCCACACAAGCAATAACCTTTCCACCTCATCCAACAATGCTGGCCTCTTATGTGTGCTCACATACCTTATACCCTTAGACACATTAGCTGACAGAATTTTATCTTTATTTAAAAGAATGGTTCTTATTGTTGACTCAGTATTGTTGACTCAGGCATACCAAACTCTCTCACCAGCTTACACATGCATAAACCTTGAGCAGCTTTGGCAATCACTTCCCTCTTTTTCTCAATGGTGATGCTGGTTTTCTTACGAGCACCAGCTTCAGTAGAACTTCTCACCTGTTTTGGAGGCATTTTAAGGGCACAAACAGTACAGTACCAAAGGGTAGGCACCGAAAGAAGGACCAGTTGTGCACACAACGAACAAAGATGGTGAGAGGAGACACAACACAACGCATGAATGGTGATGTCAGCAATATGGCGGTGTAGGATTTGTTTTTCCATGCAGTAATGGACACTGATGTGCCCACATAAATAGAAATTTTCCGTGTAAATAGCAACAAGATTTTCCCCATAATTTGATCGCGTAAATAGAATTTCATGTACATAAGGGCACCCGTAAATAGAGGTACCACTGTATAGATGAACTAACAGAAAATATACAAGATAATAGATTGCTCACTCAAAGAAGGAAAGGTATTGCAAGATTGGAAAAATGCCAATATTGTGCCAATATATAAAGTGGGAGATGAGGAACTATAGACTGGTCTCCCTTACAAGCACAATAGCTAAAATATGTGAAAAAGTTATCAAAAGAAGATGGACCAAATATCTGGAAGAAAACACTATACTGAATCCAAAATAATTTGTCTCTAGACAAGAAAGGTCATATGCATGTTAGCTTCGTCGACACTAACACTTAGTAATGTTTGTCTTCTGTAGGCCCCATGCCTTGTCCTTCTCTTTATGTTCCACTATATCTTCTGTCATAAGTTAATAATGTTTCTGGATGGGGTAAGCAAACTGGTCTTAAATATTCTTGATTTTCTTCTTCAATAATTCTCTATATCGCTTTTAGATAAGGTACACCAAGGACTCCCACCTGGGATCCTCTTACACCCACCAAGCCACCCACGTCACAATTTAATTCATCCAATAACTTTGAACATTACAAATAAGTGCCAACCTTTTAGGGCGTGACTTTACCTCCATGCACCAATACTTTTTCTACTCCTCCACCCTTTTCTCCAATCAGAAAGACTGTTATACTGTCTCAAGCAATACTGTTTACGCAAGCAATTTGTCGCAAGCAGAACAAGCTCTGTGTTTACATTTTGTCACATCAGCACCAACCCTAACCAATGTTTACAAATATAAGATGGTAAGCGAAATATGTAACTCTCTGCAACTTGCAGTCGGCCAGTGTTTCATAACAACAAAATATAAAATTAATATAAAATTTACATATCGTTTCACCTACCCCTCTATCTACTTAAATGTCTACCTCTATCTACTGGTCTCTTACACACAAACTTGATTTGTTTTTATTCAAGTTTAATAGATATATTGCAAGAAAGGAATGGATGGGCAGATTGTGTATTCCTGGATTTACAAAAGGCATTTGATAAAGTACCACACAAAAAGCTATTTAGAAAAATCGAAACAACAGGAGGTGTACAAGGAAAATTATTGAAATAGATGGAAGATTTCTTGCATGGGAGAAAAATGAGGGTGGTATTTTAAAGATAAAACCTTGACCTGGGAAGAAATTATAAGTGGAGACCCACAAGGTTCAATATTAGCTATGATAATGTTTGCTATATATATATAAATTACATGAATGAAGGTGTAGAATGTTACATGAACTTCTTTGCAGATGACACAAAACTACTGAAGAAAGTATGGAAAAAGACTGTGAATCACTACAGAGAGACTTAGACAAAGTCTGGGAATGGAGCCAAAAGTGGGAAGTAAACTTCGACATTAAGAAATAAAGTATAATAAGAGTTTGGAGAAATCCCTTCAGGCTGAGTCAAATTTTTCTCACACATACTATCTCACCCCCCATCCTCCAACCCATTCCACCTCATGCATCACATGCATCCATATACAACCATTCTCTAATCACCCGTCTTCTGTCCTCTCTCGTCCTTCCTCAACAGACATTCCCCACTTCCCCAAAGACCCCTTTCACCCCATCCATCCATCTCATCCTAGATTGCCCCCTCATGTTCACTTCCTCCACATCTGCCTTCCATACCTCTTTTACTAGTCTTTCTTCACTCATTCTTTCCAGGTGTCTAAACCATCCCAACACTTTTTCATCCACCCTACCTCCAAACTCCCTTACCACCCCTGTCCTCCTCCTCACCTCCTCATTTCTCACTCTATCTAGCCTAGTAACCCCTATCATACTTCTCAGACACCTCATCTCAAACACATTCAAACTCCTTCTCTCCTTCTCTCTTATGTTCCATATTTCTGCCCCATACAGTGCTGTTGGCACAATCACTCCTTCATACAATCTCCTCTTAGAATCCATGCCCAAATGTCTATTCCTCATTACACTTTTTAATCCTCCAAGGCATTTACCCACTTCTCTCAATCTACATTCTACCTCCACCTCCACTCCACCCTTTCCTGCCACATTCACACCCAAATATCTAAAACTATCCACTTCCTCCAGTTGCTCACCCCTTAATGCTCACTTCCAGTCTGCTGCCACTTTCACCCCTTGTACATCTCATCCCCTTACTTTTACCCACATTTATCTTCAACTTTCTTCTATCACACACTCTCCCAAACTCTGTCACCAACTTCCTCAATCCCTCCTCTGATCCTGCTACAAGTGCAGTGTCATCCGCAAACAACAACTGGCTCACCTCCCACTTTTCTCCATTTTCTTTAACCATCTCCAATCCCTGACCCACCACCCTTGCTACCTCTCACACCACCCCATCCATGTATAAGTTGAACAGCCAAGGCGACATAACACATCCCTGACAAAGTCCCACCTTTACCTCGAACCACTCACTCCATTTCTAATCCTGACACATGCTCTACTACTCTCGTAAAAACTCTTAACAGCTCCTACAAGCTTTCCTCCTATCCTGTACATCTGCAGTACCTCCCACAGTGCCTTCCTGTCAACCCTGTCATAAGCCTTTTCCAGATCCATAAAAGCCAAAAAAAAAACATCCTTACCTTTTCCTATAGCTTTCTCACATATCTGTCTTACCACAATAATCTGATCTATGCAACCTCTACCTGTCCTAAATCCACACTCCTCCTTGCCAATGACTCCCCCTCTTCCTCTCCTAATCCTCTCAATCAAGATCCTCCCATAAGCCTTCCCTACTACACTTAACAAGTTAATCCCGCTGAAACTACTACACTCACAGTTGTCCTCCTTTCCCTTGTAAAGTGGAACTATACAGGCACTCCTCCAGTCCTCCGGCACTTTACCCTCTCTCCAGCAAACATTAAATAACCTCACCAGCTAGTCCACCATCACTGTACCTCCTTTTTTTTTAGACATTCTGCATGGCATCCATCCAGACCAGGTGCCTTACCTGCCCTCATCATCTTAACTACTGCCTTCACTTCATCATTCCTTATTTCTCCTCCAATTTCCTCACTCATCATGGTCATTTTCTTAGCACTTCCCACTGCAACTATCTTTCCCTCCCTATCCTCCTTCACATTTAGCAACTCCCTAAAATATTCTGCCCAACTTCCCCTTACTGCCTTCTCTTCCATTATCATCTCTCCATCTACACCTTTTACCTTTTCTTCTCTACTTGATTCGCCTGGTCTTCCTCTCTTAATTTCTTTCCAAAACATCTTTTTATTACTATCAAAATTTTCTGTCATACTCTTACCCCATTTCACATCTGCTCTCCTCTTTGCCTCCTTTACCTTGTGCTTTACTTCTCTTTTCTTTGTACCTCTCATATGACTCCCTCGTCCTATTTTGTAACCAATCTGTGAAAGCTCGCTTCTTATCTTCTACAACCTTCTTTGTTTCCTCATCCCACCATTCACTACCCTTCTTTCTATTTCCTCCTGTCCTTGTTCCATACACCATCTTTGCACACTTTGTGACTCCCTCCTTGAACCATCCCCATTCCTCCTCCACTCCTAGCTCTACTCTATCCTTCACTCCCTCCCACTCCTCTTTCAGCTTCTTCTTGTACTCCTCCTTTTCCTTTACATGAAAAGGAAATGTAAATAATAAAATAAATATTTTGTTGCTATTTCACGGATTTCACCTTTCACGGGTGGTCCTGGAACACATTAACCATGAGTAACGAGGGAGTACTGCATTTTTCCATTTAAGATAATACTCATTTCTTGACACATTTAGAGGCCAATAAAGCCTATGGAAGAGTGGAATACTGAAAAGTGGAAGAATTTTTCACACAAAAATATTAAGAACAGAACTGCTAAGGTCTGCCATGGCCTCAACTTCACCACACTGGCCTTCCAACTCTGCCAGTAATATTCACTAATAAACATACAACACATACAAGTGAGCCATTAGGTCACCATTTAAACAGTGTCACCACTACTGTGATCAATAAACAGCACAAACTTACCAAAAGTTTTTCAAAATTAGCATCTGCTTCCAGTTGTCCATTGAGCTGGTTGAAGTCCTCAAGTGTTTTGACTGGTAAAAATGCATTAAGTCTTCCCAAATCTTCATGCCCAACAAGCCCTTTCATTTCATTATTTTCTTTGCTGTTGAGTATATGGAATATTTCCTGAAGCGTCTTGCTTTGGTTTTCTAATACAATTTCAAAACGAGCAAATAAACTCAACAGTGTCTTAAGTTCAACTAAGATAATTCTTTAAATCTGAAAGAAAATAAAATAAAATGAGAATGGAATATAAAGTAACAACTAACATGAAGCCCATTGAGGGATGTAATTACACCATTACACCAATGTGTGCATGCCTGCACTGCAAATCGATCCTGGGACCTCAGAGTAGGGCCTATCTATGGTTACCAGACTACCAGGCTCTTATGAGGTCTAAGGTTCTATACCCATGCACACATAATTGTTTATGGTGGTTTGAAAGTAAAAACCACCATCACAATGTCTATTTATATACACTGGCAACAGTTCTGCCAAAAGGGGTGACAAGACAAATCCTCTTATTCCCCTTTCCACTGCAACCACTATTAATGTGGACTAAGTGGCTATTCCCAATCCTACTTCGCATATCAGTCTCATCTCATGTATGAAATGAGGGACATTCTTTGTCTCAGTTGCCAGGGATTGCCTTTGTCATCACCAATCAAAATCGATGGTCCACATTATGATTGTGCAATAATGACATGATAGAAATTAACTGATCAGGTAGACAGATAACAATGATGGCTCTAAGCTATTTTCACAGCTTGATGGAGTCATAAAAAGAAAATAAAAAACAGTACAAAGGAAACTTTCATCAGTGAAGTTATAGTGGTTACACTGCCACTTATTCTCATTCTGATATTGTTATTAAAGTGACTGCTAGAGGGCAGTAATTAGCATTTCATTTGTATGGACAAAAACTTAATATCATCTTCCCATCAGATGTCTGGGATGATTCACTGATGAACACATTGTTCATTGGTTTCTTGATGATAGCATTTTGCCTCTTGAGTGGTGGGATGTCTTCAAGTTCAGGTGGGGAAGGAGCTTTTTTCTTTCTAATTATAACAGTATGGCCACTTGACCCACTCGAGTCTGTTGTCCCAGGCAACTTTTTTTTATTGTGCAAGCAAATTTTTAGATTCTTTTTAACTGACTCAAGACTGTGTTAACCTTAGCAAGATAGAAATATAGTTTATAAAGCACAGTCCTACAACAGGCAACCCTGCATTACATAAAAATCACTCTAAACCTCAAAAATTAATCCGTTTACTACTCAAGGTAAGATATACTCAGCTGAAAGACTCCCCCATATCAGTTAAGGGTATCCACTATACTGTTGTCAGACAAGGAGGTATAACAACAGCAGACTTTCATGTGTTCTATTATTGAAAAAAAAAAAAATCCCATAAAGACAAAAGACATTTTTCAATTATTAGGGTTCGTTAGACTACTAATGTTGACTTTGATGGATGGGTGTGGTGATTTCACCTTTAAAGATACTTGATCATGGTATTCAGAACTTAAGTTATACAATAAAATTAACAATGAAAAGTTAAGCTTAAAATTGGTTTCCAACCATTCCTTTTTTGCTCAGCAGTTAAGGTTCAAAAACTTTTTGTGTTGCAGTTACATAAAAATGGTGCAAGTAAATACTGGTAAGAAAGCCTGTTCCCTCTTCCAAGTTCTGCTTCACTTTGAATATCTGAGGAATATTCAGCCTTCTTTGCCATTGCTCAAGCTTGACCATACTCAGCTGAAATGGAAAGAGGAAAGTTTTAGTAACGAGATATTTTTGTGAAAAATAACACACTATGTGTAAGTTAAAATATCTGTTAACTACTAATAACATATGTCAGATATACTGTACTATGAACATACCACCTAATTTGTACATTAGTATCAGAACAGTTCTACAGCATACATTCATACACATTAAGATGGTAAATACAGTAGTACTCAGTTTTTGGCCATCAACTAAAATCCAACATATGTTCTGGTCTTATGAATTCTGATTTAAAATCAGTAATCACTTCTGCCACAGCTAGAAACTAGTGTGTAGTCTGTGTCACAGTACTCTTCTTGGGACTGGAATATGTTGAGGCCAGCCAGGTGACCATGTTTGTGTGTCGTATATAGGCAATTCCTTCTTGACAAAGGAAATTCATTGATCTTTAATCTAATCACTTTTTCATGACTATTATATAGTCTAGATGTATCTACACAAATTATACAGTAATGTACTGATGCAATATAGTTTAACCTAAATTTGATGCTAGCAGCAATACTACTAAAGTATGTGGGAAAATATCATTGACTGTTGCCATATTATTGTGTCGTCCAGAAGACCTCTGATGTCATTGTTTATGTGGCTACCGTATTTGCCTCTCCACATACTCCTATTTCTAGCTTACTGCTTCCAGCCTCACAATAAAAACAAATATAACAGTGCCTATAAGTCACACATTCAAAGCAACCGATTTAAAAAATAATTTATGAATTGTTCAATTTGCTATTTTGTCAATTGAACTATTCAAAATTATTCATATATAGGATATTTAGAAATTAAAGTTACTTACCACATTTACTGAGTACTCTTCCATCATACTGTGTCCAGCTTCCTTCTGGGTGACTTTTTCCTTGATAGCTTTGTTGAGCTTTGAAGTGTCAGGGTATTGTGGCCAATAACATTTCCCATCCAGCAGCCAGGTATTAGGAACCAAAGCAATTTCATTTCCTTCCTCAAAGACAATAACAGCAAATTCTGCCATACCTTTCTGCTTTTAAATACAATTGGCTTATAAAAGCTGCATGAAGGTTCAACATGTACTATACTGTACAGTAACTGTGCAACACAGTCCTCACCCATCCTCACTGCTCTGTGAACAGTATACTGTACTGGTAGCCCTCACTCTATATTGAACTATTACTTCTCTAAGAAGATTTGATCGCCCTCCTTGGCACCTGATGATTAATGAGGTACAGTCTAAGTTAGCAATGCAGGATAAATCTGGGCAGGAATCTTCCTTCAGTACATAAAGCCAGGGTTACTGTATCCATTGAGATAGGGTAAGATTGGGCTGGGTCAAAATTGTGGTACCAGTACATGGCTATAGTGCACTAGCCTATTTAATAACTTCAATATGTCTACTATCAAATTGAATAAAAAATATGATAACATTTTACATCAGACAAACATTTTTCAACAGAAGCCACAGCTCATTGTTGGTGGACTGTGTGAAGTAAGGGAAAAGATGCAAACTTTGACAAACGAGACTGAAGGGGGGAAAAGAATACATTTACATTCAGTATTTTATATGAGCATGTTCTTAGGCTCTTACTTTCATTACTAATAGCATATATACCCAGAGAACTTGACTGCACAGGATATGTGTACAAATCTTCACAAACTTTATAGATATGATATAACAAATAAATGTCTGGGTCTCCTTCATACTTCAATATATTCACTACTTTCCCAACCTTACTATTAATAATTATGCCATGGTTAGCTGGGTTCACTTTGATACAAAAGTTCTTTAGGTATAAAACTTTAAACTGTACACAAGGAAAATCACTTAGTACTGGCCCATTACTGTGGACCACTTTTGCAACTGGATATTTAAAATTCTTCTCTTCGGGTTCATATGCCTTCAATTCATAAATTCTATTAATTATTTGCATGAGAAGACAGTTAGGTTTTCTAAGCAATTTTTTTTAGGTATCCAAGATAATTCTCAAAAAGGAAAGGCACTGAATTTTTCAATTGATCCATGTCTATTTACATCATCTGTTAAATGACACAAATTATGAATGTTATACACAACATGCCTAAAATCATACACATCTTTAAAGTGGTTTACAAAAACAATCAAATATCTATGTGGTTTTTCCACAGTTTCTGGATCTCTGGGTACTGAAAGCAGAAATGTGCTCACACTCAAAAGAAGAAAATTTTTATAAACATTCTCATCAATGTGTTTCTGAAGACAAACTGGTCCAGTATACAAAAGAAAGGCTCTGAATTATCTAAACTTCTTGGTTTTCTGTTAAATTCACAAGGAATGTAATTTGCAAGTTCTTCCAGTTGTACTGATATTTGTTCTTTACACTGAGAGCCAATCCTCGTAAGCAGAGGTTCCTTTAGCCAAAGGTTGAGCAATTATCTCATGACACCCAAATAAAGAAGGTGCATTGGGTCCAGCACAAACTTTGAAGCAAGTCCAATATTAAGTGCTAGTTGTGGACTTCGACTATGATGGTGATTTTACTGATTATTATCTTCCATAGAAGCAAAATTTGAATAGGTTCTCTTTTTAGCATCAAGTTCAGGAAATGTAACTGTACCTGCATGATTACCATGTTGGCATTGCTGTCACCCCCACTTCCGTCGTCTCCTCTCAGAGCGTTTCTATTCTCTCTAGAGTTCCTATGTTGGCCCACGGTCATTACATATGGGTTTATCGTTCTGGTCTCACTGTATCCTTGAAGAAGATAATCTACTTCTCCTAAACTTATATTTGACTTAAGATCTTTATACAGCTTTTCTGCCGTTAAGTCATCAGAATTTTTGGCTAATAATCCAAAGGTGATCAATTTGATTACCTGAGAAATTTTCATTTTGTCACTAGATCTTTCTATCCAGTCTGAATCTTTCAAGATAGAATTCATGTCTTTTGACCATCTATCTAATCTAGCTAAGTATTCTGTGTCTGTTTCACTTGTTCTAACTTCTTTAATCATTTTTACCAAAGACCTGATAGGATCCTGGTCACACTTGGACATAAAATGTTTAATGAAGGCTTTCTTATATACTTCATATTGGTTGATCTCTTCCATTTGCTGGAAATTAATGATAAACCTAGCCCTCCCATTCTCAGGGTCTATATTCTCCTTTAGAATTTCTATTTTTCTTTTTTCATCAGTAATGTTTTTACTCACAATAAGAGTGTCTATCAAATTAAGGTATTTGTTGACCCCATAGGTATTTGCTTCCCCAGTAAATTTCGGAATATTGATATTTGAGGTATGAACCTCATGCCTCAACACGTTCAAGTTCGGGTTACTCATACCTTGCTTTAGCTTGGCTGCCTCCACGTATTGTTGCTTGTGATGTCAACTTCCCTCTCGACGTCCTTCTTCAGCCTTGTCATTCACCAGCGACGTCGTTCCTCAGCCTCGTCACTCACTGCCTTGAAGATCGTCTTGTAGATGATCACCTTGAAGATCGCTTTGTTCCACTCGTAGTAGTTGCTCGTAGTGTTGTAGACCCCTCGTTCCTCGTCCTGTCGTCCCTTGAAACCAACACACGCTTGATTGTGGTTGCTGTACTCCCGTAGACTATCTCGCACCACTTCACGCACCAGTCATGTCACTTCTCTTCGGAGGAAATTGAAGTTCCCCAAGCTGCCGCCACTGTCACCCCCTCTTCCGTCGTCTCCTCTCAGAGCGTTTCTATTCTCTCTAGAATTTGTTCTACGACCCCATGCCTTGGTCTTCTTGGGGGTGAATAAAATAGGGTGTAGTCGTTCTGATGCTTGTTGGTCTAAATCAGTACACCTCGAGAATCCCCACCGGAATTCTCTACGCCACGTCAAGCCACCTTCGTTCTGACATCACTCTTTCATTCATCCAATAGTCTTTTCTCAAACACGTGGCACACCTTAAGGGCGTGACTTTCCTTTCTGCACCAATGATTTTTCTCCTTTTTCTCCAATTGGAGAGGCTGTTATACTCTTCTAAACTATGTCACAATGTAAGCATTATGTCGTAACAAAAATGGCTTGTCCGCTCACAGTTCCAACAGACAAAACAATTTTACACCAGGCGACACTCTGCACTTTTAAATATATACAAGGCGCGATTCTGAATCAGCTATCCTTGGCGTCAGTTAGGCGTCGGCCGTTGTATCATAACATCCTAATAAAAAGACTATAGAATTTCCTTCCAGTCCTTCTACCTCCGATCTACCTTAAATGTCTACCTTTATCTACCGGCCTCTTACAATTGCTCGCAACTACTGTAACCTGAATGCGATCTAATACATTTTAAAAATTGGCGAGCGGGTGCATCACAGATAAAAGATTGGATAAATACAATGAATTTTGACCCCTTCAAATCAAATCCTCTAATTCAAGCATTTATTCTATAAAAGATTGTAAATATTCTTGTACATTTTTAGGTTTAGAAACCCCTAAAAACATGCCCACTGGTGCTGGTTCTGAAATGATCGTTTTGTTATCAGTGCAAAACTGAACTAAAATTGGCCAAATTTGTTTCCCACTGCTATTAAATAGTGGAATTCCATCACAATTTATTTTCAAGGAAACTGTCGTGACTTTACTCTCTGCATCAGGAATAGATTCAAGAAACTCATTGAGGGAGTTCCGTATTAGTTCAGTTTTGACCCTGGGCGCGATATAGCGTTAGCAAACTAAATATTGATTTTGTAAATTATAATAAATTAACGTGATATGCGATTTTCTGGGCGGAAATGAAAATAAAAAATACCTTGCTACAAGCAAATATGCTAATGAACGAGTTGAAAACCCCGCCAACGTCTCTCACGACGACGACAATGAGGACGATCCGGATGACATTTAATTTGCATGTAATGATTTATTAAACACAGGTTAGGTTGGGTTAGGTTAGTTTAGTTTAGGTTAGACGAATTTATCCTTTCATTTCTTCGACGTCGGCATCTATTATAATAAACATGACGTACCATTCGTCCGGCGCGACTTCGTTACTTACGAAATCTGTTTTAGCAACTTTTTTGTTTTTTATTTCCGCCCACAAAATTGCATATTACGTTGATACATTAAATTTTACAAAATTAATAACTAATTTTATATTGCTATATTACGCCCAGGGGCGAAACTGAACATTTACCGGAAGTTCTTTAATCCAAAATGAAAATACTCGCCCCCACAGATTTTCTTTATCAGGTCAGACCTGATGTAGTTTTCCAGTCACTCTCCCTTAATGTTCACTTCCAGTCTGCTACCACTTTCACCCCTTGTACATCTCATCACCTTACTTTTACCCACATTTATCTTCAATTATTTCAAAATACGCTTACCAAGGTGATTCATACTTACATCCTATTTAAGGACAGACGTCCCCCAAATCAGGCTCTCCCAAAAATGGCTTACAAAGAAACTGAAAAAAGTATGGCTAAAAAGAGACAGGCTTATAAGAAGTACAAGTGCTCAGGTGCATCTAATGACTATCAAAGTTATGTATTAATGCAGAGAGAGAGAGAGAGAGAGAAAAAAAACAAAACAAAACGACAATTCCAAATGGATATCGCTGATAAAACCAAAGAGAATCCCAAAGAATTCTATAGTTACATTAGAGATAAAAAGGGTTGTTAGGAATCACATTGGCCCACTGTTAATTGCTGACGGTTAACTTGAATATTCAAATGAAGTAAGGTGTGATATTTTAAACAATTATTTTAGCTCAGTATACGTAAACGAAACACCTCAAAGTGAACTCCAAACTGAAACCTGTGAAAAGTCTAGGGTAAAATTACTACGGTAAATATAACAAAAGAAAAAATTAAAGGGTGTGTAGTGACGCATCCTACGACCTGTCACACACTGATCCAAAAACCTCCAGAGCTAGCCCTATATAGTTCCCATAGTTGGCAAACGGTGAATATGCGTTAGCGGTACAGCAACCCATTCTTGGCTACGACTTCCTCCAGCACTACAATATGGTAGTTAGCGCCAAGGATAACTGCTTGTACCACGGCACAACAAGCATACCAGGAACCACAACTAACGCAACTTACCACCAGATATCGTCACTCCAGCCCGATGGCGATTATGCACGCATCCTGCAGGAGTTTCCCCAGCTAACATTGCCAGACAAGACCAACACCACCACCACCCCTCACAACATCATGCACCACATCCAGACATCTGGACCGCCAGTATACAGCAAGCCTCGACGACTTTCCCCAGAGAAGTTGGCCGCTGCCAAACAGGAGTTCCAAGAACTCCTAGACCAGGATATCATCCAACCATCGGGGAGTGATTGGGCATCACCACTCCATATGTTTCCCAAGCCACCCCCACCGACCAACCAATGGCGGGCCTGCGGTGACTACCGTCAACTTAACCGCATCACGAAGCCCGACCGCTACCACATCCCTTACGCTCAGGACTTCCACTTCAAGCTTCACGGGAAGCAGGTCTTCTCCAAGAACCCAACCACGGTACACGTTGGCCATCCTACGACCTGCTTGCAGCCAACGGTACGCCCATCGCAATGTACGGCAGCCACCACTGCGTCCTGGACCTCCACGATGTCAAGTTTCCTTGGACATTCGTCATAGCAGCGGTACAGCAACCCATTCTTGGCTACGACTTCCTCCAGCACTACAATATGGTAGTTAGCGCCAAGGATAACTGCTTGTACCACGGCACAACAAGCATACCAGGAACCACAACTAACGCAACTTACCACCAGATATCGTCACTCCAGCCCGATGGCGATTATGCACGCATCCTGCAGGAGTTTCCCCAGCTAACATTGCCAGACAAGACCAACACCACCACCACCCCTCACAACATCATGCACCACATCCAGACATCTGGACCGCCAGTATACAGCAAGCCTCGACGACTTTCCCCAGAGAAGTTGGCCGCTGCCAAACAGGAGTTCCAAGAACTCCTAGACCAGGATATCATCCAACCATCGGGGAGTGATTGGGCATCACCACTCCATATGTTTCCCAAGCCACCCCCACCGACCAACCAATGGCGGGCCTGCGGTGACTACCGTCAACTTAACCGCATCACGAAGCCCGACCGCTACCACATCCCTTACGCTCAGGACTTCCACTTCAAGCTTCACGGGAAGCAGGTCTTCTCCAAGAACCCAACCACGGTACACGTTGGCCATCCTACGACCTGCTTGCAGCCAACGGTACGCCCATCGCAATGTACGGCAGCCACCACTGCGTCCTGGACCTCCACGATGTCAAGTTTCCTTGGACATTCGTCATAGCAGCGGTACAGCAACCCATTCTTGGCTACGACTTCCTCCAGCACTACAATATGGTAGTTAGCGCCAAGGATAACTGCTTGTACCACGGCACAACAAGCATACCAGGAACCACAACTAACGCAACTTACCACCAGATATCGTCACTCCAGCCCGATGGCGATTATGCACGCATCCTGCAGGAGTTTCCCCAGCTAACATTGCCAGACAAGACCAACACCACCACCACCCCTCACAACATCATGCACCACATCCAGACATCTGGACCGCCAGTATACAGCAAGCCTCGACGACTTTCCCCAGAGAAGTTGGCCGCTGCCAAACAGGAGTTCCAAGAACTCCTAGACCAGGATATCATCCAACCATCGGGGAGTGATTGGGCATCACCACTCCATATGTTTCCCAAGCCACCCCCACCGACCAACCAATGGCGGGCCTGCGGTGACTACCGTCAACTTAACCGCATCACGAAGCCCGACCGCTACCACATCCCTTACGCTCAGGACTTCCACTTCAAGCTTCACGGGAAGCAGGTCTTCTCCAAGATCGACCTGATCAGGGCGTTTCATCAAATCCCTGTAGCGCCGGAAGACGTCCAGAAGACAGCCATAACCACTCCGTTCGGCCTCTTCGAATGGAAGATGATGGCCTTTGGCCTCCGGAATGGTTGGATATAATGTCACTGGGGGACAAAATATAATTTTAGGAAGGGATGCCGGACAGAATGTCAATGAACGAGGGGAGGCCGGTGTTAAACGCGGTGACGTAGGGGGACAAAGTGTACAAAAGAGATCGGGTGACCGTGAGCGACCAGATGTCCGCGTAATATATAGGCCAAAGACATTATCATTAGCAGACGACAAACTGTTATTTCAAGAACTGTCTAGTTTCTGCACCCGGGACTTATTGATAATGGGTGATTTCAATTTCACTGATATTGATTGGATGACCCTTGAACATTGCCATATTAGTCGCTTGATATATTTTTTCGGTGACAATTACTTAGTTCAGCAGGTAAAAGAGCCCACAAGACATGGAAACTTAATCGATCTATTGATCACTAGCCGCGAAAGCATGATGACCGATGTAGAAGTCGGTGAAACTGTTGCAAATAGCGATCACAATTAAGTTAGATTCAAACTACTCAAACATTTTAGAATAGATACTTATGCTTCTAAAATAACCGATTTCAGTAAAGCTCAGTTCATAGGACTACGTCAGGAGCTTCAGCTTACAGATTGGGAGGCAAAATTGAGCGAAAGACCTGTAGATCAGATGTGGGAAATGTTTCAAAATACGCTCACTAAAATGATTCATACTTACATTCCTTTTAAGGACAGACGTCCCCCAATCAGGCTCGCCCAAAATGGCTTGACAAAGAAACTGAAAAAGTATTGCTAAAAAAGAGACAGGCTTACAAGAAATATAAGTGCTCGGGTGCATCTAATGACTATCAAAGTTATGTATTAATACAGAGAGATTTAAAAAAGACAATAAAAAACAAAAAACGACAATACGAAATGAATATCGCTGATAAATCCAAAGAGAATCCCAAAGAATTCTATAGTTACATTAGAGATAAAAATATTGTTAGGAATCACATTGGTCCACTATTATCTGCAGACAGTCAACTTGAATATTCAAATGAAGGAATGTGTGATATTTTAAACAATTATTTTAGCTCAGTATTTGTAAACGAAACACCTCAAAGTGAACTCCAAACTGAAACCTGTGAAAAGTCTAGGGTAAACTTACTCAAAGTTAATAAAACACCAGGGCTTGACGGTTGGCATCCAATAATCTTAAAGGAAATGAAAAATGAGATTGTTGTTCCATTAGAAATTATTTTCAAGAAATCCATCTTATCCGGAGATGTCCCAAAGAGAATGGAAGTTAGCTAACGTTACTCCCATATTAAAAAAGGTGACAAAAAGAATCCAAATAGCTGCAGGCCTATAAGTTTGACCTCAATCGTAGGAAAAATGATGGCAACTATCATCAGAGATGCTATCGAACATCATTTAGAAAGTGACTGTTTGATAAGTGATAGTTAGCATGGTTTCTGACGGAAACGTTCTTGCATGACTAACTTATTCGAATTCTACAACACAGTTATCTCGAATTATGACAAAAGAAGCAATATAGATTTAATATATATCTAGATATTGCAAAAGCTTTTGATATCTTCCCCCACGAAAGACTACTTACTAAATTAGCTTTACACGGAATAAGTGATAGTCTAGTTGGACTAGTAATTGGTTGAATGATCGAAAACAGAGAGTTGTTTTAAATGGAAAAAATTCTGGATGGAAAAATGTTACAAGTGGAGTTCCTCAAGGTTCCGTTCTAGGGCCACTTCTATTCATAGTATAAATGATATAGACCGTGGACTAAAATCTACTGTTTCCAAATTTGCTGATGGTACAAAACTGTGCGGAATGGCAAATGATCACTTAAACCAATTAGATATTCAAGATGATTTAGGTAAATTACAGCAATGGTGGCTAATGAAATTTAATGAAAAGTGACTAATGAAATTCAACACAAGTAAATGCAAGGTAATGCACATAGGTAAAAATAACAGTAAGTACGATTACAAGTTTTTTGGAAATTCGTTAACAAAAGTGGATAGTGAAAATGATTTCGGCGTAATTATCAGTAACGATCTCAAATCATCCAAGCAATGTATTTCAGCCTCTGAGAAAGCAAATAAAATTCTAGGACTGATTGCGCGATCTTTTGACTTCAAAAGTCCATCACTCATCAACAAGCTATATAAATCGTTAGTTCGTCCACATTTGGAATATGCTGTTTCCGTATGGTCACCGAATCTCATTAAAGATATTGACATATTGGAAAAAGTACAACGGAGAGCTACAAAACTGATTCCATATATAAAAAATAAATCATACGAAAATCGACTAAAACATATGAATCTGTTTTCCTTAAAAAGCGTAGACTCAGAGGTGACTTGATACAGGTCTTTAAGATTCTAAAGGGAATTGATAACATCAAAAGTGACAAAATTTTCACACTGAATGAGAATCCAACAAGAAACAATGGTCTCAAACTGTCTGGAAATATATTTAATTTGGAAGTAGGTAAAAACAACTTCGCCAACTGTGTAGTTAATGAATGGAATAAACTTCCTGCACAGGTAGTGCAATGTAGTTCAGTTCGAAGCTTTAAGAATAATTTAAATAAACACCTAAGCAAGATGCTGTATTGACTATGATTTATCTTATATTATTTGTTTATTTGTTTTATCATTTGTCTATTTATTAATATTTGTTTGATTCTCATTTATTATTAGTTACGTCAATTTATTATTATTTACTATTTACCTGTTTATTATCTAACTATACCTATGCATATATTTATGTATTTTATTTATTATTTACATGATCATAGTTTTTATTTACTCATTTGTTTATCATTATTATGATTTTTTCGCATCCGACCTAGACATGGACCAAAAGATCTCCTGTCGGCATGCTCCGCCTTTGTAATCCTTTGTAATCATAGTTTTAGAAGGTACTACTAATGATGACATAATAAGGTAATAGTAAAATTAAAAAGTACTAATGAATATAACTTCACAAGGAATAGTGACACTCTTAGACGGTACTAATAAAGATATCTTTAGGAAGTATTAATAATGATAACTTTATAGGTTACTAATAACGATATCTTTAAAAGTGCTAGTAATGATAACTTTAGAAAATAAGAATAATGAATATTTTAGATTGTACTTACAATGATAAAGTTAGAATGAACTAATAACGATATTTTTGGAATATTCTAATAATGTTAATGATAATAATATGTTAACATTGTTAATGTTAATGATAATGTTAATGATAATTTTAGGAGATACGAATAAAAATAGTGTATCTACAACTTTTGTTAATTTGTAGGTATAATTTCATAAGGTACTAATGATAACTTTAGAAGGTATTAATAATGATAACTTTAGAAGTACTAATAATAATAACTTTAGAAGACATGAATAATGAGTACTTTAGAATGTACTTATAATGATAAAGTTAGAATGAATGAATAATGATATTTTCAGATTATACTTATAATGAAGACACTAATAACGATAATGTTAAGGATCATTTTAGAGGATACGAATTAAAATAGATTTAGATGGGAATT
This sequence comes from Oratosquilla oratoria, assembly GCF_046742065.1. NCBI lineage: Eukaryota > Metazoa > Arthropoda > Malacostraca > Stomatopoda > Squillidae > Oratosquilla > Oratosquilla oratoria. The sequence goes on from NC_134777.1 coordinate 78,014,860, forward strand.
ATGATTTTAAATTGTAACTTTTGAAGGTACTATTAATGATAACTTTAGTAGGTATTACAAATTATAATTTCAAAAAGTGCAAATAACGATAACGGTAGAAGGTATTAATAATGATAACTTTAGAAGGTACTATTACTTCAGAAGATACTTTTATGATAAAGTTAGAATGAGTTACTAATTATATTCTCGGGATATACAAATAATGTAGGTTCTCAAAAATAAAATTATAATTTTAGAAGATGCAAGAAAGATCAATGAGATGGTGCAAATAATAATAAATCTAAAATATACATTTAAAAGTTAGTATAGAAAGTACAATTAATAACAAATTTAGAAAATACTAATAAAACTGTCACAAAATCCCTGGACAGTGGAAGGAGGTGGAGGTTGTGGGGGCGTGGGAAATACCTACCTTAGGTGAGATGAAGGGGGATAGATAGCTGCAGTGGGAAGCCGAAGTCCAGGAGTTTTGAGTCACCGACCGGGACCACGCACGCTCCCTTCTCGGCGCGCGTGTACTACTCATTAAGTAGATCGTCCTAGGCTAATCAAACAGATCATCCTATTGTGCGGTTTAATGATCTAGATTAATTCTACAAGCAAACATTGTAACCATGCTACTCAATACTTAGTAGGATATTTTAACAGATAACCTAATGTCACTTATGTATCCTACCTAATCCCTGCGCGAGTCTATGACATCTAACTAATACTTAACCACTAGGTCGTCATTTTTCTCTACTTCTCTTAGCGTCTTCTGCTGGTTGCAGGGATGTCTTCAAATAGGCGCGGGTCCGCGTCTGGGGTGTGAAGGCCTTTGTGGTTGAGCTCGGTGGGAACTGACTGACCTCGTGAGGTAGCACTTCACGGCGGGAGATGGGATCGATACGCAGGCGTCTCTTCGTAATTATACCAGTTCCTTTCCGGGCAGGATGTCCCGAAAGGGGGCGTTTCTGCACCTTCCATAGTCAGCGCAACGAGAAATGACCGCTAAGGCGGGGCTACGAGATTTCCCGGTGTTGCCACACATGAGCATCCATGGCGAGAACGTGCGTGTGGATGCAATGTTTTCTGAATGCAGTGTGAGGGGGCGGGGCCAGAGATTAGATGTAGCGGCAACGTCGCTCTCTCTTGCTCATATGCAAAGTCTAGATTCGAGGAAACGAAACCTTTGTATAGAAAACATTGCTTTGATTTTTACCTCAGTGGTGGTGTGTGACAAAAAACTATAATATAATTATATGTGGCAACATTATAAAATTATAAAATAGAACTATAAAATGAAATGAAATTATAAAATAATCATATGTGGCACCACAGAGGGACTCCCAGTGCTCCGCCCTAACGGCCATTTCTCGATGCAACGAGTATAGTGGCGATACGGCAGAACGATTAGGTTGGGCAATTACTGAAGGCGACTCTTCACCGACATGTTCCTGGTCACGGTGGCGCTGAATGTCGTAGCACTGATATTCACGAGTTCTCAGGGCACTAGTCACTTATAATATAATTAATCAGCCGTGTATGATTGACGGTGATTAAACAGTTCGTATTAATAAGTGGAATTCGCAGTGACCACTCTACGAGAGAATGATGCACATTTGGACCTTCCGAGGACACGTGTGTCCCACCTCACTCTGTCTGAACCCAAGCCGCACTACTGGGTCAAGCAATGACCTCTCAACTGCCTCCCATACTGCATGGCATACACCGTTGCCGTTTTTCGCAATGTCAACTCAATAGTTCCGTAGGGGGCGCTGTGCAATGTTTATGTGGAAGTTGAAACAGTTCTAATTGTTCCTTGTGGGTAGTCACTACTCACGAGAGCGGAAGATATGATCCTAACTAGTCTAATTAAAACTAGCCTAAACAATAAATGGCAAGCGCGCAGGGGGGGAACCGTTAGAACTAATTCGAACGGTAACTCTTGAATGTAATACACTAATTCTATTCATAAAATAGCAACTTAGAACTGCAAGAAGGAATAGTAAACTTGAAAGGATGTGGAATCCCACACTTAATATTAAACATTCGTGTTTTTGCTCGCAGTCATATGTAGACACCTGGAACTAAAGGGAGGGGGGAGGGTTTCCCTGAGCAACTAGAGGTCTCTCTCAAATTCGTTAAGGCACTGTAATTGATAGCCAAATTGGCACAATAGTTAATGAGGATAAGGAGAAGGAAAAATATCAAGAAGTAGTTGCTAGAGGTCTTAAGAGTTCCGGAGATTCCAAGGAGTAGAGGGAATTGATAAACGAAAAGGGCTGAAAGAAGACGAAAAACTGTGGAGCTTGCGTCGGCTAGGCCCTTGAGCGAAAGTATTTGGTAACTGTGGTTTGAGAACAGACGTAAGAAAATGAGAAATAATAGTAGGCCGTGTGTCAACCCAAAGTTGTGACAAAAACTTTAAAAAATATCAATAATGATAACTTTAAAAGGTACTAATGAAGATAACTTTAGAGTGTACTTTCAAGATAAAAGTAAAATTTTTAAATATTCTTTAGAAGATAAAAAATTATTACTAATAACGATAACTTTAGTAAATACTATGATAAATTTAGAGGATAATAATAATGATTACTTTAGAAGATATTAATAACTAATAATGATAAGTTTAAGACATCTCAATTTATCATTGTTATTATTTGTATCAGCTAAAGTTAGTACATTTTAAAGATTTCATTAATCTTGCTTTATTATTATTACTACCTGCTAGAGATATAATTGTAAGATGAAAAAATCCCAGTGTCGGAGAAAGCAAACGGACGAAGTATAAAATTAACTGTATATTTCGATCACTCTCTGTGGTCCCCTTCAGTTAATTCTATACTTCGTCCGTTTGCTTTCTCCGACAGTGGGATTTTTTCATCTTATCTATGTGTCACGACATAGCCCCCTCTGATATAATTGTAATTTGAAAAGGAATCATTATTCGCACTTTGTAAAGTTATCATTATTTGTAACCTTGTAGAAATATCATTATTCATACCTTCTCAAAATATCATTATTAGAACCTAGTAGTGAAATTATTTGTAGTATAACTTTCTAAAGTGATAATCATTTCTAACTTCTAATTTTTCAAAACATCATTATTAATATATACTAAATATATTCTTAGTACCTTCAATTTATCAATATTTGTACCTACTAAACTTAATATCATTTGTATCTGCTAAGTTGGTATCTCTTAAAAATTTAATTAATCTTGCTTTATTATTATTACTACATGCTGGAGATGTAATTGTAACTTTTAAATGAATCATTATTTGCTTTTTGTAAATTCATCATTATTAGTAAGCTAGTAAAGGTATCATTATCAATACCTTCTCAAAATATTATTATTAGAACCTCCTAGTGTTATCAATAATAAATTTAAGATATACTAATAAAGATAAAGTTAGGAAATAATGGTAAATTTAGATTGCACTAATAATAATCTCATTAAAAATACTAATAATTATAACTTTAGAAGGTTCTAATAATAATATAATTAGAAATTAATATTGATAACTTTAGTAAGGAAGAAGAACTATAACTTGAAGAGGTAATAATAATGATAATTTTAGAAGGTATTAATAATAAAAGAAAAATTTATGAATCCAATAATCGTATATCTATATGTATATTGGAGTAACGCGGCAAAATATTTTCTTTAAGGCATATTGAATTGTATGCATCAGCAAATTGAGCTATTGCCTTCTTCTACAGGAGTATGTAGAAGAAGGCAATACCTTTACCTTGTTCTATAGGGCCTACATGTCGAGCGCTTATAAGGAGGATGAGAAAGCACTTCTTCGTATCATCAAGGACAATGTGACCCCCACCAACGAGATGGACCGCATTAAGCTTGCCATTTATTATAAGAACAAGAGGACTAAAGACCTTATCATGAAAAATAACAGCTCCCCACGCCCATCCGACATCGAGTGTGTCAGTCTGGTGTACCAGTTTAAGTGTCCTTTTGGGGACTGTACGCCCCAAGATTCTTACATCGGACTCACTACCACTCGCCTTTCCAGACGGTTGACATACCACCTTAACAATGGAGGCCCTAAGCGACACCTTCAGGAGATCCATGATATTCCAATCACCAGATCCATCCTAGTGGACAATACCACCATTTTAGACCAAGAAAGTGACAAGCGCCGCCTTGCCCTCCTTGAGGCCCTCCACATTAAATACAGCCAACCTACACTGAACACCCAACAGGAAGCCCCCACCATCCTTCCCAGCCTCAAACCATTCAGAATCCGCCAAACCAGACAACCCAGCTACGAGACAAATCAGCCCTCCCATGAGCAGTCACTCCGTCCGCGACGGACACCCAGACCACAGTAACGGTCATCTGAGTGTCCTTTCCCAGTGGTCACAGTTCCCCTTCCCGCGTGCCCTTCCCCGATATTCAACGTGTCCTTTCCCAGTTTTAGACCAAAATAACGGTCAACCTCTTCGTAATCTTTCCTAGTGTTTACTTTCTGTATTTATAATCATCCATTTCTTTGCTATTGTCACAATTGAAAATGCTAACTGTGATTAGCGAAACGTCTTGTATCCTGTTCTACCCATTAGATGGCTTCTATCGGCAACTTGGTTTTTTCTTTACCTCTCCATGCTAGAGAGATCTTTAGAAGACTTGAAACTCTTCATCGGAAACTCATCAGAGCTCAATTTGCTGTTGCATACAATTGTATATGTATATGCATATACATATGTATATGCATATGTATATATATATACATATATATGTGTGTGTGTGTATGTATGTATGTATGTGTATGTGTATATGTATACATATACATATACACTTCTCCTTTCCTGCATGAGGGGACGGAGAGGGGGGTCGCCGAATTTATGAAGCGGCCTTGCTGTGGATGTGCTGTGTCAATGCTTCTGACCCAGGGCAGTGGACAAGGTGCAGGGATGACCCGTCATTCAGGAGGTGCTAAGATAAGAGGGAGGGTGGAGGGGTGTGGAGTGTATTCAGGGATGGAATGGGTGGGAATGATTTTATGCCTTTTTCTTTTTGGCTACCCCCCTTGTAAGGGGGAAAAAGCCTTGGTATATGTATGTATGTAATTATGATTATTTTAGAAGGGGAGTGGACAGGATGCAGGAATGACCCGTCATCCAGGAGGTGCCAAGATAGGACGGAGGGAGGAGGGTGGAGGGGAGTGGAATATATGGGGAATTAAATGGATGGGAGTGATTTCTATGCCTATTTCTTTTTGGCTACCATCCGTGTAAGGGGGAAAAAACCTTTGGTATATGTATGTATTTATGTATGTATATGTATGTGTATGTATATGTATATGTAGATATGTATATGTATATGATAATAATGATAACTTTAGATAAAGTAAAAATGGTATTATCATGATTTTAGAATGTATTAGAAATGATAACTTTATAAAGCAGTAATTATGATTACTTTAGTAATTATGACAATGCTTCTGACCCAGGGCAGTGGACAAGGTGCAGGGATGACCCGTCATTCAGGAGGTGCTAAGATAAGAGGGAGGGTGGAGGGGTGTGGAGTGTATTCAGGGATGGAATGGGTGGGAATGATTTTATGCCTTTTTCTTTTTGGCTACCCCCCTTGTAAGGGGGAAAAAGCCTTGGTATATGTATGTATGTAATTATGATTATTTTAGAAGGTGTTAACAATGATAGGATTAATAGCTACTAATAATGACTTTGAAAAGTACTATATGAGAAATTTACAAAGTACTAATATATAATTATAATTTGAGAATGTATTAATAATGATCAATTAAGAATGTACGCTTTATAATAACTATAATGGTACTAATAATAACTTTAAAAGGTATTGATAATGATGCTTTTGAAGATACTAACGATGATTTTAAAAGGTACTAGTAATAATCAATTTAGAAGAGTTTAATGGTAATAAATATAGAAGATACTAATAACGATAACTTAAGAAGGTGCCAATAGATGGTATTGATAATGGTAACTTTAGAAAGTACTGAAAATGATAACTAAATATGGTTCTTATAATGGTAACTTTAGACGATATTAAAATGACCCTGATAATGACAACATTAAAATGTGCTAATAATGATAAGTCTAGAAAGTACTAATGATGATCACCTTAGAAGGTACAAATAATGACATTTTAAGAAAATAATAATATTGATAATTTAGAAGGCCATAATAAATATAGCTTTAAAAGTAATAATAATAATAACTTTAGATATTAGTAATGATAACTTTAGACGGTATTAATAATGATTTTGGAAGGTACTAATAATAACTTTAGATGGTACTAAAATTGATAACTTTTGTAGACATAACAAAAAAACTTTAGAAGTTACTTATAATGATAAATATATAAGGTACTAATAATAAAACAAAAATGACACTAATAATGATAGACATTGCTAATGATCAAAACTACAAAAGGTACAAGTCGAGATATATTGGAAGTCATAATAACATCATCTTTAGAAGGTACTAATTATGATAATTCTAAGAGGGGGTTTACACGGTCTAACGGCCTGTCGAACGCGGTTCGACAGACACGTGTTTAAAGTGATGTATGAACGTGTGAACGGGGTATTTGAGGTTTAACCAACGTGTTCGACAACCAAATACTCCGTTCACACATCACTTTAAACACGTGTCTGTCGAACCGCGTTCGACGAACCGTTAGACCATGTAAAACCCCTCTAAAATATACTAATAATGAGAAGTTTTGAAAGATACTTATAAAAATTAATTTAGATAATAGTAATAATGATAACTTTCGAAGTTCTGATAATGATAACTTAAAGAGATACTAATAATTATAATTTAAGAAGTTAATCATTAGAATAATTTTTGAAGGGTCTAATAAGGACAATTTTAGGAGATACCAATGACATCTTTAGAAGCCACTAATATTTATAATTTCAGAAGGTACTAATAACGATATGGAATGTACTTAAAAGGTACTAAAATTTATAATTTTAAAAGGTTTTGTTAATAATGAATTTAGAAACTAATATATATATATATATATATATACATATATATATATATATATATATATATATATATATATATACATATATATATATATATATATATATGTATATATATTTCTAAACAGAAATGTAGTAGCACATTTGTAAATGACACACAGGAAACCCACAGTCGGAGAAAATAAACTTCGGATAAAGAAGAATCCTATATTTCGGCTATCAACTGTAGCCCTCTTCAGGAAAGTACATAAGACAGAGTACAGAGGGGACTTATAAGCTATAGAGAAGAGAAGAGATGTGGACAGATGACCTCACTCAGGCGCGGGGCAAACTGGGGTGGCGGAGGAGGGAGGGGGTGAGGAGAGGGGGGGTTGTAAAGTCCGTACCAGTTTGCTAACAGCTGCGCGCGAAATGATGTCAGGAGTCCACTGCCCTATAGAAATATTAAGATTAGGGCATTCCTCAATTAATGCTGATTCAACTATTTTCCTCCTGAAACCGCAGTGGGACTTGAACACTAATCTGGCCTTACCCCAGTCAAAAGAATGATTCTTATTTTTGACATGAAATACAGCCGAATTTTCTTGCCCATACTAAATTGACCTATTATGTTCTGCCAATCTAGTGTTCAAGTCTCTCCCGGTTTGACCCAAGTAAACCAAATCACAATCTTTGCAGGGCAAACAATAAACACCAGGTAACTCAACTTCCTTCGGTTTTTGTTGAACGTTCACAATTTGCTTACGCACGGTGTTAGGATAGTGATAGGCAATAGTGAGACGTTCATGAAGAAACAACTTAGTAGAAGAACTGATGGTATTATTGAATGGAATTTTTAAAATGTCCTTAAAGGAGCGGTGAAAACTTGAGGGGACGGAAGTTTTATAATGGTTGGCCCTAGCCTTACTGAGGGCTTGGTCCAGAAACCAAGGTGGATAAGCCAACTTCTCAAGTTGACATTTGATCCCCTCAATCTCATGGTCCAGAAATTGAGGACTGCAAATCCTGAAAGCCCTCAAGAAAAGGCCAGAGGCAACACTTTTCTTAACATTGTCAGGGTGATTGCTAAAAAAGTGAAGGTAACTCCCTGAGTGGGTGGGCTTGCGGTACACTGTAAAGAATAAATTATCATCAGTTCTTCTTATCAAAATATCCAAGAAAGGGATTTGGTGTCCTTCTTCCCATTCAACTTTAGATTTAAGATTCGGGGTCACTTGGTTCAATTGATCATGGAACACTTCAAATGGGCCCCAACTGTCATCCCACGCCGAAAAGATATTCAATAATGCCATCAGTTCTTCTACTAAGTTGTTTCCTCATGAACGTCTCACTATTGCCTATCACTATCCTAACACCGTGCGTAATAACGATTACTTTCTAAAGTAATCGTTATTAGTACTTAATAACATATACATTACAGGCACTGATAATGATAAATTTAGAAGATAATAATAAAAATTGACTTAGAAATTATTAGTAATGATAACTTTAGAAGGTTTTAATTCTAAAAGATGCTAATGAATATAACTTTAGGAATTATAATGATAAATTGTGACGGTACTAGTAATAACAGCTTTAAAAGTAGTAATGATCAATTTAGAAGGTACTGATGATAATAACTAGTGTATTGATAATTATATATTAAGAAGGTACTAATAATGACATTCTCGTAGGTTAGTAATAACAATAACTATTGAAGATACTAACAATTACAACATTAGAAGTTAGGTGTAATGACAATTTTAGGATGCACTGATAACGTTAGAAAATAGTACTAATAATAACTTTAAAAGCTACTAAAAGTGATAAATAGGAAGTACTAATAATTTTATCTGAAGATAACTTCAAAAAGATACTAGTAATGGCAACTATAAAAGGTATTTCTAATTATTGTTTTTAGTAATAATAATAACTTTTGAAGGTACTAATATATATAAGGTACTATTAAAATTGTTGAAGGTACTAATAATGACAACTTTAAAATGTCCTAATAATTATAACTTAAGAAATTGCTCATAATGATGACGTTAGAACGTACTTTATAAAGCTCTAATAATTAAAACTTATGAAGGTACTAATGCCGATTACTTTAGAACTTAATGATAATGATAACTTTAGAATATAATAAAACATATCACCTTACAGGTACTGATAATGATTAGTTTAGAAGATAATAATAATAATCACTGACTATAATAAAAACTATAGAAGGTACCAATAATAATTTTAGAAGATACTAATGAATATAACTTTAGTAATTATAATGATAACTTGTGACGGTACTAGTAAAAACAGCTTAAAAAGTGGTAATTATGAGAAATTTGAAAATTACTGATAATAATAACTAGAGTATTAATTACGGCTTTAAAAGTAGTAATGATCAATTTAGAAGGTACTGATAATGATAACCAGAGTGTATTAATAATTATATATTTAGAAGGTACTAATAAATCCTTCTAAAGTTATTAGTGCATTCAAAGTTATCTTTATTGGTACCCTTCAAAGTTATCATTATTGGTACTCTCTAAAATTGCTTTTGTAGTTGTTCTTAAAGTTCTTTATTCTAAAGTTATAAAAAAAATTACATTTATTATTTTAGTGCCTCCTAAAGTTTTCATTATAAGTACATTCTAAAGTTATCCTTATCAGTAGCATTTTATATAGTTATTATTAGTTTTTTTTTCTAAAGATAGGAATATTAGTCATTCCTAAAATTATCATGATTGGCACCTTCTAAAATTATAATTAATAGTAGCATCCAAAAATATCATTATGAATACCTTTTTAGGTTATCATTCTTAGTACCTTCTAAAGTAATAATATAACCTTCAAAAGTTATTATTATTAGTAATAACTGTAATTATAAATACCTTTTAGAGTTCTCTTTATTAGTTATCTTTATAAAGTTATCAATATTAGTACATCAACTCTGGGATCGCAGTGCACCACATCGTCTAGCCAAAATTCTAGCCGCTCCACTTTCCGCGGCTTTGGGTAGACTTAGCCAGGCACATCTTCTGAATTCATCATATCTTAAAGAGAGGCTACAAGAAGTGAATTTTAGGGCAAAGAAATTGGTGAGTTTCGATGTGAAAAGTCTGTTTATTAACATTTCAATTGATGGAGCCCTAGAAGTAGTACAGGAAGTACCAGAAATGTTCAATGTCAATGGTAATGAATTACCCATGTGCAAACGCGGTTATAAGAAATTATCATCAATGTGCGTCAGGTTCGGTGCTTTTGAATTTAACGGAGAAAAGTATCGCCAACATGCAGGTTTGGCGATGGGTTCTCCCCTCAGTGTGGTTATGGCTTCACATCCAGGATAACATCAATAAGAGGACTGGGGATTTGATATGGGCTAAAACAGCAGTACGCTTCGTCATCTTGGACAAAATGCACAAAGCCCCTGATCCAGACGGACAGCTCAGCCACGCGACGACCAACAGGCGGATATTTAGAACATAAAAGCATAAGAATGAAAGAGACTGCAAGAGACCATAAGGCCTACACTAGGCAGCTCCGTATCCATCACCACCTGTCATCCCCATCCATAAAGTTGTCTAATCGTTTCTTAAAACAACTGATAGTTTCAGCGCTTACTACATGCTTACTAAGTTTATTCCATTCGTCGACCACCCTATTAGTAAACAAATTCTTGCCTATTTCCTTTTTAAATCTAAACTTGTCCAGTTTATAGCCATTACTGCGAGTCCTACCCTGTTGTTTTAATATGATGACCTTGTTTGCATCACCCTCGCTGCGATAACTCGTCACACCGGCATATGACGTCAAGTGGGGGACCAACCAGACACATTGCCACGTTCCCTTTTTCTGACATATATATATTGACCAGCCTGACTTCAAATACTATTCCCCTGAAGAAGCCCCTCAGGCAAAACTAGTCAGGAATAAAAGTATTTCCATCAACCCGTTTTCCCTTTAACTCGCATCCACATTCTCCACAATGTTCACACAAGTATCATTAATATTACCTTCTAAACTTGCCATTATTAGAACATTATAAACTTGTCATTATTAGTATATTCTAAACTTGTCATTGTTGGTACACATTAAAGATATAATTAATAGTACCATCTAAATTTTTTATTATTTGTATATTCTAAACATACCATTACTACTATATTCTAAGCTTTTCATCATTAGTACACATTAAAGTTATCATTAAGAGTACATTCTAAACGTGTCATTATTAGTATATTCTAAACTTTCATTTTAGTATATTCTAAACTTGTCACAATTAACATATTCTAAACTTGTCATTATTAGTACACATTAAAGTTATCATTAATAGTAACCTTCTAAACTTGTCATTACTAGTATATTCTAAACTTGTCATTATGAGAATATTCTAAACTTTTCAATATATTTTTAACTTGTCATTATTAGTATATTCTAAACTTGTCATTATTAGTATATTGTAAATTTGTCATTATTAGTATATTCTAAAATTGTCCTTATTAGTATAATCTAAACTTGTCATCATTTGTATATCCTAAACTTGTTATTATTAGTATATTCTAAACCTCTCATTATTAGTACACATTAAAGTTATCATTAATGGTACCTTCTAAAATTGGAATTATTTGTATATTCTAAACTTTCATTATTAGTACACATTAAAGTTATTATTAATAGTACCTTCTAAACTTATAATTATTAGTATATTCTAAACTTGTCAGTATTAGTATATTCTAAACTTCTCATTATTAATATATTCTAAATTTTACATTATTAGTATATTTTCAACTTGTCATTACAGTTTTCATTAATAGTACCTTCTTAACTTGCCATTATTAGTATATTTCAAACTTGTCATTATTAGTTTGTTCTAAACTTGTCAGTATTAGTATATTCTAAACTTCTCATTATTAATATATTCTAAACTTTTCATTATTAGTATATTTTCAACTTTTTATTAAATTTTTCATTAATAGTACCTTCTAAACTTGTCATTATTAGTATATTCTAAACTTGTCATTATTAGAACACAAGTTATCATTAACAAATTGTCATTACTAGTATGTTCTAAACTTGACATTATTAGTATATTCTAAACTTGTCCTTATTAGCATATTCTGAACTTGTCATTATTAGTATGTTGTAAACCTCTCATTATTAGTATATTCTAAACTTGTCTTTATTGGTATATTCTAAACTTGTCATTATTAGTATAGTTTTATAATTGTCATTAAAGTTTTCATTAATAGTACCTTCTAAACTCGTCATTACTAGTATATTATAATTTGTTATTATTAGTATATTCAAACTTGTTATTATTAGACCACAAAGTTATAATTAATAAACTTGTCATTACTTGTATATTATAAGCTTGATATTATTGGCATATTCTATACTTGTATTTATTAGTAAATTCTAAACTTGTCATTATTAGTACACATTAAAGTTATCATTAATAGCACCTTCTAAAATTGTCATTGTTAGTATATTCTAAGCTTGTCATTATTAGTACACATTAAAGATATAATTAATAACACATTATAAACATGTCATTATTAGTTTATTCTAAATTTGTTATTGATAGTCTATTCTAAACTTGTCATTATTAGTACACATTAAAGTTATCGTTAATAGTGTAACCATTACTAACCATCACCCACCACGCACGTGATCCACATGCTTGCAACATAGCGAGACTCCCCCTCTTGCTAACCTTGCATTTCCCAGAACATGCATCTAACGCAGCACATCTCAAGACAAACAAGATATAGATACCCAATGTCACCAGACTAACCTATTAAAAGTCCTTTTATTATAACTGCCCTAGTATATTACGCATAAACTAACATATATATATGATATACCTAACAATATCCACCAATTATAGGACTAACCCTCATACATAGAACTGACCCCATGCATAGAATAGCGAGACTAACGCCTTTACTTACAACCCTCCACTAACCACATATATACCCTATAACACCCATGTCACGCAGCCAGAGGCTGGGTAGGTCAAGAGCCTACCGGCCAGTAGTCAGAGCTGGGGGTAGGTGAAGAGCCTACCTGCCAGACGCCAGGTTAGGCAGACCGAGAGGCTGCCAGCTTATTGTGCCCTAGGTCAAGGCCTGGCACTTATTGTACGAGTATTTAGCCCATAGGGCCCATTTGTAGTTTAACCAGATCTTCATTGTTTAATAAATAGTAAACTCCCGTTTTGGAGTTTATCTCGCCCGCATTAAGTCCCCCTTATGTAACAACAACCCTTTACCACGGTTACAATAGTACTTTGTAAACTTTTCATTATTAGTATATTCTAAACTTGTAATTATTAGAATATTTTACACTTTTCATTATTAGTATATTCTAAACTTGCCGTTATCAGCATATTTCTAATATATCATTATTAGTATGATCTAAACTTGTCATTATTAGTATATAATAAACTTGTCATTATTAGTATATAATAAACTTGTCATTATTAGTACACATTAAAGTTGTCATTAATAGTAACTTCTATACTTGTCATTATTAGTATATTCTACACTTTTTAATATTAGTATGTTATAAACTTGTCATTATTAGTACACATTAAAGTTATAACAAATGGTACCTTCTTAAGTTGTCATTATTAGTATATTTTAATCTTGTCATCATTACTGTATTCTAAACTTACTAGTAGTATATTCTAATCTTGTCATTATTAGTACGTTCTAAACTTGTCATTATTAGCATTTTCTAAACTTTTTATTACTAGTTGTTGTTGTTGTTGTTGTTGTTGTTGTTCTTCTTCTTCTTCTTCTTCTTCTTCTTCTTCTTCTTCTTCTTCTTCTTCTTCTTCTTCTTCTTCTTCCTCTTCTTCTTCTTCTTCTTCTTATCATTATTATTATTACTATTATTATTATCATTATTATTATTATTATTATTTTTGTTCTGGTTCTTATTTTGGTTTTCATTTTTGTTCCCGTATATATTCATGAACTTATTCTTGTTCGTGTTCTTATTCTTGCTCTTGCTCTTGTTTTTGTTCTTGTTCTTGTTCTTCTTTCTCTTCTGAAGGAATCAATGGAAGGGTATCTACTAATAGAGGTCTTTTTTCTTCTTCGGTTTTTTCCTCTCTTTTTCTTCGCGTTCTTCGCGTTCTTCTTTTTGTATTTCCTCTACTTTTTTTCCTTTTACTTCTACTTTTTCATCCTCTTCTCCTTTTTCTTCTTTTTCTTCTTCTTTCTCTCACCCCTGCTCCTCTCTTTTCCTCTTTTGCTTCCCTTTGCTTTCTTATTCCTCTTTCTCTTCTTCCTTTCCTCCCTCTTCATTTTTCTTTTTTGCCTCACTTTCATCTTATCTTTCTCTTCCAATTTTCCTTCTCCTCCTCCTCCTCTTCCTCTTCCAAATATTTTCCTCCTCATCCTCCTCTTCCTTCTCCTCCTCTTCCTCCTCCTCCTCCTCTTCCTTCTCCTCCTCTTCCTCTCCCTCCTCCTCTTCCTCCTCCTGTTCATTCGTGGTGACATCGTCAAAGAATCCCAGATTGCAATACACTCAGTTCCACATTTTATCTTCATCCATCTTAAAAGAAAAATCTTGCTTCATTTTCTATTTCCTATAAGAACGGAATTCCTGTTGCAGTGTATTCAGTGTTAAACTTTACTTCGACAGAAGAAAAAAGAAAAAAGAAAATTATATTCTAACAAAAATGTCCCGAGGAAAAAAATTGAATTTCATCTTCATTTTGTCTTTTCAGAGAAGAAATGAAATTTCAGTGGCATTAGATTCGGTGCCAGATTATATTTGCCTTCTTTTTTAAATCACACCCACCCACACACACACACATACACACACACACACACACACACACACACACACACACACACACACACACACACACACACACACACACACACACACACACACACACACACACACACACACACACACACAAACATACACACACACACACACACACACACACACACACACACACACACACACACACACAAACATGCACACACACACACACACACACACACACACACACACACACACACACACACACACACACACACACACACACACACACACACACACACACACACACACACACACACACACACACACACACACACACACACACACACACACACACACACACACACACACACACACACACACATAATGGAGTTTGGAAAAAGCAAAAACAGAATATCAGGACAATATAAAATTGGAACCAAGGAGGTAAAGAAGGAAGGATCCGAAAAAAGATTTGGATGTTATTATTACTAACGACTTGTCCTATGACAAACAAATTAACAAAATTGTCGGGGAGTCTTACAACTTGCTAAGATCAATAAAAGTGGCATTTGCACACTTGGACGAGGATATGGTTACATTGATAAGGCCTAGACTAGAATATGCGGCGACATTGTGGTCACCCAGTACCAAAAATAATATAAAGAAAATAGAAAGAATCCAGAGAGCAGCAACAAAAATGGCACCTACACTTGCAAACTTATCATATGAAGAGAGATTGGCTAAACTGGAGTTACCGACGCTGGAGCAAAGAAGAGAGAGAGGTGACCTACTGACCATATACAGAATCATGAAAGACACAGAGAAACTCGATAGAGAGGACTTACTAAACTGGGACAAGAGAAGCATAAGAGGGCATGGAAAGAAAATCAAGAAACATAGCTACAGAAGAGAACTGAAGAAAAACAGTTTTCCACATAGAGTGGTGGACACTTGGAACAAACTGGACAGTGAAATAGTATGTGCAAAAATCATTCATGAGTTTAAAAGCAAACTAGACACTGCGAGATACAAAGGCGGGACACCATGAGCATAGCTCCCCTTCCCGCAAAATACAACTAGGTAAATACAACTAGGTAAATACACACACGGGCGCGACTTGATAGCGAGGTTGGTAGAGTTCCCGGCTGTCACTACGATGATCCGGGTTCGAATATCGCCCAAGGCTGAAATAATTTCAGTATCGCTACGCTGCGAGTCGTTGCTCCAACTCTCGTGGGCGGGGAGTTTGTGTGTGTGATCCAAGACCATGTTTGTGTGTGATCCAAGACCATGGTGAAACACACACACACACACACACACACACACACACACACACACACACACACACACACACACACACACACACACACACACACACACACACACACACACACACACACATATACACACACACACACACACACGCACACACACACACACGCACACACACGCACGCACGTACGCACACACAAACACACACACACACACACACACACACACACACACACACACACACACGGCTCGGTGGCGGATTGGTAAAGCACTGGCCTCACAAGCCAGAGAACCGGGGTTCGATTCCCCGGCCGGGCGGAGATAAGTTGGGTTTGTCTCCTTTCACGTGTAACCCCTGTTCACCTAGCAGTGAGTAGGTACGGGACGTTAGTCAAGGAGTTGTGACCTTGCTGTCCCGGTGTGTGGTGTGTGAGTGGTCTCAGACCTACGCAGAGATCGGCAAATAATGAGCTCTGAGCTCACTGCCGTAGGGTGGTGTCTGGCTGTCTCGATAGAGACTGCAGCAGATCCGAGGTGAATACACACGCACACACACACACACACGCGCGCGCGCGCATGTAGATGTGTAGTTCTATCTATATTATTTGTGAGAGACAAAGTCTGAGTGTTGGGGAAACAAAGGCTGATTTTACATATTTACGAGGGTTGCCATATTCACATTGGGAAAAATATAATAAAAATATTCGTTGTGTTGGTCAGGAGCGACGATCACAGGCGCCACTCCTATTGTAGTCTTGAAGGAGCGAGGTTCTTTTTGTCCGACGCAGGTGTCCTGGGTGTTTCCCCGAAACGCGGCGAGGACTAATGTTTGGTTCTGCCCGTTGGCTGGAAAGTTTGATCCTCGGGTCACTAGAAACAATAGACTGCCCCTGGGAGGATCCATGACAATGGAGAATATCTTGAGAGTTGGTCTGAAGACGTTTGGAGTTTTGCTTGCTCTATATGCGTGTGTGCGTGCGTGTGCATGCTGGACATCAAAGGAGGTGATGACAAATGCTCGGCCAGCTATCCTCACTGTCCCCAGTGAGGTTGGTACTCATGAAAGATAAGAAAGAAAGAAAGAAAAAAAAGGCCTTTTGCAGAACCTTGGCATGAAGATACATACACATAATGTTGGAGTAATTGTGGTATCGGGAAATACATAAGAATAAAATTAAATAGACTTGATTGTATAGCATGCGGAAGTAGATATTATTCCTGTTCACTTAAGCAAGAATATACATTTATGAAGTTGTCGCTCAATTGCGAAGATTATAGCGAGGAAGGGGAATTAGAAGGTTTGGCGGAGAGGATTGGTCCTCTATTTCGGGGGTAGTGTGAGTTTGTGAGGAGACAATCTCTATGTCGAGGCCACGAGGGACTCTTTTGATATGATCTTTGTGCAAGACGGTCTCCGTAAGATCATGCAAACTGGGTGCTTTAACTTTGTTCTTTGACTCATGATGTCCAATGATACGATAGGGCCCAGAGAATTTGGGGGAGAGCTTCGAGGTAGGAGTGTGGTTAAGGGTATGAACAATGTCTTCAATTTCAAAGGTACAAGCTCTGGCTGATTTGTTATGCAAACAGACAATTTTGTCCTTAGATGAAGAGTATCATGTATTCTTTTGAACAAATTATTGAAATTTGCTACTTTGACCTTAACATAATCATTGAAATTGTAAATGGGAGGTAATTCTGAAAGAAGAAGATCATCTGGGAGCCCTTTGTCCAAGCCAAAGAGGACAAAATGAGGAGATTCTGATATTGACCTGTGAAACTATTTACACAAACTTGAATCATGGGAACATGTTCATCCCAAGAAAGGTGAAGATCAGAAGCAAGATGTCTAAGAATACTGAGAATCTTTCTATTCTGGCGTTCAACTAAGCCATTTGAACTAGGGTGGTAAGCAGTAGTGTTGCAGTTCTTGATTTGAAAGTAATTACAAATGTGCGAAAGAATATCATTGTTGAATTAAGTCTCAATGTCAGAAATCGGATTTTTGGGTGTAGTAAAGGGGCATATAAGTTTTTCAATAAATGTCTTTACTACGTGTTGTGCTGTTTTGTCTGGTAGAAGGGAAAGAATACAGAATCGTGAAAAATGGTTGACACAGACTAGGAGATATTGGTTTCCGCTATGTGTAAGTGGTAACTTAAGAAGAATAAAAGCGATTGTATCGAATGGTTTAGAAGGTGTAGGGTAAGTTAGAATTGGAACATAACCGCTAATATGACTGTGGATTGCGCAAGGGTGACAAGCTTCAATGTAGGCGTGTCCTTCCTCATGGTTAACCAGAAGTAGTGCAATCTGGCTTGTGTAACGCATTTCTCCTTGCCAGGGTGTGCATCAATGGGTGAATCGTGTATAAGCTTTAAAACTTCTGGAATGAGATCCATATGGACTACAAGTTGAAACACTAATCTGTTTGGGTCATGTTTGTTCGTTAGTGCTGTTTTGTGGTACCGAACGTCATCAACTAACGTGTAATTGTCGATATCGGGATGAAAGTTTCCTGTGTCAGTTGTGTCTGCAGATTCGAGGAAGTATATGGCACAACGCGTGGTTGTGGTTGTGTAAGAATTACTGAAATAGGATTGTGATTGATGGTCGAAATATTGCGACTGAGAGCGTCTGCAATTAGATTCGCTTTTCCTTGAACAAAATGAAAGGTTTTCATGAACTTTTGTATGATAAGAAACTAGCGGACGAGTTTTCCTGAAAGATTCTTTCCTTTGAAGAAGTGTAAGATTGGTTGATGATCTGTATATATGTGTATCTCGTAACCAAGGATGATCGCTCTGAAATGTTTGAGTACGTATATAACTGCTAAAGCTTCTATGTCTGTGACTGAGTAATTTCGCTCGTGTTTTTTGAGTGTGCGAATCGCATAGGCAATTGGTTTGAGTTTTGTGCCGTGTTGTTGCATGAGGACCGCGCCAAGTCATATGTAGGACGCATCAGTGTAGATTGTGAAAGGAAGCTTGTGGTTTGGGAAAGCAAGGACAGGTGCTGTGGTTAAGGTTTTCTTTAAGTCTTTAAAGGCTTTCTCCTAGTCAGGTGTCCAAATGAAGGGTTTGTCCTTAAATAGTGAAGTTAGTGGTGCTGCTATACTAGCGTACCCTTGAATGTAAAATCCTGACAGACCAAAGAATAAACGTATGTGTTCTACAGAAGTAGTGACTGCGAGGTTAAAATTACTTTTAAATTAAGGACATGCCATAGGAAGAGTATTTCTTTCTAAATGAAAGAACACTTCTTAAGCTTCAGTTTGATACCTGATTTTGCTAGTCGTGAGAAGACTGTGTAGAGTGTGTAAATGTTCGCTAACGGATTTGGAAGCGATAATCACGTCATCGAAATACATGAACACTGAATGACCTATGAGACATGCAGGTACTGTGTGCATAAGTCATGTGAATACTGAAGGAGCTAAAACGAGACCCATGGCTAGTCGTTTGAAGTTATAATGATCTATGGGTGTGCTAAAGGCTGTCAGAGGCCTAGACTCTGGAGCAAGGGGAATCTGGAAATATCCCGACATAGGTCCAATGTCGTGAATACTATGTTGTTTTCACCGACGGAGTGGAAAATGTCTTGTAAGACAGGGATTTGGTGTCTATCTGGTATGATTAACTTATTTAATTCTCTGAAGTCCACTACAGGGCGGAAGGAACCATCTTATTTAGGGATAACAAAGAGGGAGAAGTTCCATTCACTGATGGATGGTTCAATAATAAATTGCGCAAACACGTTTAAGATAAGGTTATGTACAATCATGCGTTTGCTGTGTGGTAATCTGTATGTGGGAATATAACGTAAGGTATATGATGCTGAATAAGATTAGTGACTCCAAGGGGTTCACCTTGAGTGGCAATGGTATATCTGAACATATTGCAAAGTGCAAACAAGTCTGCTTGTGCACCAGGGAAGTCTATGGGATTGAAATGTGATACATCAATGGGTTCCTGTGCTGTGGGTACGTCGGAAATTGTGATACAAAATTAAGAAGTGGGGAATTTGTCATCCATGACTTTGATGCTTGAAGGATATACTTCGAAATCGCAAATGTTTGTACCAACTGTGAGATGGAGGGATACGTTGGTATAGTTGGCAATTAAAATGCAATTATGACCTTTTTTTATCTAGAGCATATGGCTGAAAGCAAGTTTCTGGCATACAGAGTATATTGGTGTCTTATGCTTGGAAAACTCGTATGTGTATCTTTGTATATTCACTAGGGAACAGCGTCTTTGGGCTGATAAGTATTACGTGAGTGTATCTGAGTGTAGATTACACTTCCGAGGCTGGAGTTGATTTGTTTTTTAATTCCTTTAAGATAGGCAATCAGGAGTCCTCAGGCGGTGAAGGATCAACTTATTTACTGGGTGTTTTATCCTGAGTTTTGCCGATTTGGACACGCGGGAGGAGTTAGTGCGTCTGTTACGTTTGGAATCCAAGTCCACAGCTCTCAGTAAAGTAGCAGAATTAGAGTCGTGGGAAGTTGTTTTCATGGCGGTGAAATTTGCGCTAGCAGCTGGTGTATCCTCGTGTGATGAAGCAGAGTGAATTTGAATGGGGGGCTAGAATTAAATGACGTTAAATCATGTTCTGCCTGCTCGGCCACATTAGTGTGGTTGACTTTGAGGAAATGATTTGCATAAATTATGCCATTTTGAGCAGGGTAAATGATTATGTTATGCTGTTTCATCAATGTTAAGCCTATGAGAATATCAGCAGGAAAGTAAACATCAGTTACGTAGGTGGTAACTGGAATGGGTAAACACTCATTTCTCAAGCTAATGTCTAGGGAGAATTTGCCAATGGTAGGGTAGGTATGTTGAATCAGAAAGGGATTTGGACATGTTCATGTACGAAAAAGATCAAAGAAATGGGTTGAGATCGTGTTGTTCCTAGGTGATAATGAGAATGGAAAAATAACTATTTACCCAAGATGATGTTGTGTTAGTAGATGAAGGTGCTGCAGTGGGTTGATGGGGTGGAGGATGTACTGCTGGAAACAGGGGAGTAATCAGTGCAGCGTATTTAGTTTGTGAGTTGAATATATATATATATATATATATATATATATATATATATTTATAAAAAAACAAGCCCCGGCTGCGCCGGCCCGGCTACGCCGGGGGGCTTGGCCTGCGGCGCTGCTCGCTCTTCTTCTTCTTCTTCTTCTTCTTTTTCTTCTTCTTCTTCTTCTTCTTCGAGTTCTTCTTCTTCTTCTTCGAGTTCTTCTTCTTCTTCTTCTTTTTCGAGTTCTTCTTCTTCTTCTTCTTCTTCTTCTTCTCCTTCTTCTTCTTCTTCTTCTTCTTCTTCTTCTTCTTCTTCTTCTTCTTCTTCTTCTTCTTCTTCTTCTTCTTCTTCTTCTTCTTCTTCTTCTTCTTCGAGTTCTTCTTCTTCTTCTTCTTCTTCTTCTTCTTCTTCTTCTTCTTTTTCTTCTTCTTCTTCTTCTTCTTCTTCTTCTTCTTCTTCTTCTTCGAGTTCTTCTTCTTCTTCGAGTTCTTCTTCGACTTCTTTGAATTCTTCTTCGAGTTTTTCGAGTTCTTTTTCTTCTTCGAGTTCTTCGAGTTCTTCCTCTTCTTCGAGTTCTTCGAGTTCTTCTTCTTCTTCTTCTTCGAGTTCTTCTTCTTTGAGTTTTTCTTCGACTTCTTCTTTTTCGAGTTCTTCTTCGAGTTCTTCTTCTTCTTCGATTTCTTCTTCTTCTTCGAGTTCTTCTTCGAGTTCTTCTTCTTCGAGTTCTTCTTCGAGTTCTTCTTCTTCCTCGAGTTCTTCTTCTTCGAGTTCTTCTTCGAGTTTTTCTTCTTCTTCGAGTTCTTCTTCGAGTTCATCTTCTTCTTCTTCGAGTTCTTCTTCGAGTTTTTCTTCTTCTTCGAGTTCTTCTTCGAGTTCATCTTCTTCTTCTTCTTCTTCTTCTTCGAGTTCTTCTTCTTCGAATTCTTCTTCGAGTTCTTCTTCTTATTCCAAATAATACCTTTGGTAATCCCCATGATCCGATTTCCCCCCATGTTTTGTAAAATTCTTATAACCCGCAAAGTAATGTTTTTCGAACTCACACGTACTCTCTCGCGAAATTTCTCCGTCAAACAACTCGAGTTTTTCAAAAGATTCGTCACTGTACTTGTACGATAACAATTAAAAAAAAAAAAAAAAACTCATAATATTAATAAATGAACAACGTGAATCAGATCAGTTCCAGTTGAAAACGTGAAACGAACTGAATAAACCCTTACACCTACCCAGGGTCCGGTGCGACCGTTTTGCCGGGTCTCGAGAAAAACTCGTAAACCGGAGAATTCTTTTTTTTATTTAGTATAAGATATATATGGAGCAGAAACATGGAACATAAGGGAGGAAGAGAGAAGGAGCTTGAATGTGTTTGAGATGAAGTGTCTGAGAAGTATGATGGGGGTTACTAGGCTAGATAGAGTGAGAAATGAGGAGGTGAGGAGAACAGGGATGGAAAAGGAGCTGGGAGATAGGGTTGATGAAAGAGTATTAGGATGGTTTGCACACATGGAAAGAATGAGTGAAGAAAGACTAGTAAAGGAGGTATGGAAGGCAGATGGGGGAGTGAACATGAGGTGACGTCCTAGGATGAGATGGATGGATGGGGTGAAGGGGGCTTTGGGGAAGAGGGGAATGTCTGTTGAGGAAGGACGGGAGAGGACAGAAGACAGGGGTGAATGGAGAATGGTTGTATATGGAAGATGTTGTGATGCATGAGGTGGAATGGACGGGGGGATGGGGGGTGAGGTAGTGTGTGTGAGCAAAATTTTGACGCAGCCCGAAGGGATTTCTCCCCGTCCTCTCCTTTATATGGGGGGACGGAGAGGGGGGTCGCCGATTTAATGAAGCGGCCTTGCTGTGGATGTGCTGTGTCTTGCGACACTGCTTCTGACCCAGGGCAGTGGACAGGGTGCAGGGATGACCCGTCATCTAGGAGGTGCTAAGATGGGAGGGAGGGTGGAGGGGTGTGGAGTGTTTTCAGGGATGGAATGGGTGGGAATTATTTTAAGCCTTTTCCTTTTTGGCTACCTCCCTAGTAAGGGGGAAAAAGCCTTGGTATATGTATGTTATATATATATATATATATATATATATATATATATGTATACATAAATATATATATACAGGGGGGAAAAGCCTTGGTATATGTATGTATATATATATATATATATATATATATGTATACATAAATATATATATATATATATATATATATATATATATATATATACGTCTGTGATATGTATCCAAAATATCATGGGAAGGGAGATGGAGATCTTGCGAAGGCAATTGGTGGAGGGGGAGGGGCGTTGGATGTTGATGCCGCGACGATCGTTGGCGCGTAGAAGATGATCGATGGAGCATTAAAGTATTGGTTCGTAGAAGATTATCGTTGAAACGTTGTAGTGTTGGCTCGTAGAAGATAATCGTTGGCTGTTGGTGCAGTGACGTGCGGAGCGCGATGCGATGTTGGAGAATGGGTTCGTCCAACTCGTCTCGGTATTGGCGTGGAGGCGACGGATGTCGTGGATGCTGGAGAATGCTGTAAAAAGGTTTTCCTCATAGTAGGTGCTGGAGAATGTCGCGAAGTAATACAACGGTGCTTCGTAGTAGGATGCCGGATGAAGAGGGATTTGTTTGTAGTGCTTGTATGATGGATTGAATCAATGCAGCGGTGCTTCTTAGTAGGATGCTGGACGATGCAGCTAAGAGGAGTTTCTTCGTATTG
>NC_134777.1:78051134-78053634 GCF_046742065.1 Oratosquilla oratoria
TGACCTTACACACACACACACACCCAACTCCCCGCCCACGAGAGTTGGAGTAACGACTCGAAGCGCAGTGATACTGAAATTATTTCAGCCCTGGGCAGGATTCGAACCCGGACCACCGTAGTGACAGTCGGGTACTCTACCAACCGCGCTACCGAGTTGGTAGAGTACCCGACCTGCTGTAAAAGGGGCCATCGCAGCAGTGTGTGTGTGTGTGTGTGTGTGTGTGTGCGTATGTTTGTGTGTGCGTATGTATGTGTGTATTAACTTGGTCTTTGGATCACGTGTTGGACTAGTGATCGACAGCTATTTCCCTTCCGGAAGAGAGCTCAGAGCTCGTATGACCGATCTATGGGTAATGCTATGACCTTACACGCACCCCCCCCCCAACTCCCCGCCCACGAGAGTTGGAGTAACGACTCGAAGCGCAGCGATACTGAAATAATTTCAGCCCTGGGCAGGATTCGAACCAGGTACCGCTGGCACCACCGTAACAACAGTCTGGTACTCTACCAACCGCGCCACCGAGTCGTGTGTAATAGGTGTGTGTGTGTGTTTGTGTGTGTGTGTGTGTGTGTGTGTGTGTGTGTGTGCGTATTTGTGTGTGTGTGCATTTGTGTGTGTGTGTGTATGTTTATGTTTGTGTGTGTGTGTGTACGTATGTTTGTGTATATGTGAGCGTAGGTTTGTGTGTGTGTGTGTGTGCGTGCGTGTGTGTGTGTGTGTGTATGTGTGTGTGTGCGCGTGTATTTGCGTGTTTGTGTGTGCATATGTTTGTGTGTGTGTTTATGTGTGTGTATGTATTTGTGTGTGCGTGTTTGTGTGTATTTACCAAGTTGTATTTTGCGGGAAGGGGAGCTGCGCTCGTGGTGTCCCGCCTTTGTATCTCGCAGTGTCTAGTTTGCTTTTAAACTCATGAATGGTTTTTGCGCACAATATTTCCTTGTCCAGTTTATTCCAAGTGTCTACCATTCTATGTGGAAAACTGTTTTTCTTCACATCTCTTCTGTAGCTATGTTTTTTATTTTCTTTCCATGCCCTCTTGTGCTTCCCCTGTCCCAGTTTAACAAGTCCTCTCTGTCAATGTATGTATGTGTGCGTATGTTTGTGTGTACGTGTGTACGTATGTTTGTGTGTATGTGTATGTGTGTGCGTATGTGTGTGTGTATGTATTTGTGTGTGTGATTCACCATGGCCTTGGATCACGTGTTGGACTCGTGATCGACAGCTATTTCCCTCCCGAAAGAGCTCAGAGCTCATATATGACCGATCTATGGGTAATGCTGTGAACTGACAGCGGGGGCGGGCAACCTTTTCAGATTGAGGGCCAGATGAGACTTTTGGAAGGAGGTCGCGGGCCGGAGTGAAAAACGAAATCCCCAGAATTACTCTATTTTGTACAATACATTTAATACAATGAATAAATTATACAAGAATTGCATTGAACACCCTACAAATCAATGAGACTGCTGGTGCTGTTTGCCGTGAAGAAGCATTTCCATTTCTGGTTCGATGGTTGAGGTAGACAACAGAAGGTGGCAGTCTGAGAGTTGAAAGCGAAGGTGAGACTTTGTGTACTTCATTTTAGAGAAGAGCTATTCGCAACAGTAGGTGCTGCCGAACATGGCCACAATGCGTTGAACATGCGGATTGTATTTTTGAAAATTGTTAGAAGGGAGGACGATGTCGCGGAAGAAGGACAACGGAGAAGAGGTGCGGAACTTCGCCTTCATTTCATCGTTGCACTGCAGCTCCACCAACTCCATCTGCAGGGAGGCAGGGGCGTCTTCCACGGGGAGGTCAAAGGGAGCAGTGTCAAGCTTGGTATGTCAGACATGACAATCATGCTTAATAAATAAAATGATTTCGTTGACTATATTTAATAAAACATTAAAATTCTAACATTTCCTGTTCAAATAAATTTGTGTTTGCAATTTTGAAACCCTCCATTAAAAGTTTAGCAGAATTTAGTGTAACGTTTGGCTTTTTTGGTACTTCGCTAATCTGATCTAGCTTAATTTTCTACATACTACTACTACTACTACTCCATATTATTACTGTTTTCATGTGTTTTATTTTCGTACTACTACTACTACTACTACTACTACTACCACTACTGCTACTTTTTTTTTATCACAATACGACCTCCGTCCTCGTGGAACTGTGTGGTGGAAGCAGCAGGATCTGTCTCCCACAGATACAGTTCCTTGGCTCCTCTCCCGCCAATGACTGTGGTCGACGACACTTTTATCTATCTATTTATTTTTTTAATAATGCCTAATACAAAAGTTCATTTATCCTACTGTCAACCACCGTCTGCTCAAAATCTAGGTTTTGTATATGTGCTGATTTGGGCGGTGGGGACCTGGTACCTCTCAGGCATAGGAGGGCTGATCTTAGGAGTGAGAATGACAGTCTACATCTCATCCATGAAACAATGCTGCATTTTGGTTGTTGTTTCTTTTCAGCCATCACCTCTGCCAGCCGAGCGTAGAATGCCTTT
>NC_134777.1:78058634-78078634 GCF_046742065.1 Oratosquilla oratoria
ATAATTAAACAGCAAATGAGAGAACAAACTGAAGACTCAGTTATTAAAGTGATGAGACAGAAGGAGAATATAGTAAGAGACTTAGCTGACAAAAAGAAATGTATAATTATATTAGGAATGGAAGAGAAACATAATCCAGATAGAACCTCAAGAACCAATGAGGAAAATGAAAAAGTAAGCAGTTTACTAAAATTAGTTCAGGAAGATGAACCAGAAATTATGAAGGAAATTGAGGAAAAATTCAGGCTCGGAAAGTATAGTACAGATAAGACCAGACCAATTAAGATTAAATTCAGGTCACAAACGACGGCAGAGAATATCTTATCCAAAACAGGGAAACTAGCAACAAGTGAACAATATAAAAAGATATGGATAAAAAGGGAAATGAATAAAGAGGAAAGAGAGGAAAAAAGCAGAAAAGACTTGAAGCTAAGAAAAAAAACGAGAGCAGAACGGAGTCAGAGAAAGAGAGATTCTATTGGAGAGTAATGAATATGAAACTAAGGCAGTTCGACATACAAGAGAAAAACAAAAGGGAAACAGAGAACACAATGGAAGTGACAGAAAACTAAGAGTGTCTTACACAAATATAGATGGATTAATAACAGGATTGAATGAGCTGAATGATTATTTGAAAGAAAAAGAACCGGACATAATGGGAATTGTAGAAACAAAATTAAAAGGCCCACTACCACCCAACAGTGTAGGACATGATGCATATAATTATTGGATTAAAAACAGAGAGAAAAAGCAAGGGGGTGGAGTTATGTTCCTGACTAAGAAGGATATAAACGTGAAGGGTGTCATATATGGAAAGAATACAGTAGAGATGATTATGATAGAAGTGGAAGACAGAGATAAGAAGAGCAGAAAATTTGTGATAATTTATGTGCCTCCGAAAACAGCCTCATGGGAAGAGAGTGAACATAAAAGTATGTTAGAGGACACAAAGATAACATTAAATAAAATAATGGAAGATGGAGGAAGAATAGTTATAATGGGCGACTTTAATTGCAAAGAAATCTGCTGGGAAGAAATGACAGTAAAGGGTGGAGACGGCTCATGGGGAAATGCTCTACTTGAGATGATTACTGACCATACAATGACACAATGGATACAGGAGAACACCAGGTATAGAAATGAAGAAGAACCATCGAGACTAGACTTAATAATTACATCTGAACCTAGAATAAGGGACAAGATTGAATATAAAACACCAATAAGTAAAAGTGACCACATATTGATTGAACTGGAACTTAATGAAGAAAAATATATGAAAAGAAATGAGCAATATAGAAAAGGAAGAATGATGTATGAAAAAACAAACTTTGATAAAATAAGAGAATTCTTTCAACAAGAAAACTGGGAAGAAATATACAAAGAAGAAACAACAGTGGAAGAGAAATGGAATATTTTGACAAAAATGTACAAAAAAGGAGTGGAAAAGTATGTCCCAAGACAAAAACAAGAAAAAGAATATGTAAAATGCTGGTACAACAAAAGTTGTAGGGAGTTAAAAGACAAAAGAGACAAAGCCTGGACCAGATGGAAAAAAGACAGAAGACCTGAAAAATGGAAAATATATACCGGTTATAGAAATGAATATGTACAAACGTGCAGAGAGGAAAAGAGAAAATATGAAAAAGATGTCATAGAAAAGTGTAAAGATCAACCAAAACTATTCTACAGATTTGTAAACAATAAACTGAAAAACAAACAAGACTTGGAGAAATTAAGACAAGAGGGAGTTGAATACACTGAGGAAATGGAAATGGCAGAAATTATGAACAAACATTTTAAATCAGTGTTTACAAGGGAGAACATACAACCTGAAGAGATTGAATGGAAAGAGAAAGTCCCCCCTATGGAAGAAATAGAAGTAACAAAGAATGAAATATTGACACACTTGAGTAATCTTGATGTCAGAAAATCGCATGGACCAGATGATATAGCAAACTGGATTCTGAAAGAATGCAGGAATGAACTGGCAGGCAAAATACATAGCATACTAAACAGTTCCTTGAAAGAAGGAAAAGTTCCAGAAGATTGGAAAAAAGCAAATATAGTACCTATATATAAAGGAGGAAATAAAGAAGAACCTACCAACTATAGACCAGTCTCTCTAACAAGTACAATAGCAAAAATTTGTGAAAGAATTATCAAAAGTAGATGGGTAAAATATTTAGAAAAAAACAAAGTGTTAAATCCAAGGCAATTTGGATTCAGACAAGGACGATCATGCGTCACCAATTTAATATGTTTCTATTCAAGGCTAATAGATATAATACAAGAAAGAGATGGATGGGCGGACTGTGCATTTCTAGACCTAAAGAAAGCTTTTGACAAAGTACCACATAAGAAGTTGCTTAAGAAATTAGAAACTGAAGGAGGAATACAGGGAAAACTACTAAATTGGATGGAAGACTTTATGCAAGAAAGAAAAATGAGAGTAGTGATAAGAAACCAGCACTCAAAATGGGATGAAGTAATAAGCGGTGTTCCACAGGGAACAGTTCTGGCCCCAATAATGTTTGCTATATATATTAATGATATGGATGAAGGAATTGATAGCTATACGAGTTTCTTTGCAGATGATGCAAAACTACTGAAAAGAGTGAAAACTGAAGAAGATTGTGAATCACTACAGAGTGATCTAAATATTGTACAGGAATGGAGTAGGAAGTGGGAGATGGAGTTCAATACAAAAAAGTGTAGTATAATGGAATTTGGAAAAAGCAAAAACAGAATAACAGGAGCATATAAATTGGGAGAAGAAGGAATAAAAAAAGTAGAAAATGAGAAGGACCTGGGAATTATTGTTATGAATAATATGTCACCTGAGAAACATATAAATAAGATTTTTGGAGAAACTTATAATCTAATAAGAACAATCAAAGTTGCATTTACATACCTGGATGAAGAAATGGTGAAGAAAATCCTAATCACCCTGATAAGACAAAGATTGGAATATGCAGCAACGATATGGTCACCAAGTACAAAAAAATGTATAAAAAAACTTGAAAGAATACAAAGAGCAATTACAAAATTGGCACCAACACTCTCAAAACTATCATATGAAGAGAGACTAGAAAAACTTGAACTACAGACACTAGAGCAAAGAAGAGAGAGAGGAGATTTGATAGCTATTTACAGAATCATGAAAGGCATAGAAATTACTGATAGAGATAATCTGATAAAATGGGATGACAGAAATACAAGAGGACACGGAAAGAAAATAAAAAAAGACAGCTATAGAAGAGATTTGAAAAAGAACAGCTTTCCTCACAGAGTAATAGACAGTTGGAACAAGTTAGATGAGAAAGTGGTGTGTGCAAAAACAATACATGAATTTAAAAATAGTTTAGATAAAATGAGATATGAAGACGGGACCCTCACGAGCATAGCTCCCCTTCCCGTAAAATACAACTAGGTAAATACACACACACACACACACACACACACACACACACACACACACACACACACACACACACACACACACACACACACACACACACACACACACACACACACACACACACACACACACACACACACACACACACACATACACACACACAAACAGAGAGACAGACAGAGAGAGACAGAGAGAGACAGAGACAGAAAGAGAGAAAGAGAGAAAGAAAGAAAGAGAGAGAAAGAGAGAAAGAGGCAAACAGAGAGAGAGAGAGAGAGAGAGAGAGAGAGAGAGAGAGAGAGAGAGAGAGAGAGAGAGATAGATAGACAGAAACAGAAACAGAGACAGAGACAGAGACGGAGAGACAGAGAGAGAGAGAGAGATAGAGAGAGAGAGAGAGAGAGATTGAGAAGGAGAGAGAAAGTGAGAGATTGAGAGAGAGAGAGATAAATGAGTTGCCGAATGCTTGTGTAATATACTTGCAAACCCTCAAAATCTAATTTAGTTCCTTTAGGCACCTCACTCATTGAAGCAATACATTCATCCCGAAGCCTTCCTTTTGATGGCCGACCTTTTGCTGATATCGACGACCTCCTTATGAAAATTTCAAAGTTGACAGCATCGAGACGAGGTGATGTGTCAAAAGTCGCTCTATTCCAACGGTGATCCACTCGCTTAAGTTGTGAGTTTGATTTACTCTTAATGGAATTTTGTTTTTTGGTAATGATATCCTTTTTTCTTCTATTTTTTTCTTTTCGAATCTCTCTCTCTCTCTCTCTCTCTCTCTCTCTCTCTCTCTCTCTCTCTCTCTGTGTGTGTGTGTGTGTGTGTGTGTGTTTATGTGTGTGTGTGTGGCAGCATCATGCTTCCCTAAGATCTGATCTGTTTCTACAAAACTTAGTCATTGTTGAAAAAGGTGGAAAAAAGAGTCACGGGTCTCGTTCCGAGTTTATTCCTGACCAGGTGAAATGAAGGGGACCTCTGTTTTGCATAGCCCAAGAAGAAACTTCAGGGGAACTTTTGGAATGTCAATTTTGGGTTAGCTATCTGTGGGGTAGACTTACATAAGAACGTAAGAATGGAAAGGTCTGAAAGAGACCATAAGACTTACACCTGGCAGCTCCATGCCCCTTACAACCTGTCATCCCTATCCAGAAATTGATCTAATCTTCTCTTAAAACAATAAGTTGTTTCAGGGTTCCCTACATACTAACTAAATCTATTCCATTCGTTCATCACTCTGTTGATAAAATAATTCATGCGTATTTCCTTTTTCCTTCCTCTAAGATTAAATAGATCGTAGTACCCACGGGGATGTTTTTAAACAGGGACACGACGTCGACGGAAGCGATGATACTCTCAGCGTCAACAACCCACGGAAGTCTGTTGGGGAAATGAAGCTAACCTTTGGGGATGGATACGGTTAGGAGGTTGTTAAGTCAGGTCACCATTTTCAGGGTATCATTGATGAGGAGCTGAAGATTTGGTCGGAGAAACTTTCTTGTACTTTTTGTATGTTGCTATTTTTTTTTTTACTGAAAGATGTGAAAATCTGTTTCGATTAGCACTCTATAGAGTAAACTATTTTAATATATCTAGTCTGCCTGTCACCAGGTCATTTTACTTTATTCACCCAATACAAAACCTTTCACTAAACAAAGACAATGGAGGTTTGTTTGGTTCTGCTCCAGTACCACGCCAACGATTAACATCGAAACATAAAGAGACAAAGAAGAAGAAATATTGGAGATGATGAATGGAAGAAAGATAGACATTAGGGAAAAGATGAAGGGAGAGACCTCGGAGGGGGATATACCTTAATGTACTGTGGATCAGAAGAGAGAGGGAGAAGGCACGGGGTAGCTATGATAGTGGGACCAAGACTGACACAGTATATTCAAGAGGTGAAATTGATCAACAAAAGACTAATGAAGTGTACAATACAAATAAAAGGAAGAAAGAACAATATATATCAAGTGTATGCGCCACAACAGGGATGTCCTGAAGAAGAAAAAGAAAATTTCCTAGATCTTTTAGAGGAAGAATATAAGATTCTAGATGGCGATATAGGACTTTTGATTGGTGATTTTAATGCTAGAGTTGGAAAGGAATGAGAAGGGATAGAAAATGTAATAGAGACATTTGGAGAAGAGACAAGAAACTCAGAAGGCGAAAAACTGATAGACTACTGCATGAGAAACGGTTTGAAAATAATGAATGGCTTTTATCAAGATAAAGAGGAACATGAATTCACTAGATATCGATGGAACCAAAATACAGGGCAGTTTGATAAAAAATCAATTATGGATTACATAATATGTTCAGACAGAAGAATTTTTACCAATATAAAGGTAATACCAGGAGTGAGTTTAGAATCAGACCACAGGTTACTAGTGGCAATGTAGAAAAAGAAAAGTAATCAAAATAAAAAGTTTACAAGAGGAAGGTAAAGAGAATGCTTATAAAACTGAATTTACACAAAAATTGAAGAAGCAAAATGGTGAGGAAAAAGAAAGATGGGACACTTTGAAAGAAATAATCATTGAGGTAGCAGAAGAAACTTTAGGGGTAGAATGGATCGGAGGAAATAGGAAAAGACACACACCTTGGTGGAATGAGGAGGTCAAAAAAGCAGTAAAGAACAAAACTTTAAAGTTAAGAAAGTGGCTAAGAAGACGAACACCTGAAGGCCGAGCAGAATATGTACTGGCAAGGAGAGAAACAAATCTTGCAAAATATCGAGCAAAGACCGAGACATGGAAAGATCTGGGAGAGAGATTGACAGAGGATTAGCAGAAAGGAAAAAAATTATTATATGGTATAACAAAGTCATATAGGAAAAGCAAGGCAAAACAACATAACATTAAAGACCTAGAGGGGAATGTTCTTACGGATCAGGATGAGATAGACAACAGATGGACAGAATACTTTCAAGAGCTCCGAAATGCAGGAAATGAGGACAATGGCAAGAGACGAAGGAAGATTTAGATGGAGAAGAACATGATGAAATCACAGAAAAAGAATTTGAATGGGCATTGGAAGAAATGAAGAATTCCAAAACACCAGGAGTAGATGAAATATCAATAGAGCTAATAAAGGAAGGAGGAAATGTAGTACAGCAAAATATATTGAAGCTCAAATAACATCTATAGAGAAGGAACAATACCAGTGGAGCGGGGTAAAACCCTAATAGTCCCAATTTTCAAAGGTAATGGTGATGCTGGAAATTGTAACAACTATAGAGGGATTTCCTTCATACCCCACACCACAAAGCTATATGAGAGAATGATTGAGAGAAGAGTAAGAGACATAACAGAACCAATTCTAGGAGAGGAGCAGCATGGTTACAGAAGTAGTAGATCAGTAACGGAATTAGCTTTTGGACTAAGGATGGTGATAGAAAAGGTATGGGAGTATAAACTAAGCCTGTACATTGCTTTTATTGATCTACAGATGGCTTTTGATTCAATTCCTCGCGAAAAGGTATAGAGATGTATGGAGGAGAGGTATGGTGTCAAGGGACATCTAAAGACAGCTATAAAAATTTGTATTACCCCTGTGTATGCAGTGTTAGAACATCAAAAGGGTCAGAAAAGTGGTTTCCTGTAGAAACAGGGGTTAAACAAGGAAATGTGTTATTTCCTCTGCTCTTTATAAGATATATGGAAACTGTAATAGAGTATTTTAAAGAAGGTAAAGAAGAAAACTATAAGAACAGAATAATGGCTTAAGCAGATGATATAGCTGAATGGAGCACAGATTGGGAAGAGATCGAAGAAGACTGAAAATGGTGGAATGAGTGTTTTATAAGGAAAGGCATGGAAATGAATGTAGGAAAGACAGAAATACTGACCGTTAGGAGAAGAGAAGAACATAAGTTCAGCATCACTATAGGAAATAAGATGGTAAAAAATACAAACATCTTTAAATATCTTGGAAGTGTAGTCACTAAGGAGGGTGGAAATAAGAGGGATATTTCAGAAAGAATAGATAAATTTAGTGCAAATGTTGGAGCTCTCTGGCCAATAATAAAGGAAAAACATGTACCTTTAGAAGTGAAAAAGATTATTTTCAATACTGTCTTGACACCTACCTTAACATATGGTTCAGAAAGCTGGGTAATGAGCAGGATTCAGGCAGCGGAAATGAGACCATTGAGAGCCATAGTTGGAAAGACGAGGAGAGATAAACTAAAAAGCGAAGACTTAAGGAAAAGCATTGGCGTCTGTTCCATGCTATGCAAAATAGATGGTGCCCATGGAGGAAGAAAGAATTGCAAGGGGATGCTGGAAGTGGATGCCAGACGGAAGAAGGGCAAGAGGAAGACCGAGAAAGAGATGGAAAGAAAATGTTGAAGAAGCCCTCAGCAGACATGACTTGCCAAATATCGAAACTCTGAGGGAGGAAGGGGCCTTCCATGATAGAGCCAAATAGAGGAACATGCTGGGACCACTGACAGGGATAACGCCTACTACTGGGAGCTGAAGTAAGAAGTAAGGTTAGGTTAGGCTAGGCTAGACTAGGCTAGGCTAGGATAGGATAGATAAGGTTAAGTTAGGTTAGTCTAGGTTAGGTCAGGTTGGGTTAGGTGAGGTTAGGCTATTGGACAACGTAAGTTTTATGTTAAATATCCGTGTTTGTATGCTTCTGGAATTTTATTGTTTATTTTAGTTATGAGATTCTTATAAGGGAGAAAAGAGAAGAAAAAACACCGAGAACAGTGTTAACTTCCCAATCCAGTTCTTAGAGTCCCTTTTGTCTAACGTAGTCTCCACTTCCCAGCAGAGGTCTCCTCGAACTTCCCCCTCCCCCTCGGACCTCCAAGGATGAAAGGTGCCACTCAAGTGTGACTGAAGGCCAAGTGGTGTGGAAATCTTGCCTGTTTGACTTTTAAGTGGCACTTTGACCGAAGTCAAAGGCTTCGAGGGGCACAGGGGCGGTAAACGATTAGTGTCTATTGGCCATATAAAACTATAGAAACTTTTCAAAATGTTATCCCATTCTTTCTTCACCAATATGTCATGTGCGCATGCGCATGTTTGTGTGCGCGTATATGCGTATGATTCAACATTGATTTGGTAAACGTGCTGTACTCCACACCAGGGGTTCTCAACCTGGGATTCGCGAACCCTCAGGGGTTCTCGGGACGGTTTACAGGGGGTACGTAGATGACTAGGGAAAGATTACTTAAATATCTAAATCTGCAGAGAGAGAACATTGTATATTACTTTTTCTGTTAATGCTCTGATAAATAAAATCCTTACGATTTTAATAAGTTGATATCCATTGCTGTGCCAATGTATATTCAATTAGCCTTAATATATTGCCATTCTATATTCTGTGTCAGGTTAATGAGGGTAAGAGTCGATGGCCTGATGACTTGGGGTACTTAACGGGGAAAAAGGTTGAGAACCCCTGATCTACACCATTGGTTCCCAAAGAGGGGGTTTACACGGTCTAACGGTTCGTCGAACGCGGTTCGACAGACACGTGTTTAAAGTGATGTGTGAACGTGTGAACGGGGTATTTGGTTGTCGAACACGTTGTTCGACAACCAAATACCGTGTAAACCCCCTCAAACTCTTTTTGATTCTAACACACCCGCACGCCCCCATCCTTTTTTGTATCTATATGACATTATATATTTTTCTATTTATATATTAATAGAAAGCAGGGTGGGGTGACTGATAGAATTATACTTGCACGTATGTAATGGTGGATAATTGTTCTTGGAATGATTTAATTATTTTCATTAAACAATGATTTTTGAGATGAATTCACGTCCCCTTTGTATCCTCCTCACGCCCCTTAGTTTGGAAATCACTGCTCAAACACGCATAGTTGAAACAGGAAAGTGAAAATAAATATAAAATAACAAAAGAAGAAAGCCCGTCAAGTTTGAATGAGGATAAATATTTCTTCCCCATTGGCATCGTACACACCTAATATTTACTTTATTTTTTGTTTCACTTTAATTTTCACGCGATTTTTTGCACGCTGAAGTCTTCTATTTCCTATCTCTACTCGTTTTTATCTAAATTAAACAGGAGGGATTTTGTAAGGGAATGCCGAGTGGTAGCCCAGTGGGTACCGTGACGAATTCATGAGCAGGTGGTCGTGAGTTCGGTTCCTGGGACCCGCTGTAGGCTATGTCGTGTTGGTTCCCGACAGCCCTAGCCAGGCAGGGAGGCGACCCAACATCGAAAAAAAAAAAAAAAACCTGGCTTGCTGCAACTGACAGGGCTTTGCCCTAACA
Organism: Oratosquilla oratoria; assembly: GCF_046742065.1. NCBI lineage: Eukaryota > Metazoa > Arthropoda > Malacostraca > Stomatopoda > Squillidae > Oratosquilla > Oratosquilla oratoria. The sequence goes on from NC_134777.1 coordinate 78,068,309, forward strand.
GGGGTGAGGTTATGCAAGGACTGTGTCGTCTACCAGTCTCTATTTTACTCATTTACTCGTGTTAACTGACGCTTAATGTACATAATCTGCTCGCTTTATCTTAATAAAGATTCATTAAAGAGCCAAAGAACGAAAATTACTTCAGCTGACATAAGAGTCTTGGTGGGTGCATATATTAATGGAAGAGCTACTAATTAGGATAAAAATACATAGATTCACTGAAAAATGAATATTTAGAACCAACTCGTAAGTACCAGCGAAGGCAGTCTCTACGGATAGTCGGCATAATGCAGTAATAAATAAATAAATAGATAAATAAATAAATAAATAAACAAATAAATAAATAAATAAACAAATAAATAAAGAAAGAAAGAAAGAAAGAAAAAAGAAACATTGGTTTTGGGACATATTGTAAAATCTGATGTCCGTTTATTCTATCACAACATTTCTTCGTCCGGATACTTTTCTGAAACTTTGATTACTTGTTTGTTGACCTTTCCTCTGCATTACCGGCGTAACTTTGTCTTGACGCGTCGCATTTAACCCATTCAACTCCGATGACAAGATGTATTGTCATTTGTTAAAATAAAACAAAAAATAATAAAACACCAAATAATTGCATAAAACACCATAAAAATATGACGACTGTCCTCGCTTCGCTGCGAGCGAAGCGAGGACTGACGTCATATTTTTCTGGTGTTTGATCAAACATTTTGGTGTTTTATGATTTTTTGTTTTATTTGACCAAATGACAAGACATCTTGTCATCGGAGTTTAATGGGTTAATGATGATTAGATCTTGACGAGCAGTTCTATCTATCACATTTTAAGATGACCAGACGCTCAGGTATTTTTTGAATACGATTAAAAAAGATATTTGGTGTGACCCCCAACACTTTGTGCCTGGATCCAGGAAGAAACACCAGAATCACAACAATCCACCAGATTCCCCAAGGAGAGAAGTGGAGAAAGGAGGTTGAAAGGAAAAGGGGATAGGTTGGGGATGGGGTGCCTCTTGGGGTTGGAAGGAGAACTAATAACCTCCTCCTTACCTCCCTCTTTCCTTCCCTCCTTCCCTCCTTCCCTCCTTTCCCTACGTCTCAACCCTTCCTACCTTCTCTGTCGCATTCACTTCTTCAGTCTCTTTCTCCATCTCTACCTTCCCTCCTCTTCTCCCTCTCTCTTTTCTTCTTTCTTTCTTCTTCCTTCCCTTCCTCCCCCATTTTTTACTTTCTCTCTCCCTCCCTCTCTCGTTCTCCTCCGTTTATCTTCCTTTCCCCCTTACTTCTCTTCTTCCTTCTCCTTCTCTTCCTCCCTTCCCTCGTCTCTCCCCATTTCTCTTTCTCCCTTCCCATCCTCCTCTCCCTTCATCATATATCTCCCTTTCTTTCCTACCTCTCACCATCCCTTCTGTCCTTTCTCTCTTTCCCTTTCCTTCCTACCTCTCCCTTTCTTTCCTCCTCTCCCTCTCTCTTCTTCCTCTCCCTCTCACCCTCCCTTATATCTTTTCTCTCTCTCTCCCATTTCTCTCTCCTTCCTCTCCATTCATCAGATCTTTCCCTTTCCTTCCTACCTCTCCCTCTCCCTTCTTCCCCTCCCTTTCACTCTCCTTTCTGTCCTTTCTATCATCCCCATTTCACTCTTTCCCCCTTCCCTTCCTCCTCCCCCTATATCAGATATCTTCTTTTCCTTCCTACGTCTCCCTCTCCCTTCTTCCTCTCCCTCTCGCTTCTTCTCCTCCCTACCTCTCCCTCTCCTTCTCCCTTCCTCTCTCTCTCTCTCTCTCTCTCTCTCTCTCCCTGACTTCCTTCTTCCCTAACGTCCTACTTCATTAGAGTGCGCCTCTCGAACTAACGTTTCTTTATCTCCTGTGATGAAACGTGTACATCGAGCCGGGCGCAAGAAAATGCCCCTCGGAATCTTGATATAGGAAGCTAGCGAAGGATCTCGAACTCCAGGGTTTTGGGTATGAGTTTGTTTACGAAGTCTAATTACACATGAACCGTTCTTTCTTCTCGCTCCAACAGTAGCTGGAGCGTCTTACGACGTGGGAGAAGCAAAAAAGGGGAATTAGGAAAGAAAATGAGAAAAGGGGAGAGGAATAATGTAATGAGAATAGAGAGTAATGGGATAAAAATGGGGGAATTAAAATAAGCCAGAAGAAAAGGGAGAGAGATAAAGTGAGACGAAGGAATGAGGCTCAAAAGTGAGAATAGACGAGAAGGAAAGAAAACTAATGGGAGAGAGAGAGAGAGAGAGAGAGAGAGAGAGAGAGAGAGAGAGAGAGAGAGAGAGAGAGAGAGAGAGAGAGAGAGAGAGAGAGAGAGAGAGAGAGAGAGAGAGAGAGAGAAAGTGAGTGAGTGAGTGAGAGTGAATGACTGAGTGTAAAAGGAATGTATGGGCAAGAAAAAGAAGGGAGTTGGTTGGATAAAATAGGTTTAAGAAGAAAAAAGAAAATGAGCAAAAGCCAGTTTACTAACAGATTGGTTAACAAATATAATAGACTTAGTAACTATGAAGTGAGTGCTGAAACTATTGCTTGTTTTAAGGTAAGATTAGATAACATTATGGATAGGAAAGGCATGGAACTGCCTAGTGTAGGTCTAATGGTCTCTTCCAGTCCGCCCCATTTTTATGTTCTTTTGTTCTTTGGCTTTGTTTTGTTTTCCGTCCAGAAAGAACTAGCTCGTTTTACCAAAGAACAGACGGTGTTGGTTTCGTGTGGTTTGGACGAGTGCGTTGTATTCTAGAAATATACACATGCAGCATATTCTAGTACAATTCGTCTATGAATTCCTACATTAGGCATCGTATCAAAAAAGCTTATGTCAGGAGACGTTTAAATGTGTTCAGACTGAAGTCAGTGTATTCTATAATGTATTCTATAAAGCCTCCAGTCTCAATGAGGTCTACATCGCTTGAGATCCCTTTCAGTTAGGCGCTTCTGTTCTTGGTCAGACTATATTTAGCAATGAATATCATGTTCAAAGGTGCTGGAGACATCACTCAACCGAATAAAGTTGACTATTGTCATGGTACTAAGATCAATGGTCATTAGGATGAGGGTAAATGGAAATAGTGTCGGAAAGCACAAACATGATTCAAACTTACAACCTAAAAGTGACAGATATTATAAAATTGTGTCAATTCTGAGGTTCATGTTGGCCAGGCGGGGATGCGAACCAACATCGGCCTAAAAAACACAGCAGCTTGCCGCAACTGAGAGGGCTTTGTCCTACCAGGGGTTTCTCACTTCCTACTGCGTGGGAGTGGGGTGGTGAGTTTAAGTTTAGTACTCTGGTTATGGAAGAAATGTCCATTGCTACTTGCTGCTGTTGTTGCTGCTGCTAGTAGTGGTATTGTTGGCCTTGGAAGAGGCTGTTGGAAGAGTGTAATGGTGAAGTTGGAAAGTTCTCTCACCTACACCACCACATTTTTCCTCAGCTCTTGAAATGAACCCTTTCTCCTGTCTTCCCTTCACCCTCTTCTCCTTCCACTTTAACAAAAGTGATGCAGGCAAGGTCATCATATTAGGAGAGCAGGATAGGACTCGCAGTAATTGGACAAATTAAGGTTTAAAAAGGAAATAGGCAAAAACTGGTTTGCCAACAGAGAATTTAACGAATGGAATAGACTTAGTAACCATGTAGTGAAAGCTGAAATTATTGGTTGTTTTAAGGGAAGATTAGATAAGTTTATGGGTAGGGATGACAGGTGGCAAAGGACATGAAACTGTCTAGCGTAGGCCCTATGGTCCCCTGCAGTCTCCTCTATTCTTTTTATGTTCTTCTGTTTTTATGGCCCCTCCATGGCCTCTTCTTTGCCGCCTTCCCCTCTCCCCGTCTTTTATTTGCCACCTCTCCCACCCCCCAGACTTCCTGAAAATCACCGACCGATCAAGTTTTGTACACGATGCCTCCCGAGATGACTTATCGCAACACAATTTCCCAACCTGAGAACTTATAATTGGTTAAAACGAATATAAAACGCAATAAAAGAGACGTGGGAGGAGGAAAGGGTGGAGAGGTGCAAGAGGAAGTGAGCCTTCACGAGGGAAAGAGATGGCGGTAACGGTGAAATGTAGAACGAGGAAAGGATGTGAGGTGACGTGTGGGGATGCGGAGCGGTATGAGAAACACGGTAACACCCTCATCAACGTCTGACATTGTTTCTCAACCTTTCAAGTTTTGTGGACCCCTTACACTGACTTATATATTTAGGGGTCCCCTTGGTACAGGATTAGAAAGGATAGTCTCCTCTTCTAAACATCTAGTTATACTCGTAGAAACGTTATAACGTATTACACAAATCATCGCCACATTCTGAGAGATGTAATTAGTCAGGAAAAAGTTGGACATCTCGACTAATATAAATTGTGTAATCATGAAAAAAAAAAAAAAACTGAGCCATGGTAGGATTAACTGTAACATCTTAAATTTCCCGTCCTGTGGACCTCTTTGTAGGTTTCTGAGGAAACCTAGAGATCCGCGGACCCCTGGCTGAGAAACACTATTCTACGATGTACAGAATGAGGGTTGTGGGATGTCACGGGGTGGTGCTGAGGTGCGTGTGTGGGCAAGAGGTGACTTGCAGGATGCAGAGTGTTATGGGGCGCGGGGTGTGTGGAATTGAGTTGTGTATGTGGAGTGTGTAAGAGATGTGTGGTGTTTGGTAGAACGTGAGGCGATTTGTGGGATGCGGCACAAGTAGAGCGTGAAGTTGGGTGATGCGTGGTGTGAAGAAGCAGATAATGGGGGAAATGCGAGGTGACGTATGTAGTGCACAACAGGGTAGAACGTAAGTGACAGTTGACCGATATTGTATGGCTAGAGGGGACGTGTAAGGTACTGAACAATAAAAACATCAGAATGGAGGAGACTACAAGAGACAATAAGGCCTAGACTAAGCAGTTCCATGTCCCTTACCACCTATCATCCCCGTCTATATATTTTTAATAACTAATAGTTTCAGCGCTCTCTACATGGTTACTAAATATATTCCATTTGTTAACCACCACTCTATTGGTCCTATCCGAGAGTTGACATCTTGACGTGGTGGATAGGCTTGAGAATCTTAATGATTGCAAAATATATGTCGATAGAGAGGAAATCTCTGCAGGGTTACCCATATCGAACAGGTTTTGTAAGAAAGATCAGACAAAGAGCAGCTCACACACACAGTCGCAGGACCCACTGCTAAATGGCACGTCCTTGATGGCGAACAGGGAAATTCCTCATAGATATATGGGGTACCGTCATAATGACGGCGTGGGCCATTGGGCACCCTATAGATATAGAGCTTCACCGAATATAATGAATAAGGTGACACCAGAGAAATATCTCACCAGAAACCAGTCGGCACGGAGGTGAGATTACTGCCAAAACCACATCGTAGGACTGAACGAAGTCCGAAGAGCGGAAGAAAAGCTGATACAATTACAAGATGATCACCACCAAGACAAAGAAAGATCTAGTGGAGTAGGATTATTGATAAATCGAGAGGTTGCTGGTAACGTAGTCAAGTTCAGTAATTTATCAAACAGGGTAGCTTGGATTGTGATTAGGTTGTGTAAAAAGTACACTCTAAAAATAGTTCAGGTTTACGCACCAACTTCACAGAGTTCATATGATGAAATTGAGTCCTTCTATGATGATTTAAGTCAGATAATGGATCAAGAAAAAAGTACACGTTGGTAATAGGCGACTTTAATACTAAGGTGGGAAAGAAGATGGGAGATGAGACGGGCATTGGGAAGTTCGGATTAGGTGAAAGAAATGACAGAGGCGAGATGTTAGTAAATTTTGCGGAAAACTACAACATGAGGATAATGAACACTTTCTTCCAAAAGCGTGTAGGTCGTAAATGGACCTGTAGGAGAAGTTCAAATAGAACAGCAAAGAACGAAGTAGACTTCATATTAGAGGATGAGAGCAAGAGCGTTAGCAATGTAACGGTCATAAATAAAGTTAACATAGGTAGTGACCATAGAATGGTAGGTTGCACAGCTAAATTCAATTTCAGAACCGAAAGCAATAAACTAGTTTTAAGAAACAAAAAATCGGCCTTGCAAAGGTTAAGGATAATGACGAGAAAATTCAGTTAGAAATTAAGAATAGATTCGAAGCTTTAAGAACTAACGAGGACGACTGTCGAAGATATGAATTTGAATTTAGTGAATATCTTTCGGGAAACGGTAGAAAAAGTAGGAAGTACAAAAAGTATTAGAGAAAAAAAATATTCCAAAACTACAAATGACCTAATTAAAAGAAGAATGATCATGCAGATTAAAAGCAGGAGAGACGAAATAGAAAGAGTAGAATTAAACAAGCTTATCAACAAAAGGCAGAGATCAGAGAAAAGAAAGAGAAACATGGATGAAATAGAGGAAACTATTGGGAAAGGTAAAAATATTAAAGGAACCGAGCGCAAGCATGCTTTAGGAAGACAGCAAAACATATGCTTAAAAGATAGAAATGGAGAGATCATCAAATGCAAAGACAGAATGGTAAAAAGAGTTGAAGAATTTTACCAAGAGCTTTATTCGTCGAAGATCGTAGTTTAGTCAGTAAATTCATCTGTGGACGTTAGTTGTGTACCAGAGATTACAAAGGAAGAAGTAGAATTTGCTTTAAAAATATGAAACGAGGAAAAGCACCTGGGGAAGATAGTATATTTATAAATCACTTGAAAGACGTAGGGAAAGAAGTTCATATTAAGTTAGTTCAGTTGTACAGCCAGTGCTTACGTCAAGAAAGCGTTCCTGAATCGTGGTGCAATGCTATAGTGATTTTGCTTCATAAAAAAAGACCAGAAGTACCTTAGTAACAATTGACCGATTAGCTTCCTATCAAATGTATATAAAGTATTTTCCAAGATCCTTACCAATAGACTAAGTCAATTTTAGATGGGAACCAACCGAGAGAACAGGCAGGCTTTAGGAGCGGATATTCGCTTTTAGACCATTTGCAACCGATGAACCAACTAATCGAGAAAACAAGAGAATACAAAATACCTCTCTGTTTACTTTTTGTAAATCACGAGAAGGCTTTTGATTCGGTAGAACAAATAGCAATACAGACTCGCTACGCAAGCAGGGTACAAGCGAATAGATCGAAAGGGTTTTAGAAAAGACTTATGCGAAAGGTACCGCTATAATTCGACCACATCGAAAAAACGACAGAATACAATATACCTCTCTGTTTACTTTCTGTAGATTACGAGAAGGCCTTTGACTCGGTTGAACAAATAGCAATACCAAACTCGCTAAGCAAGCAGGGTACAAGCGAACAGATCGAAACTGTTTTAGAAAAGGCTTATACGAAAGGTACCGCTATAATTCGACTACATAAAGATACATAAAAGACCAAGATCGAGAAAGGAGTACGGCAAGGCAATACCATTTTACCCAAATTATTTACAGCTTGTTTGGAAGAGATTTTCAGAAGGTTGAGTTGGGAAGAGAAAGGTTTAAAGATTAATGGTGAATATTTGAACCACCTAAGATTTGAGAATGACATTATCCTTATTTCAGAAATAGCAGAAGATTTGCTGAGTGATCTGAACAAGGAAAGTTTCAAAGTAGGTTTAAAAATTAACAAGAGTAAAACCAAAGTTTCTCCTGTGGTGGTGGTGGGGGGTGGGGAATACTGCCACCAAGTCTTCCCACTTGAATCGTAAGAGGCGACAAAAACGGGACGGGGATAAGGACTAGGCACTCTTCTCCCTGTAGCCTCACAGGGGACATTCCTAAAAAAAGTAAAGGGATAAGAGGGTCTAGGAGTTTTCCAAACAGTAACCTAAGGTTTGGGTCTTTTAATGGGAGGGTCTCAGGAGTGAAGAGAGGACGAAGGGGGAGAAGAAGTGGCTATACTACTAAGTGGTGGTGGAGTGGAAGGAAGTTTCTTCAAGGTTAATGTGAAACTGGGAAGCGAGATGTGGGTTTTCGTAAGTGCATATGGACCTGGTAGTGAGAAGAGTGTAGAGGAAAAGGAGGCTTTTTGGATAGAATTAATTGAGTGCATAGAGGGATTACGGAGAAACGTCAATGTAGTAGTATTGGGAGACCTTAATGCTAGGGTAGGAAATGAACCAATAGACGGAGTGGTTAGGGAGTGTGGATTTCCATGAAAGAATCGTACTGGAGAGTTGATGATGGAGATGTGTCTTGAAAGAGAGTTGATGATAGCAAATACAGCGTTTAGGAAGAAAGTCAAGCATAAGTACACATGGGAGACGGTTGTGGATGAAAGGGTGGTAGATAGAGCGTTAATGGACTATACAGTGGTAAATAGGAGTATAGTAGGATGAATTAAGGATGTACATGTCCTAAGGGGAGAGAGTGGGGGAATGTCAGATAATTTTTTGGTGGAAGGTAAGTTGAGAGTGGAGGATAGATGGAGAAAGAGGAAAAGGACAAAAGGTAGGGAGGTGCTTAGAGTGAACTGATTAAATGAGAAAGAAAAGGAGAAGGACTACAAGAAGAAGCTGAGAGAGGAGTGAGAGAGAGTGAAGGATAGAGTAGAAGTAGGAGTGGAGGAGGAATGGGAATGGTTCAAGGAGGGAGTGACTAGGTGTGCAAAGATGGTGTGTGGAACAAGGAGAACGGGAGGGAATAGAAGGAAAGGTAGTTAGTGGTGGGATGAGGAAGCAAAGAAAGGTGTAGAAGAGAAGAAGCAAGCTTTCACAGATTGGTTACAAAATAGGACGAGGGAATCATATGAGAGGTACAAAGAAAAGGGAAGAGAAGTAAAGCATAAGATAAAGGAAGCAAAGAGGAGAGGAGATGTGAAATAGGGTAAGAGTATGACAGAAAAAATTGAAAGTAATAAAAAAATGTTTTGGAAAGAAATTAGGAGAGGAAGAGGAGGCAAATCAAGTAGAGAAGAAAAGGTAAAAGGTGCAGATGGAGAGATGATAATGGAAGAGAAAGCAGTAAGAGGAAGATGAACAGAGTATTTTAGGGAGTTGCTAAATGTGAAGGAGGATAGGGAGGGAAAGGTAGTTGCAGTGGGAAGCACTAAGAAAATGAGAGTGATGAGTGAGGAAAATGGAGGAGAAATAAGGAAAGATGAAGTGAAGGCAGTTGCTAAGATGATGAGAGCAGGTAAGGCACCTGGGTTGGATGGATGTCATGCAGAATGTCTGAAAAAAAGAGGTACAGTGATGGTGGACTGGCTGGTGAAGTTATTTAATGTTTGCTGGAGAGAGGGTAGAGTGCCGGAGGACTGGAGGAGTGCCTGTATAGTTCCACTTTACAAGGGGAAAAGGGACAAGTGTGAGTGTAGTAGTTTCAGATGGATCAGCTTGTTAAGTATAGTTGGGAAGGCTTATGGGAGGATCTTGATTGAGATGACTAGGAGAGGAACAGAGAGAGTAATTGGTGAGGAACAGTGTGGGTTTAGGACAGGTAGAGGTTTTGTGGATCAGATTTTTGTGGTAAGACAGATATGTGAGAAAGCTATAGGAAAAGGTAAGGATGTTTTTTGGGCTTTTATGGATTTGGAAAAGGCTTATGACAGGGTAGACAGGAAGGCATTGTGGGAGGTATTGCAGATATATGGGATAGGAGGAAAGCTTTTAGGAGCTGTCAAGAGTTTTTACGAGGGTAGTAGAGCTTATGTTAGGATTAGAAATGGCGAGAGTGAGTGGTTTGAGGTATAGATGGGACTTCGTCAGGGATATGTTATGTCGTCCAAGCTGTTCAATGTATAAAGCAGTGGTTCCCAAACTGTGGGTAAATTACCCCCTGGGTGGGGGGGGAGGTAACAAATTTTCGGGGGTAATGGAGGGATGAAAAAAAAACAAAAAAACATTGCGGTACCCGGCATTAGGATTAAGGTTAACTTAATACGTATAGTTGTAAAAAAAAAAAAAAAAAAAAAAAAAAAAAAAAAAAAAAAAAAAAAAAAAAAAAAAAAAAAAAAAAAAAAAAAAAAAAAAAAAGGGGAACCAGTGGTATAAATGGATGGGGGTGGTGCGAGAGATAAATGCAAGGGTAGTGGGCCAGGGATTGAAGATGTTTAAAGAAAATGGAGAAAAGTGGTAGATAAGCCAGCTGTTGTTTGCGAACGACACTGCGCTTGTAGCAGGATCAGAGGAGGGATTGAGGAAGTTAGTGATAGAGTTTGAGAATTTAGTGACAGAGTTTGGGAAGGAAATTGAAGATAAATATGGGTAAAAGTAAGGTGATGAGATATACAAGGGGAGAAAGTGGCAGCAGACTGGAAGTGAGTATTATGGGAGAGAGACTGGAGGAAGTGGATAGTTTCAGATACTTGGGTGCGAATGTGATGGGAAAGGGAGGAGTAAAGTTGGAGGTAGAATGCA
>NC_134777.1:78086134-78098634 GCF_046742065.1 Oratosquilla oratoria
ACGCTACCACTGCGCCGTCGAGCCGTGTGTGTGATTGTGTGTGTGCTATTATGTGTGTGTGTGTGTGTGTGTTTTTTACCTAGTTATATTTTGCCGGAAGGGGAGCTACGCTCGTGTGTGTGTGTGTGTGTGTGTGTGTGTGTGTGTGTGTGTGTGTGTGAGAGAGAGAGTGTGTGTGTGTATTTTACCTAGTTGTATTTTGCGGGAAGGGGAGCTACGCTCGTGTGTGTGTGTGTGTGTGTGTGTGTGTGTGTGTGTGTGTGTGTGTGTGTGTGTGTATTCACCTCGGATCTGCTGCAGTCTCTGTCGAGACAGCCAGATACCACCCTACGGCAGTGAGCTCAGAGCTCATTATTTGCCGATCTCTGGGTAGGTCTGAGACCACTCACACACCACACACCGGGACAGCAAGGTCACAACTCCTTGACTAACGTCCCGTACCTACTCACTGCTAGGTGAACAGGGGTTACACGTGAAAGGAGACAAACCCAACTTATCTCCGCCCGGTCGGGGAATCGAACCCCGGTTCTCTGGCTTGTGAGGCCAGTGCTTTACCAATCCGCCACCGAGTGTGTGTGTGTGTGTGTGTGTGTGTGTGTGTGTGTGTGTGTGTATGTGTGCGTGCACGCAAATTTTCTTTTAAATGAACCCCCTAGATCCTGTACATTCCTGTACATACCTACAATCACTCTTCTGCAGCTCTCAAGATCATCTTTGAAACACTGCCAAACAAAATATTAATAAATCCCTATTCCCTATTCTAATTTCATGTAAAGCACGGGTCCATTACCTTATTTTTACACGACCATTTAAGATTATCGCGCTTCCTTAAGAAGGAAATAGGCAAAAACCGGTCCACCAACAGAGTGGTCAACGAATGGAATAGACTTAGTAACCATGCAGTGAGCGCCGAAACTGTAGGTTGTTTTAAGAAAAGGTTAAAAAACTTTATGGATCGGGAAGACAGGTGATAATGGACATGGAACCGCCTAGCACAGGCCTGATGGTCTCCTGCAGTCTCCCTCATTCCTATGTTCTTCATCTTCATCGGGATATCTGTCTTTCAGTCAATCTATGAAGAAGATGGAAAAAGAAGACAAGTGTAGATCCGAGTCCATTCCTGATAGGTTTCTTTCTAAGGCTCTTAAAATTTACGTTCTTCTGAAGAAGCTTAGAGAGAAACCGATCGGGAATAAACTCGGAGTCTTCACTTGTACACTTGAATACAGGGACCTGACCAAAAATGATAGGGACCTATACAGACGCCATTTTGATTTGAACCAGAACTCAATATTTCTCCTCGGGAACTCGTCTCATATATTATCTTTCTGTTTGATAGGAAGTCTTCCTTTTTTAACTTCGGAGACATATCTAGCTCAGCTCCACCTCTTCCTCATCTTGGCGTATCATAAGGAGGCAGCTCCATTCTGCCGCACAAAAAGGAAATCTCTCGAAGCCTTTCCTATTTCTTCGTGTATCACTCAGGGAAATTCCCAAACATCTGTCCCCGCGTCAATGCGTCGATTTGTCTTCTTTCTCTACAGTCCTCAATCCTTCCTCACCTTCCTAAATTCTATTTTACATCTAGGTTCATGACCTAGCCATTTTTGTTGATTTTCTGCTAATTATTTGTTATTCGTGTTCCCAAGTCATTTCAAATTTCCAGTTTTTTCTATCATTATTATGATTTTTTTTTATTTTGGAGTCATGACCTCAATTTGTGTTTTCTTCTGATGACTTGTTATTCATGTTCCAATATCATATATATATATATATATGTATATATATATATATATATATATATATACATATATATGTAAATATATGTATATATATATACATACATACATACATATACCAAGGCTTTTTTCCCCTTACAAGGGAGGTAGCCAAAAAGGGGAAGGCATAAAAACACTCCCACCCATTTCATCCCTAAATACACTCCACACCCCTCCCACCCTTCCTCTCATCTGAGCACCTCCTATATATATATATATTTTTTTTATTATCGAACTCGTTCCTCTTTTCCGTTTACATGATCAGTTTCCTTTGCTTGTGTGTGTGTGTGTGTGTGTGTGTGTGTGTGTGTGTGTTTTTGTGTGCGTGTGTGCGTGTGCGTGTGTGTGTGTGTGTGTGTGTGTGTGTGTAGCGAAGTTGAAACATTTTAACGGACAGTTCAAACGTCATACACTGATCTAGCTCGATGAATGTCCAGAGCTGAATGTTATGAGTTTAATGCTTTGGGGGTAAGTTCCTCAGGGTTGAATAGAATCTTATGCTTTCGCCAGGAGAAAATATTTGAAAGTGACGAATTTATCTACTTCAGTTAATGAAGGAAATAGGCAATAATTGGTTTACCAACAGAGTGGTTAACGAATGCAATAGACTTAGTACCTATGCAGTGAGCGCTGAAACAATGGGTTACTTTGAGAAGATGAGATAATTTTATGGATAGGGATAACAGGTGGAAAAGGAAAGAACTACCTATTGTAGGCCTTATGGTCTCTTGCAGTCAAAGGACTACAAAGGATTACAAAGGAGGAGCATGCCGACAGGAAACCTTTTGGTCCATAACTAGGTTGGATGCGAAAAATATATATATAGTAATGATAAATAAATAAATAAATAAATAAATAAATAGATAAACAAAAGTTGTAATAATATAAATAATGATAGATAAAATGAATAAACGAATTTGTAGTGTTCTGTACTGCGTACGATAGTCATCCCTGTTGTTTTCCATTCTCTTATGCGTATCCCATTTGTAAGGTGAGGAAGAATGAATTCGAAAGTGACCATATCTAAGTATATGTTATATATTTTAATGTTACATTCTAATTAGTGAATGAAAATTCAAGGTTGTATTTGCTTTATTTTTTTGTGATGTATGAATAATGTATGATTTATGTTTACGACCATATATATGTCGACAGATTCATTGTTGGAACTTGTTTTGATGTCAAACAGAATTTGAAGAGAGAAAATTGTTCTCTCTCTCTCAATTACAGCTGAACGAGGAACATGTATCTCATGTTAGTCTAATGGGGATTCGCATTCACGTGCTTGAATGTGGCATGTTTAGAAATAATAGCTTGGAATTTGTTTTAAGTTAAATATTATTAATTATCTTGATGATACTGGAGATAAAAAAGATATTCCATGATAATTATAATACACCATGTATATGCATATCATGCCATTGCAGTTATATTATTGGTGAACTCTTTCATTGATATTAAAACAAGAATTAATTCTTTATATAAGTGCAGATTATGCCAATAAATTTTATCTACTGATGTTAATAATTTTGTTAATTTTATTTAATATGAATAATAATGTGGAGATTGGAATATAGATCTACTGGATGAATGTAATGATACTATGATTTCAGTCTATCTCATATGTGTAAGACTATGTAGGAGAATTATTTTTGCATGTAATGAGGATATGATAAGTGATATAGTTGTATGTTCAATATATGAAAATGATTATATATATCTTTGTCTATCCTCAGTAGTTAATGTGTGATGATATATTTAATAGATTAATGATAAGTAACTTGTCCATTCACCATTAAGAGAGGAGGCAGTGCTATTAATGTTAAGTGTTGTCCTCCCAAGTCTCTTATTAATTCACATATCATAGGTGGAGGTGAGTCGTGACAATAGGTATAGTTAAATAATAAACAAACAGGTAAATAGTAAATAATAATAAATTGACATATAAATAATAATAAATAAAAATCAAGCAAATAATAACCAACAAACAGACAAATAATAATAAACAAATAAACAAATAATATAAACTAAACTGCAGACATTACAGTATCTTGCTTAGGTGTTTATCTAAACGAATCTTAAAGCTTCGAACTGAACTACATTGCACTGCCTCTGCAGAAAGTTTATTCCATTCATTAACTACACGGTTGGCGAAGTTGTTTCTACCCACTTCCAAATCAAATCTATTTCCTGGCAGTTTGAGACCATTATTTTTTGTCGAAATCTCATTCAGTGTGAAATTTTGTCACTTTTGATGTCGTCAGTTCCCTTTAGGATCTTAAAGACCTGTATCAAGTCACCTCTGAGTCTACGCTTTTCTAGGGAAAACAGATTCATATGTTTTAGTCGATTTTCGTATAATTTATTTTTGATATTTGGAATCAGTTTTGTGGCTCGCTGTTTTACTTTTTCCAATCTGAAACATAAATCTAGATAAATATAACATATTATGTAAATTTGAATAACATTAAGCATTAAATAAGAGCAGAAATGCCTTTTTCTTGGTGTCTATTCAATTCTGTCATGTCTATGTAGATATATTAAATGTATATTGTTTCTTTTGTCATAATTCGAGGTGACTGTGTTGTAGAATTCGAGTAAGTTAATCACGCAAGAACGTTTCCGTCTGAATCCATACTGGCTATTACTTATCAAACAGTTACTTTCTAAATGATGTTCGATAGCATCTCTGATGATAGTTTCCGTAATTTTTCTTACGATTGAAGTCAAACTTATAGGTCTGTAGTTATTTGGTTTCTTTTTGTCACCTTTTTTGAATACTGGAGTAATGTTAGCTAGCTTCCATTCTCTTGGGATATCTCCGGATATGATGGATTTCTTCAAAATAATTTCTAATATAAGTATGATCGTATTCCATGTGTTCCTCTAAGCGCAACGATCAACTAAAATTTTCATTCTGGCTGACATATCAACTAAGGGGAATTCTCGCATTCTTTGAATTCAGAATTTTTTTTATTAACTCCTGAAATGCGATGATCCAGTCACACATTCATTCTGTTCGTTGCCTGGTGACTAAGAGAAACACCTCCTTATTCGTACAATTCTAACTGACCCTCTCAAGAAAAAGGTCGACATTTATCTTTGTATTTTCCTCCGTCGGCATGTCTTTACAAAGCCGAGGGAACTCTTCATACATTTGATGACTTAATCCTTTACAAAATTCAAGCTCGGTGGAAAGAGTGATTAGACGTCGGCAGTTCAGACAAAGGATCTGGAATTAGCCTTTCAAATCGGTCATTGGTCAAAAGAAAGTGAGGAATTGAGAGAAATCATGGAAAATGAAACGCCTCCCACACACTCTTTACGAAAAATACCTCTGGGAACATGAACCTGAGCTTCTCACTATATTCTTAGAATTTATGAAAATGGGACAAATTTATCTCTCTTATAAATACTGTGAATTTGTACTCTAAGTGTTACTATGAGACTCTGACCAAAGTCACATTCAATGGTGAATAGTCATCAATGAATATGAAGGAATATTTTCTGTCTTACAGCCGTTGTACCAGAACTAATTGGGGATTGGAGCTCCTCAAAGGCTCTACATACATACATATATACATACATACATATATATACATATACATATATACATACATATACCAAGGCTTCTTCCCCCTTACCAGGGAGGTAGCCAAAAAGGACAAGGCATAAAATCATTCCCACCCATTCCATCCCCGAAAACACTCCACACCCCTCCACCCTCCCTCCCATCTTAGCACCTCCTAGATGACAGGCCATCCCTGCACACTGTCCACTGCCCTGGGTCAGAAGCAGTGTCGCAGGACACAGCACATCCACAGCAAGGCCGCTTCATTAAATCGGCGAACCCCCCTCTCCGTCCCCCCATATAAAGGAGAGGACGGGGGAGAAATCCCCTCGGGCTACGTCAAAATTTATAATTATATATATATATATATATATATATATATATATATATATATATATATATATATATATATATATATATATTGGGACTCTAGGGCAAGTGCCCGACTGACAAGTGCCCGACGGCCATAAGCCCGACGGACATCTTCCCGACGGACATCTGCCCGAATGAACAGTGCCCGATGGACAAATGCCCGATTAGGACAATTGCCCGATTAGGACATTTGCCCGATTATATGTTTTGCTGTCATAAGGATTTAGTATGCGCTTCCTTTAATTATTTATTTTTTCCTCATGGTAAACATTAACAAGGTACAATAAAAGACAAAAGTAAAAAGAACATGATTTTTTATTTTTTATTATTTATGGTAGTTTGACAAGAAAGACTACTTAAGATTGTCTTTAAGTTTTGGAGATTACAGCTTCTCAGTGTTTTACAAATTGCACTGCTTAGGGACTAATGTCTGACGCTTTGCGAGGAAGACTGTCAGTGGGGAATTTAGTCTTTCACATATGTTTTACGAGAAATATTATTTAGGTAATAACCTCTTGATGACGCTTTATGAATGTCTGCTCGGAAGTAGAAGTCTCTCGTAAACTATTTACGAGAAAAAAAATTGAAAGCTTTAGTTTCAGTCTGTGCCTTAAGAGGAAGACTGCTTGAAGGTTGCGAACTCTCAAAGGCACTTTACGAGGAAGACTGCTTGGAGAATATAGTCTCAAGCAAACACTTTATACGAAGGATTGGGCTCTAGACCCTCTGACAATGGAAACTATTTTGGAATTGCAGTTTCTCACTGGCAATTTACTATGATGACGACCCAGGGACTGGAGACTTACAGACACTTCATTTCAAACCCTAGGGAATCCTTCATTCCGAATAGTTGATAATAGAAACCAGTTTATTACAGTAAGTTTAAGAAATAGCAATACAATATCGTCAAGAACTATTCCTTGATTGGTTTCAAACTCCATTAAACTCCGTTTACTTTTCTTTTAGCTCACGATAACTTGTCTTTAACCCTTTCTTCTGTGATCTGGCAATGTACCTGTTATTTATCTATTTATTCTTTTATTTTCACCAGGCTGTTCCATAACTTTGAAAAACAATCTTCCAGAGCACAGTGGCCTGTGACGTATGGTATATCCACCAAGGCTGCTGAACTACAAACATTTTGAAACGTTGTCTCTTCAAGGAGCAACAGAAGGGCGGCGCCAGTAGGTGTTGAGGCGGCATACTGATTAGACCAGGGGTGGGCAACCTCCGGCACGCGAAGGCCTAGCGTCCGACCCGCCACCCAGCTAGGCATTATTATTGCAATCCGGCCCGCAGAACTCACAGCAAGAGGAGAGAATAAGTTTACACTAAATTCTGCTCAACTTTTAATGGGGGTTTCAAAATTGCAAACACAAATTTATTTGAATATGAAATGTTAGAATTTGAATGTTTAACTAAATAGAGTCAACGAAATAACTTTATTTATTAAGCATGATTGTCTCGTCTGACATACCAAACTGGCTTCACTGGAAGAGATCGAAGGTTCGAGAAAAACAACAACAACAACAGCACTCGGCAGTTGTTGGAAATATTGGATTCATAAAGTCAACTTACAACATTATCGTTTTTGAGAATATTCTGTCGTCAGCAATCGTCAAATTTCATTCTTCAAATCGAGTTCAAAGTCAACTGTCATATTCATCACTCGTCAACCGTGTATTATCGAATTCAAGCTTCAAATCCAGTTCAAGTCGTCATTTGTCAACTTCTCAAATTTTCACAAACCTTCTGTGTGATATATTGGACGGTGTCTTCAGTTTATCGTTCAGGTCGGACAATCATGTAATTAAAATCATGTAATTAAAATCTGCCAAACAACATTCGCTGGCAGATACTGTTTTGGCGACTGCCCCTCACTGCACGGTCTATGATCCTGCCTTGTGCAAGAGCAGCCAGACGCCAGCGGTCAGTGTCCGTTAGACTTTCACGTCGATATAAGGTTCATAAGCTTTTTTGGTCAGTACAAATCAATTACAGTTATTTCTTATAAAAGATAAATTACAACTACTAAAATTATGTAGCCACTAATTAATTGTATCTAAATTAGATGACGTACATTTACAATCAATGCACCATTATGTCGTTTATTCATTGTTGATATACCTTATTTTCTTCCTTTTCAGCTCATCATGTCTGCGGCCCAGCGTGTTAAGAAGAGGAAAGTGGACTTCGAGCATCGGACCTTCAATCCTGAATGGGAGAAGTATTTCTTCATTGAGTGCTTTGGACAGGCCCAGTACCTCATATGCTTGAAGACTGTGGCTGTCCTAAAAGAGTACAACGTGCACCGCCACTGGGAGAGAGAGCCCCGATCGTCAAACTTTGCGTCGATGTCTGCCGCTGAGAGGAAGGACGCCATCGTTAGACTATCAGGCAACCTGCAGAAACAAACCTCGCTCTTCCGCAAGCAGAATGCTGAGGCCGAAAAGGTGACGCGCACCAGTTATGAAGTCTCCCGCATCCTTGCTCGCCGAATGAAGCCATTCGCGGATGGGGACTTCATAAAGGAATGTCTTCTCGCTGTAGTGAACTCCGTCTGTCCAGAGCAGCGTTCTGGCTTTGAGAGCGTGAGCCTTTCGTCCCGCACCGTTCGTCGTCGCATCGAGGATATGTTGGACAACGTACACGACTCACTCAAAATACGCAGCTCGAACTTCGTCGCCTTTTCCCTCGCTCTGGATGAGAGCACCGACACAAAGGACACGGCCCAGCTGGCCGTTTTCATCCGCGGCGTCACCGCTGATCTCCAGGTGTGTGAAGAATTCCTCCAACTTGTCCCATTGCGCGGCACCACCACTGGGTAAGACATCTTCGATGTCGTGCTTCAGTGTGTTGATCAACACTCCCTGGAACTCTCCCGTATTGTGTGCATGCCGACCGACGGTGCCCCGGCGATGGTTGGGGAGAAGAAGGGCGCCGCTTCGCTGCTAGTGCGCCACTGTGAAGCCGCCGGATACACTCAGCCCATTAACATGATGCACTGCATCATCCACCAAGAGTCCCTGTGCCCCAGGTCTACCAACCTCGTTGATGTCATGTCTGTCGTGGTGAAGGTCGTCAACTCCATCTTCTCCCGCAGTCTTAACCACCATCAGTTCCAGGTACTGATGGACGAGGTGAACGTGCACTACAACGACCTGCTCTACTTCTGTGAAGTACGCTGGCTGAGTCGTGGGGCCATGCTGTCAGAAGAACCTTCCCCACTCTGATCAATTCTCTGATCCGCGGTGGCTAGCTTGCCTGGCCCTGCTCACGGACATCACGGCGCACCTGAACGCCCTCAACATGATGTTGCAAGGCAAAGATATTCTCATGACAGACGTGTACGCGCACATCACTACCTTCGAGGTTAAGCTGCGCTTGTGGGAGGCTCAATTGGCTTCTGGTCAGTTTGTGCATTTTCCTCGCCTTGCTGCTTGTGCCCCTGACGACGTGGACCTGGACACTTGCGTTAGTGTCGTCACCTCTCTGCGTGAGGAATTTGCTTCCCGTTTTGCAGGAGTCAGGGTGCTGGCTGCGGACTTCAAGCTTTTCACTGCTCCCTTTGACTTCCCCGTGGAAGACGCCCCTGCCTCCCTGCAGATGGAGTTGGTGGAGCTGCAGTGCAACGATGAAATGAAGGCGAAGTTCCGCACCTCTTCTCCGTTGTCCTTCTTCCGCGACATCGTCCTCCCTTCTAACAATTTTCAAAAATACATTGCGCATGTTCAACGCATTGTGGCCATGTTCGGCAGCACCTACTGTTGCGAACAGCTCTTCTCTAAAATGAAGTACACGAAGTCTCACCTTTTCTCCCAACTCTCAGACCGCCACCTCAGTGACATTCTTCTGTTGTCTACCTCAACCATCGAGCCAGACATGGAAATGCTTCTTCACGGCAAACAGCACCAGCAGTCTTATTGATTTGTAGGGTGTTCAATGCAATTCTTGTATAATTTATTCATTGTATGCAATGTATTGTACAAAATAGAGTAATTCTGGGGATTTCGTTTTTCACTCCGGCCCGCGACCTCCTTCCAAAAGTCTCATCTGGCCCTCACTCTGAAAAGGTTGCCCGCCCCTGGATTGGACGTTGCCACAGGCGACATGGTGTCAACTAACGGGTTGCAAAGGACTACAAAGGAGGAGCATGTCGACAGGACACCTTTTGGTCCATAACCAGGTCAGATGCGAAAAAATATAATAATGATGAATAAATGAATAAATAAAAATTATAATAATATAAGTAATAATAAATAAATAAATAAATAAATGCATAGGTATATTTAGATAATAAACAAACAGGTAAATAGTAGATAATAATTAATTGACAGATAGATAATAATAAATGAAAATCAAGCAAATAACAATAAACAAACAGACAAATAATAAACAACTAAACAAATAATATAAACTAAACTGCAGGCATTACAGTATCTTGCTTAGGTGTTTATCTAAACGAATCTTAAAGCTTCGAACTGAACTACATTGAGCTGCTTCTGCAGGAAGTTTATTCCATTCATTAACTACACGGTTGGCGAAGTTGTTTCTACCCACTTCCAAATTAAATTGATTTCCTGACAGTTTGAGACCATTATTTTTTGTCGGATTCTCATTCAATGTGATTTTTTATTTTTATTTTTTGATGTTGTCAATTCCCTTATAATCTTAAAGACCTGTATCAAGTCAACTCTGAGTCTACGCTTTTCTAGGGAAAATAGACTCATATGTTTTAGTCGATTTTCGTATAATTTATTTTTGATATTTGGAATAAGTTTTGTGGCTCGCCGTTGTACTTTTTTCAATCTGCCAATGTATTCAATGAGATTCGGTGACCATACGGAAACAGCATATTCCAAATGTGGACGAACTAACGATTATATAGCTTGTTAATGAGAGATGGACTTTTGAAATAAAAAGATCGCGCAATCAGTCCTAGAATGTTATTTGCTTTCTCAGAGGCTGAAATACATTGCTTAGATGATTTGAGATTGTTACTGATAATTACGCCGAAATCCTTTTCACTATCCACTTTTGTTAATGAATTTCCAAATAACTTGTAATCGTAATTACTGTTATTCTATGTGCATAACCTTGCATTTACTTGTGCTAAATTTCATTAGCTACTTTTCTCACCATTGTCGTAGTTTATCTAAATCTTCTTGAATATCTAATTGGTTTAAGTGATTATTAACCATTCCGCACAGTTTTGTATCATCAGCGAATTTGGAGACAATAAATTTTAGTCCGTGGTCTATGTCATTTATATATACTATGAATAAAAGTGGCTCAAGAACGGAACCTTGAGGAACTCCACTCGTAACATTTTTCCATCTAGAAGTTTTGCCATTTAGAAGAACTCTGTTTCCGATCACTCAACCAATTACTGGTCCAAGTTAATAGGCTACCACTTATTCCGTGTGAAGCTAATTTAGTAAGTAGTCTTTTCTAAAGTCTAGATATATTAAATCTATATTGTTTCTTTTGTCATAATTCGAGATGACTGTGTTGTAGAATTCGAGTAAGTTATTCACGTAAGAACGTTTCCGTCTGAATCCATGCTGGCTATCATTTATCAATCAGTTACTTTCTAAATGATGTTCGATAGCATCTCTGATGATAGTTTCCATAATTTTTCCTACGATTGAAGTCAAGCTTATAGGTCTGTAGTTATTTGGTTTCTTTTTGTCACCTTTTTTGAATATAGGAGTAACGTTAGCTAGCTTCAATTCTATTGGGACATCACCCGGATATGACAGATTTCTTAAAAATAATTTCTAATGGAACAACAACCTCATTTTTCATTTCCTTTAAGATTCTTGGATACCAACCGTCAGGTCCTGGTGTTTTATTAACTTTGAGTTTTTCTGTTCTAAACATAAGACTTATATCAATGTGAATCCATAGATAGTAGTACGCTGGTGGAGTAGTTAAAAGAGTTTTTGCCTCTCATTCGCTTAGTTGTGGATTCGAATCCCGCACTTTTCTTCAATTCTCAACAGTCCAAGGGTACAGGGCAAAAGTGGCATCCTCGGCCGCAGTTACGCGCCTCCTGGCGTAGGCTCCTCACCGCCCCCATCGATAATCTTAAGTGACATTATAGTGTTTGATACAAAAACTAATTTGTGGTATTTAGTAAACATTTGACCATGTGGTAATGAAAGAATTATAATTTGTATTATTTTTTTTATTACTCTGTTTCTTGTCCAAATTTGGACGCAACAACGATTTATATTACTCAGCTGGTAGGAGCTCCATCCATGTTGTTAAAGTAGTGGGTTTTAGATCTAATGAAAGTTCCATTGACAACACAATGCCAACTGCCTATTCCGGAATGTCTCATCAAACATATTGGCTTTGCTGATGTCTCGAACACTTCACAACCGTCAGAGGTACACATTGGCAATAGAAAGGGCTCATTGTTAAATACCGATTCTTATAAGCTAGCCATTGAGGCTGAAAAGTGCTGATTAAAATATCTTTCAGATGTAGGTGATGGCTGATCTGGCTCTCTGCGTGCGTCCATTCACGTGGGAGAAAGCTGTGACAAATTGATTCCGATTTGCATCCGTTTGATGGCGTGGGATTGACCCAGCGCTCCAACTGTTTCGACACGGGAAGCAGTGCGACGCTGTTGATTACCAAACCGGGCCTTGAGGCACAAACGGGTCTTAATTAAATGTGAAGGAGCTCTTTCGTGTGCCTCTTTTATCAAAACCACATTCAGTAGTACAATTAAATCAATGCCAGAGTAGAAGGTCGATGAGGTAGTAGGG
>NC_134777.1:78103634-78126134 GCF_046742065.1 Oratosquilla oratoria
CGGTGGGGGCCCCAAGGAGGAGCGGCGGGGGCCCCCAGGAGGAGCGGCAGGGGCCCCCAGGAGGAGCGGCGGGGGCCCCCAGAAGGAGCGGCGGAGGCCCCCAGGAGGAGCGGAGGGGGCTCCCAGGAGGAGCGGCGGGGGCCCCCAGGAGGAGCGGCGGGGGCCCCCAGGAGGAGCGGCGGGGGCCCCCAGGAGGAGCGTCGGGTGCCCCCAGAAGGAGCGGCGGGGGCCCCCAGGAGGAGTGGCGGGTGCCCTCAGGAGGAGCCGCGGGGGCCCCCAGGAGGAGCCACGGGGGCCCCCAGGAGGAGCCGCGGGGGCCCCCAAGAGGAGCGGCGGGGGCCCCCAGGAGGAGCGGCGGGGCCCCTCAGGAGGAGCCATCCCATGAATTCAAGGGGACCTATGGCCGTTCGTTACAAATTATACGTTTCGATATAATGTAGTCTACGCTTCTTCGCCGTTTCGTCTCTTGGCATCGTATCGGTAGTCGATATTTTATAGTCTGTCAGCCTTTCGAAAGTGTTCCCCAAACACCATCACCACTGAGGTAATTTCAGAATCATTTTGAAAGAGAAATACATCTGAAAGTTCCTGTTATCAGACTTTGCACCATTTTTAACGAACTTCTTATATCCTATGAAGTAATGCCGCATGAATGTCTTTCAATCCTTATCGGATATCATATCATCCGAACACTCCAATTTGTCAA
The DNA here is from genome assembly GCF_046742065.1 of Oratosquilla oratoria. NCBI lineage: Eukaryota > Metazoa > Arthropoda > Malacostraca > Stomatopoda > Squillidae > Oratosquilla > Oratosquilla oratoria. The sequence continues at coordinate 78,104,341 of NC_134777.1, forward strand.
AGATATCGTCACTGTATTCGAATTGTTCATCGTTATCTCGAGTTGATTTGAAGGCGATCACCTTCCTTTGGAACTCGTGTATAGACGCTTTGACATTAAAGGTCTTGGTATCAGCGTACAACCCAGGAAACGTTTTACTGTGCTCGTACCTTAGTCTAGCTGCCAACACCTTATCTTTTTGGAACGTCTTCTTCGTTATACCCTTGGTAGCCATTAGCCATTTCCATAGGTGCTTCTATCTACACCTCTGTCTACGCTTCTTCGCCGTTTCATCTCTTGGTATCGGCTTCGTCGCTATGGCTTCGCCATGGGCGCTTCGCGCCCTGCCCTTTGCTCACGGCCAATCAATCGTCTCCGTTACCGTGACGTCAGCGTTCTCAGCCAATCAGTCATCTGGGTTGCCGTGACGTCACCACTCTCGGCCAATCAGTTGTCTCCGTTGCCGCGAGTTCACCACGTATCTGTAGTCGGTATTGTACAGCCAATCACCCTTACAAAAGTGTCCCCAAACACCGTCACCACTGAGGTAATTTCATAATAATTTTGAATACGATATATATATATATATATATATATATATATATATATATATATATATATGTATGTATGTGTGTGTGTGTGTGTGTGTGTGTGTGTGTGTGTGTGTGTGTGTGTGTGTGTGTGTGTGTGTGTAATTCATGGTTATATAATGTGCCCTTTTTTCTAAATTTTCCTTGCCTAGCTACGTTTCTCAGAATGTGGCGATGATCCATATAACATATTATAACACTTGTGTCACTAAATGAATAGAAAAATTGACTATGTCCTATCTAATCCTGTATCAAGAGATCCACGAAGCTTCCAAGGTTGAGAAATACGCAATAATATACTGTATATATTCCCGGTGGATATACAAAAATACTTTGTCAAGACTGTTTTCTGCTTGAGATTCTTTTGGTCCTTATTTCAATAATTTTCTAACGCTTCCAGGTACACGGTGAAGAGTTTTGACACAAAACCATCAGTGAGAATCTTTCTAATGAGTATCTTACACTGACGAATCCTTTTCTTCGTTTAAGTGATTGTGTTGCTTTTCTTTCATGATTCTTCCCAATTTCTCTTTGTATTCTCTGATTTTATCGATGGAGCTGCTGGTGCCTAATGTTTTTGTTTTAGACCAGGGGTTCCTAAACTTTTCAGCTCATCGATCCCCTAGTAAAGTTTAAGATTTTCTATATATCCCCAAACTATTAATTCATGAATTATGTCAGTTTATTATTATTATTGGTGTTGTTATTGCTATTAATGCTAATAATATTATCATTATAGTTATTATTATCCTTACTATTATTGTTATTATTACTATTATTGTTATTATTATTGTTATTATACTACTTTTATACTACGACTGTCCCTCCGTTATGCTGTCCCCCAACCCCTTGTTACTGTCCTGTACCCTTTCTCTGAATATTCATTTCCTTTTTTCGCCTACCTACCCTGTGGTGGGGGCAAAAGAATACTGCCACCAAGTATTTCCACTTGAGTCGTAAAAGGCGACAAAAAAAAAAAAAAAAAAAAAAGGGACGGGGGATGGGATTAGGAGTCCTACTACCTGTAGCCCCAAAAGGGCTACAGGTTTGGGTCTTTTAATGTGCGTGGATGTGGCACAGATGAGAGTAAAAGAGAAGAGATAGGCAGTATGTTTGTGAGAAGAAAGATGGATGTACTGGTTTTGAGTGAAATTAAATGAAAGGAAAGGGCAACTGTGAGTTTGGGAGTGTAGCTGGGAGATACTCAGGAGTGAAGAGGGGACGAGGGAAAGAAGGGGTGGCTATACTAGTAAGTGAAGAGATAAGTAAGCGGGTAGTGGAGTGGAAGGAGGAGTCATCAAGGTTGATGTGGATGAAGGTGAAGCTGGGAAAGGAGATGTGGGTTTTTGTAAGTGCGTATGGGCCTGGTAGTGAGAAGAGCGTAGAGGAAAGGGGGGCTGTTTGGGTAGATATAAATGAGTGCATAGAGGGATTAGGGAGAAATGTCAATGTAGTTGTATTGGGAGACCTAAATGCCAGGGTAGGAAATGAACCAATAGACGGAGTGATTGGGAAGTATGGGGTTCCAGGTAAAAATCGTAGTGGAGAATTGATGGTGGAGATGTGTCTTGAAAGAGTTGATGATAGCAAATACAGTGTTTAAGAAGAAAGTCAAGCATAAGTACACATGGGAGAGGGTGGTGGATGGAAGGGTGGCAGATAAAGCGTTAATGGACTATATAGTGGTGACCAGGAGTATGGTAGGAAGAGTTAAGGATGTACATGTTCTAAGGGGAGAGAGTGGGGGAATATCAGATCATTTCCTGGTGGAAGGTAAATTGAGAGTGGAGAATAGGTGGAGAAAGAGGAAAAGGGCAGAAGGTAGGGAGGTACTTAGAGTGAACTGCTTAAATAAGGAAAAAAGGAGAATGAGTATAAGAAGAAGTTGAGAGAGGAGTGGGAGAGAGTAAAGGATAGAGTAGAACTAGGAGTGGAGGAGGAATAGGGATGGTTCAAGGAGGGAGTCATAAGGTGTGCAAAGATGGTGTGTGGAACAAGGAGGGTGGGAGGAAATAGAAGAAAGGGTAGTGAGTGGTGGGATGAGGAAGCAAAGAAGGGTGTAGAAGAGAAGAAGCAGGCATTCATAGATTGGCTACAGATTAGGACGAGGGAATCGTATGAGAGGTACAAAGTAAAGAGAAAGGAAGCTAAGCATAAGATAAAGGAAGCAAAGAGGAGAGCAAATGTGAAATGGGGAAAGAGTATGACAGAAAATTTTGAAAGTAATAAAAAGATGTTTTGGAAGGAAATTAAAAGAGGAAGAGGAGGCGAATCAAGTAGAGAAGAAAAGGTAAAAGGTGCAGATGGAGAGATGATAATGGAAGAGAAGGCAGTGAGAGGAAGGTGGGCAGAGTATTTTAGGGAGTTGCTAAATGTGAAGGAGGATAGGGAGGGAAAGGTAGTTGTAGTGGGAAATGCTAAGAAAATGAGAATGATGGGTGAGGAAAATGGAGGAGAAATAGGGAAGAATGAAGTGAAAGCAGCTGTTAAGATGATGAGAGCAGGTAAGGCACCCGGGTTGGATGGATGCCATGCAGAATGTCTGAAGAAAGGAGGTACAGTTATGGTGGACTGGCTGGTGAGGTTATTTAATGTTTGTTTAAGAGAGGGTAGAGTGCCAGAGGACTGGAGGAGTGCCTATATAGTTCCGCTTTACTAAGGAAACGGGGATAAATGTGAGTGTAGTAGTTACAGAGGGATCAGCTTGTTAAGTGTAGTTGGGAAGGCTTATGGGAGGATCTTGATTGAGAGGATTAGGAGAGGAACATAGGGAGTAATTGGTGAGGAACAGTGTGGTTTTAGGACAGGTAGGGGATGTGTAGATCAGATTTTTGTTGTAAGACAGATATGTGAGAAAACTATAGGAAAAGGTAAGGATGTTTTTTGGGCTTTTATGGATCTGGAAAAGGCTTACGACAGGGTAAACAGGAAGACACTGTGGGTACTGCAGATATATGGGATAGGAGGAAAGCTGTTAAGAGGAGTCACGAGTTTTTATGAGAATAGTATAGCTTGAGTTAGGATTAGAAATGGAGAGAGTGAATGGTTTGAGATAAAGGTGGGATTTCGTCAGGATTGTGTTATGTCGCCCTGGCTGTTCAATTTATACATGGATGGGGTGGTGCGAGAGGTGAATGCAAGGGTAGTGGGTCAGGGGATGGAGATGATTAAAGAAAATGGAGAAAAGTGGGAGGTGAGCCAGTTGTTGTTTGCTGACGACACTGCGCTTGTAGCAGGATCAGAGGAGGGATTGAGGAAGTCAGTGACAGAGTTTGAGAAGGTGTGTGAAAGAAGGAAGCTGAAGATAAATGTGGGCAAAAGTAAGGTGATGAGATGTACGATGGGAGAGAGTGACAGTAGACTGGAAGTGAGCATTAAGGGTGAGAAACTGGAGGAAGTGGATAGTTTCAGATACTTGGGTGCGAATGTGACAGGAAAGGGAGAAGTGGGGGTGGAGGTAGAATGTAGATTGAGAGAAGCGAGTAAATGCCTTGGTGGATTGAAAAGTGTAATGAGAAATAGACATTTGGGAATGGATGCTAAGAGGAGGTTATATGAAGGAGTGATTGACCTAACAGCAATGTACGGGGCAGAAACATGGAACATGAGAGAGGAAGAGAGAAAGAGTTTGAATGTGTTTGAGATGAAATGTCTGAGAATTATGATAGGGGTTACTAGGCCAGATAGAGTGAGAAATGAGGAGGTAAGGAGGAGAACAGGGGTGGAAAGGGAACTGGGAGATAGGGTTGATGAAAGAATATTAGGATGGTTTGGACACATGGAAAGAATGAGTGAAGAAAGATTAGTAAAAGAGATGTGGAAGGCAGAGGTGAAAGGAGTGAATATGAGGGGCGTCCTAGGATGAGATGGATGGATGGGATGAAAGGGGCTTTACAGAAGAGGGTCTGTAGAGGAAGGACGAGAGAGGACAGAAGATAGGGGTGAATGGAGAGGGGTTTTGTATAGATGAGGCTATGATGCATGAGGGGGAGTGGGTGGGGGATGGGGGTGAGGAAGTATGAGAAAAAATTTGACGCAGCCCGAAGGGATTTCTCCCCGTCTTCTCCTTTCCTGCATGAGGGGACGGAGAGGGGGGGTCGCCGAATTTATGAAGCGGCCTTGCTGTGGATGTGCTGTGTCTTGCGACACTGCTTCTGACCCAGGGCAGTGGACAGGATGCAGGGATGACCCGTCATCCAGGGGGTGCCAAGATAGGAGGGAGGGAGGAGGGTGGAGGGGAGTGGAATATATGGGAAACGAAATGGGTGGGAATGATTTCTATGCCTTTTTCTTTTTGGCTACCCCCCGTGTAGGGGGACAAAGCCTTTGGTATATGTATGTATGTATGTATGTATGTATGTATGTATGTATTGTTAGTATTATAGTAGTTATCAATAGTGTTATCATCATTTTGATCCGTTATAAAAGGTCTAAATGACAATATTCATCAAGGCGACGGCGTTCCAATAATGATACAGATACTTTCGCATATACATAAACATAAGTGCTTTAGAATAAATATTTGTTATATATTCTTTATTATATTACAATAAGTAATATTCAAGCTCGTCATCTTGATGTTCATTCACGATGTGGTTGTGTGTATGTGAGATTCTCCCTACATGCACATAATGGGGAGGATTTTCGACTCGGAGTGAACTGACATGGTTTTTCTTTAAGTTTAGATATTGGTTGGTTGATTATTCTCACTCTTTCAGTACGGGAAGAGAACAGGATCATTTCATGCTAGCCATTTAATCTTAAAGACTGCCTTTCGACCCCATAGCAATCTATTGACCCCCTTTTTAACCCCATAGATGGTTTCATCGAACCCCAGCAATCTACTGACCCCCTTTCGACCCCTTGGCTATTTGTCGACCCCTTGGATGGTCTCATCGACCACTGGGGGTCGATATCGACCACTTTGGGAACCCCTGCTCTAAGTTACATCTGCCTGGAAATAATGGAAATGGATCAATCGTTTACCTGGGAATTTGTCAGCAACGAAACTAAGATCTAGAGTGTGACTTTGTGCTGCCATAGCTCTTTTCCCCATTGGCTAGTTCACTGACTGGACGACTAAACTGACATTCGTTTGTGCACGTTGGTAATCATTATGGAATTTAGATTAGATTCAATAAGCAGTGTAATTATTTGACAGTTTGATCTATTAAATCCCAATGACTCTACAGATTATGGTGTTTAGATAAGACCAAGAGCAAAGAAATGAAATATAAAATAACAAAAAAAAAAAGGTTAAGAATGACAAAACACGGATGAAAAAGTTAACAATGAACATACAAAAGCTGAAGAAGAGAACGAGAATGAAAGACAAAAAGAAAGAAAATTGAAAATAAGCGACGAAATAAAAAGAAGAAAGCGAAAAAACAAATGAAACCGAGATGTAGAAGAAAATGGGGAAGAAAACAAATGAAAATAAAATTAATTAAAAAAAGAAATTAAGGAGAACAGAGAAAAATAAAGCATAAGAACGGTAATAATAAGACGAAAATAGAAAAACAAAGAAGCATGAAAAGAATGATAATAAAAAAGTAGTAAAAATAGAATTAGAAGAGAAAGACATAGATATGTAACCTAATGTAGACATAAAGAATCAGACTCAAACAGATAGAGATGGATGCTAAAAAAAATAGAAGACCGAGACAGAGGTAGACGCAGTTGCAGATTATGGAAGTGATAGGGAGTGATAGATATGTAGACATATTAGATGGATAGATAGAAAGATGGAAAAAGAGAGAGAGAGAGAGAGAGAGAGAGAGAGAGAGAGAGAGAGAGAGAGAGAGAGAGAGAGAGAGAGAGAGAGAGAGAGAGAGAGAGAGAGACATAGTGGGATAGACAGACAGACAGAGAGACAGACAGACAGGCAAACAGACAGACAGACAGACAAACAGACAGACAGACAGACGACAGAGGCAGATAGACAGACAGACAGGCAAACAGACAGACAGACAGACAAACAGACAGACAGACAGACGACAGAGGCAGATAGACAGACAGAGACAGACAGACAGACAGACAGGCAGACAGACAGATAGACAGACAGACAGACGGACAGATAGACAGACAGAACGAGAACCACCACAAATGTGTCTCAACTTGGGTAAGACCTGTCCCCTTCGTATGGCATTCCGTGCCTTAGGGTAAACCATCGAGACGCAAGAAATATCATCTCTGGAGATGAGCAATTCCGCACGATGCATAATCCAGCATCCCTGGATGCACTGCAGGGCAGGCGTTCATCTCCCGCGGTGAGCATCAGAAAGCGTTTCCATTCCATAAGCCCATTCAATACTGCGACGTTCTGTTCTTGTACGGAAAATGATAAATGCTTTTGTTATGCAACCGTAGAGATGATGATCTTTGTCTGGATGGAATATTAATGGGTCGTGACCTTCGTTGGTTTAGGTTGTTGGTGAGGCCTACGCCATTACGCCACTAGTGCATAATGATGTATGAAAGTAGCTTAGAATTCAAATAATTGTACCAGATTCTATTTCTTGTTTTTATGTGTCCATTGCATAAACATGGGTCTCACTACAATCTCTCGAAGATGACCAAGAGTCAGATAAACAATAGAAGTGTGGATAACTGATTACCATAATATGTTGTGCACCAGTGTAATATTACTTGATATTGTACCATAGTATAGTGTAATATAACTATATGATGTACCATGTATGCATCTCCCTTATATAATATGTTTGGTGTCCATTCATGGAATGTCATCTGTATGGCAACAATACATGGGCCCATACTCTCTCACTTAACGATTTATTTTCCTCAGTAGCCGACCGGCTTGTGTACAGTTGATATCCCTGTGACTCTATAATTGCCCGACTGGAATGAACCTTCTTCTACAGTGGGGTTTTCTTCCACCCTAACAAGAACCTCCAGGCCTTCAACCTCCTCAATTCTACTCTGCAAGAAGAAGTGCAGCAAAATGTCCTTTATAGAAACCATTCTAGGGGTTAAAGGGAATATATTTGGTGGAGACATGTTTTATAATCTTCATATTACGAAGAAATGAAAAAATGTAGATGAAACAGAAATCAAATCTACAGGATGGTACTTAGAGAAATGAAAGCGATCCCTGTCCGAGCGGGTTAGAGCGTTGCTACTTGTGGCGGAGGTCAAGGTGACTACAGTGCGAACCCTGTCGCCAGCCAGTTGGACCACACTACAAAGTCCTCTGTAAGGGGTACTGTCCTATTCTTCTGACAGAGGGAGTTCGTGACGTCAAAATAAATCAAAACGTAGGCACAATTCAGTTGAGCAGTAGTCGTCACTCAGGTCAGGTCATCCGGGTAGCTGCTTCAATTAGTGATATGGCGAGTGGTTGTGTTACCGTGTTCAGCGCCGATGAGGTACAATCTCTACTTAGTAGAATTGAAGCCTTGGAGGATGCTGTAAAGTGCCTTAAAGAGGAGAATCGAGTTCTCCGCTCGAAGGCCCAAAATACGGAAGACAAAACTAGCTATGAGCTTGGATGGAAAACGACGAAAAACAAGATGCGGATTAGTGGAAAAAAGTCCTCACCAGCCCCGCTCGCTTGCAAGAACTCGTTTCAAGTTCTAGCGAATCTGCAGGAAGAAGAAGCAAATGAAACTCAAGAGAAGAAGGGAAGGGCAGACGCTGGATCCCTGCCCACAGGTAAGATTTTGGTTGTAGGAGACAGTCAAGTGAGGTACTTAGACAGGGCTTTCTGCGATAAAGATAGGAAACATAGGACGCAGGTGTGTTTCCCCGGCGCGGGGATAGGAGATGTTAGAGATAGGATTGAAGAGTGTTTAGTAGGGGAAGGTAAGGACAACATTAGAAATAGGGGAGGTGTTCCTGTTGTATGTGGAATCCTTCCGAGGCGTAGAGTTGGAGGCATGCGGCATTCCAGGGCTATTGCAATGAATTGCAGGCTGGCAAAACATTGTAAGGCCAATGGATGGGCATTTGTTGACAACTGGGACCGCTTTTACGGTAGGAACCATCTATATACAAGGGACGGGGTGTACTTGTCGCCCGGAGGATTTCGGCTCCTTGCTGAATCCCTTGAGCGAGAAGTAGGCATCCTACACGGTTTTTTCGGGTAGATTACGTGGGAGTGGGGGAGGAAGTATCGGAATATAGTTTAGGCAATAGAAGCAACTTAGAGAGGGACTGTGAAAAGAATCACCAAAGTAGGTGGAGGGAAGATAAATTTAAAGTTTACTATACAAATAGCAGAAGCATAATTAACAAAATTGATTTGCTGTGAGGTAACGCATGCGTAGAGAACTTCGATATTATAGCTATTACTGAGTCCTGGATCAACATGGCTGATAAACATTTCCTTCCGGAAATCGAAATAGAAGGATATATTTTTTTTCACAAGGATAGGGTTGGCAGGAGTGGGGGAAGTGTAGCACTTTTCGTTAAAAATACATTAAACTGTATTATCAACAATTCGATTAAGGAAGAGGACTGTACGGAATCCATTTGGGTAGATATTATAGACAAGAATAAGAAAGTTATTATTGGCGTTTTATACAGACCTCCTAACCTCAGCATTGAGCAGACTGATCCCCTGATTCATAAAATTCACAGAGCGTCCCAGTACAAAAACGTTGTGATCATGGGAGATTTTAATTATAGAAACATTGACTGGGAAACTTTAATAGGAGATCAGGAAACGAAGAAATTCCTAGATGTGGTGCAGGATAATTTCCTAAAACAAGTGATTACCGATCCTACGAGAGGAGTAAATACTCTGGACTTAGTTTTAACTAATAATGAGCACCTAATGAGTAACGTAAAAGTGGGAGATAGTCTAGGCTCTAGCGATCATCAAGAAATAAGATTTAATATTATTTGGGAAGAATTAAAAATTACGAATAACGTCCAATTACCAGACTTCAGGAGAGCAAACGCTGACAATATAAAAAACCTATTTGAAATTGAATATGAAATGTCATGCGGACGTTTCGGACATTGTCGAGTCTCGGTGCGTGACCGGGAGTCAGGTCATGACTTGAGGTCGGGTCACGGAGGGTAACATGCATACCTTGGGTCAGGTCATTTGGGGGCGATGGCTCAACAGACAGGTCAGCGATTTGGATGAAATGCATAGCAATCTAACTGATTTAATTATTAATGCACAGAATACATTTATCCCCCTGAAGTCAATACGGAAAAATAGTAATACTCCCAAATGGATGACGGACAGATTGAAACATGAGATCGGAATGAAAAGAGGACTTTACGTAAAAATAAAAAATGGGGAAACACACCTTAGATAAGAATATAGCGAAATGGCAAAGCTGGTTAAAAAGAATACACGTACAGCGGAACGTAATTATGAAATTAAGGTTGCTAGTCAAGCAAGATCTAACCCAAAGGGTTTCTTTGATCTCTATAGAACAAAAATAAATAAAGAATAGAACCAATTAAAAACGATGAAAGTGTCATGATAGAATCGGAGGGAAAAATGAATGAGGATTTTAACAATTATTTTCTATCAGTTTTTACCAATGAGAGGTTAGATAAAGTACCTGACTGCGATCCGATTTTCAGAAGGGATGAAGAAAGTAGTCTATCTAATATCAGCATTAGTAAAGTAGAAGTAGTCAAGCAGATTGAAAGACTTAAAGCTACAAAATCCCCGGGTCCAGACGAAATTTTTCCGAGAATGCTAAAGGAGTGTAAATTTGAAATCTGCGACCAGTTAGCTGAAATATCTAATAAATCAGTAGACACTGGTTTTGTGCCTACTGCTTGGAGGCAAGCAAACGTTGTTCCTGTTTTTAAGAAGGAAGAAGGAAGATAGATCGTCTATATGCAACTATAGATGCAAAAAAAAAAGTTTTTTTAATCGTGTTTTTTTTTATAAAAAAAACTTGTTTTTTATATATATTTTTAATCTCGTCCAAATTTGTTCAGATATTAAATATTTAGTGTATAAAAACAGGTGCAAGTATGTTATTCATCCCTTCACATATGTGCATCTATCTTATTCAAAGAGGCATCAGAGTATAAAAATAAACAAGTAATTGACTATATAAAGTCACTGTCAGATGCTGCAAGCTTGCAACAAGTGTAGATACTGTATATGGGCCAGTATGGCTATTGGCTGGCTACCTTACAAAATTTACCTTTTATCTTAGGATACTCTTCAAAGATTAAACACTCCAATTTCCCATAATGACCCTGGACGTTGCCTAAACACAGATCCACCACTTGGACAGTGGAAAAGGGGTTAACATAGTAATGGGGGGAAACTGTTGTACTCCCCGTCATTAGTAAGTCAGGAAAAATGTGTCGTCTGCTACACCATTTTGAGTATTTCGCTGTTTGTCACATTTTTTAAGGTAGTTACTATTTAGCAAAGAAAGAAAGAAAAAAAAAGTATGTAAATGAATAGACACAAAAATGTAATAAAAAAGAATACTGGGCGAGTTGCTATTCTTGTCCGAAACATTTTTAAAACTGTGCCAAAACTAAGTGGGGCAACTGTACATTGTAAAAAGAATAAAACACATCAAAACATGAAACCACAGAAAATAGAAGTGCCCTAACACCATAGAAAACCTTAAGTGAGGAGTATACTGATTTATTTGATATTCTACATACATACATATACCAAGGCTTTTTCCCCCTTACAAGGGAGGTAGCCAAAAAGGGAAAGGCATAAAATCATTTCCACCCATTCCATCCCTGAACACACTCCACACCCCTCCACCCTCCCTCTTATCTGAGCACCTCCTGGAAAACGGGTCATCCTTGCACCTTGTCCACTGCCCTGGGTCAGAAGCAGTGTCGCAAGACACAGCACATCCACAGCAATGCCGCTTCATTAAATCGGTGACCCCCCTCTTCGTCCCCTCATTGCATAAAAGGAGAGGACGGGGAGAAATCCCTTCGGGCTGCGTCAACTTTTACTCACACATACTACCTCACCCCCCATCCACCCGCCCATTCCACCTCATGCAATCACAACATCATCCATATACAACCATTCTCCATTCACCCCTGTCTTCTGTCCTCTCCCGTCCTTCCGCAACAGACATTCCCCTCTTCCCCAAAGCCCCCTTCACCCCATCCATCCACCTCATCCTAGGACATCCCCTCATGTTCACTCCCTCCACATCTGCTTTCAATACCTCTTTTACTAGTCTTTCTTCACTCATTCTTTCCATGTGTCCAAACCATCCTAATATTCTTTCATCAACCCTATCTCCCAACTCCTTTTCCACCCCTGTTCTCCTCCTCACCTCCTCATTTCTCACTCTATCTAGCCTAGTAACCCCCATCATACTTCTCAGACACCTCATCTCAAACACATTTAAGCTCCTTCTCTCTTCTTCTCTTATGTTCCATGTTTCTGCCCCATACAGTGCTGTTGGCACAATCACTCCTTCATACAGTCTCCTCTTAGCATCCATTCCCAAATGTCTATTCCTCATTACACTCTTTAATCCATCAAGGCAATTACTCGCTTCTCTCAATCTACATTCTATCTCCACCTTCACTCCACCTTTTCCTTCCACATTTGCACCCAAGTATCTAAAACTATCCACTTCCTCCAGTCGCTTTCCCTTAATGCTCACTTCCAGTCTACTGCCATGTTCACCCCTTGTACATCTCCTCACCTTACTTTTACCCACATTTATCTTTAGCTTTCTTCTATCACATACTCTCCCAAACTCTGCCACCAACTTCCTCAATCCCTCCTCCGATCCTGCCACAAGCGCAGTGTCGTCCGCAAACAACAGCTGGCTCACCTCCCACTTTTCTCCATTTTCTTTAACCATCTCCAATCCCTAACCCACTACCCTTGCATTTACCTCTCGCACCACCCCATCCATGTATAAGTTGAACAGCCAGGGCGACATAACGCATCCTTGACGAAGTCCCACCTTTACCTCGAACCACTCACTCTCTCCCTTTCCACTGCATAACCTCCCACAGTGCCTTTCTGTCTACCCTATCATAAGCCTTTTCCAGATCCATAAAAGCCCAAAAAACATCCTTCCCCTTTCCTATAGCTTTCTCACATATCTGTCTTACCACAAAAATCTGATCTACACAACCTCTACCTGTCCTAAATCCACACTGTTCCTCACCAATTACTCCCTCTGTTCCTCTCCTAATCCTCTCAATCAAGATTCTCCCATAAGCCTTCCCAACTACACTTAACAAGCTAATCCATCTGAAACTACTACATTCACACTTGTCCCCTTTTCCCTTGTAAAGAGGAACTATACAGGCACTCCTCCAGTCCTCCGGCACTCTACCCTCTCTCCAGCAAAAATTAAATAACCTCACCAGCCCAAATCACTGTACTTCCCTTTTTCAGACATTCTGCATGGCATCCATCCAGATATTCTAACATAGAAAAATTATTGTAATATGGCTCTTTTCCTTGCTGAGTTATTTTAAAACAAAATATATAAAAAAAAGAAAATATCCATGTTTTTTGGTCAAGTTAAAAAAAAAAAGTAAAAAAAACACGTTTTTTTTTTTTTAGCCGCATCTCTATATGCAACTACAGGCCAATCAGTTTGACATTGGTTATAGGGAAAATGCTTGAATCAGTAATAGTAAATAGACTCAGAGAACACATCGAAAGACATAATTTAATTCGTGATTCACAGCATGGTTTCTCCAAGGGTAAGTCATGTGTGACTAATCTTCTATCCTTTTACACTAAAGTATATATGGCGTCAGATAACAATGGTAATTACGATATTATTTACCTTGACTTTAGCAAAGCGTTCGATAAGGTGCCACACCAGAGACTACTAAATAAAATCAAAGCCCATGTCATAGGAGGAAAAGTGTTAGAATGGATTAGAGGTTGGATTAGTAACAGAAAACAGCGGGTCACTATAAATGGAATAAAATCTAGGTGGGGCAATGTTACTAGTGGGGTCCCCCAGGGCTCGGTTTTGGGTCCCTTGTTGTTCATTATGTACATAAACGACTTAGACGACGGGATAAATAGTGATATTAGTAAGTTTGCGGACGACACTAAAATAGGACGCCTAATTAGGTCAGGAGACGACGCAGAGATTCTGCAGGATGATCTTAACAAATTGTTCACATGGTCGGTGAAATGGCAAATGAACTTCAATATCTCTAAGTGTAGCGTGTTAAACGTAGGGCTACACAACCCCGAAAATAGATACAGCTTTGATAACACGGTTTTAGAGAAAACTGAGTGCGAGAGAGACTTGGGAGTTCTAGTGAGTTCGGACCTTAAAACCAGGAAACAGTGCATTAGCGCCAGGAATAAAGCTAACAGAGCATTAGGTTTCATTGCTAGGACGGCAACGAATAGAAGTGCAGAGGTAATTATTAAACTCTATCTAGCGATAGTTAGACCCATCCTTGACTATGCGGTACAGTTTTGGTCTCCGTCCTACAGAATGGACTTAAATTCACTAGAATCAGTACAGAGAAGAATGACCAATATGATACATGGACTCAGAAATTTGCCTTACGAAGAGAGGCTTTGGCACCTTAACTGACACTCTCTGGAAAGACGCAGAGTGCGGGGTGATCTAAAAGAGGTGTTCAATTGGACCAAAGGGTGACAAGGGTGATGCAAACAAGGTCATCATATTAAAAAAACAGGGCAGGACTCGCAGTAATGGTTATAAACTGGACAAATTTAGATTTAAAAAGGAAATAGGCAAGAATGGGTTTACTAATAGGGCGGTCGACGAATGGAATAAACTTAGCAACCATGTAGTAAGCGCTAAAACTATCAGTTGTTTTAAGAAACGATTAGACAACTTTATGGATGGGGATGGCAGGTGGTGATGGATACGGAGCTGCCTAGTGTAGGCCCCATGGTCTCTTGCAGTCTCCTTCATTCTTATGTTCTTATGCTCTTATAAAAGGTAGGAGGCTCAAAGACACAAAAAAAAAAAAAAAAAAAAAAAAAAGTGAGGTACTTTTATTCAACAATTTAAACATCCAAACCTCGTTTTCCGTAGTACAAGTGTTCACTCCAGCGAGTGAGGAGGGTCTAGAGCCTTCAGGCCTCCAATCCCTTCCCACTGTATGAGTAAATATCACCTCCTCAAGTCTCTCAAAGTGGGGCAATTCAACCAGCAAGTACACCATAATTGGAGTGACAACACAGACCTCACAGCAAGGCCGCGGTCAATCCTGCACCAGGAACACTTGTGTACAGCAGATATGTCCCACTCAAGAGGAAGTCAAGGACCACTCCAGGCGACGGGACCTTGAGGAGCAGACGAATGACCCCACCTTCAGGGTGAACTTCTTAATCTTATCTCAGATCACTAAAGAAAAGTCTGTTTAAGGGGAGGAGTAATCAGGTGAAAAAGTACAAGCAGTCAGAGTAAAGAGAGGAGGAAAAAGATAAAGAAGGAGAAGAAAAAATGGAAGAGAAAGGTAGGAAGAAGAAGAGCAAAACCGTGGGAGAGGAAATAAATGAAAAAGAGGACGCGGAGGAAAAGGTACTGCATGAGGAGGAGGAAGTGGTGAACGAGGGTGTAGTGAAGGAAGGAGGAAGGATGAAAAAAGAAAAAAAAGAAAAATTAATGAAAATCTATTGAAAAGGTTGTTTTAACAGAAAATGAGACAACTTTATGGATATCGATGAAAGGTGGCAAGGGATATAGAACTACCTAGTGTAGGCCTCATGGTCTCTTGCAGCCTCCTCCATTCTTATGTTTGTGTTAGCAGAGTATGAGGAAGTGGTGGATGATGAGGTGGTGGAGGAGGAGGAGGTAGTGGAGCGGAAGATGCTCTAGAGGAGAATATGAAAAAAAGGGAGGGGACAACTGGGGCAAAGAGAAAGAAAACGGCACAAGAGACAACACGAGAGGTGAAAAAAATGACGAAAAGAATGACAAGGTATGGGGGGGAGGTGAGAGAGAGGGGGTTTTTGATAAAAAAAATAGTGTAATTAATAAGGAAAGGAACAGAGCAAGTAAAACAAGAGAAAAACGAGGGGCCGAAGTAGGAAGTTGAAATGAAGAAAGGAGAAATGGCAAAGGAAAAAATAAATGCAAAAGGGGAGGAACAGAAGGGAGAGGAATAGAACAAAGGGTAGAGAGAGAGAGAAATATGATATAGGGGAGGAGGAAAAGGGGAGAAGAAGAGGAAATGCGAGGAGGAAGAAAAAGAATAAAACAGGGAAGGGAGGAAGAGAAGACGTGCAAGGAGGAGGAAGAGGAGGAGCAAGTGGAGGAGGAGGAGTAGGAGGAGGAGGAAGAGGAGGAGGAGGAAGCGTAGGAAGATGTGGAGGTGTGGTAGATGTTGAATAGAACAGAGAAGGAAATCATTTTAGAAAATGTAAAAAAATTAAAGGCGCAACGAGTGGGATGAAAAAAAAAACAGAAGAAAAAAGAAGAAGGAAGAGGAGGAGGAGGAGAAGAAGGAAAAGGGGCAAAGGCTAACAAAGAGGGGCAGAGAGAAAGCAAGAATGAATAAGGGGGAGATGGGGATGAGAGGAGAAAAGTGGGAGGTAAGGAGAGGAGAGGAAGAAGAGAGGGAGATAGAAGAGTCACAGGAGATGGAGGAAGAGGAGGGTGGGAACAAAGAGATGGAGGAGGAAGAAATGGAGAAGAAAAAGAAAATGGAGAATGGACAAGAAGTGGAGGATGAAAAGGAGGTTAAGGAGAAAGAGACAGAGAAGGATGAGGTGGAGAGGGACGTGGAGAGGAAGATCAAAATGAAAAGGGAAGAGGAGGTGGAGGAGGAAGAAGTGGGAGAAGAGGGGAGAAGGAGGAGGTGGGGGAAGAAGAGGAGATAGAGAAGAAGAGTTGGGAAAAGGAGGAAGTAGGAGGAAGACAGAGTAGGAAGGAAGAAACAGAGGGGAGGCTGACAATTGGGATAAGGTAGTGGGAAGTTAAGAGGAGAGATGGGGAAGGGTAACCGTCATGGAAAGAAGGAAAGGGAAGAAACAACGAAACCCATAGTCGATAGAGGAAGGGTGATAAGGAATTAATAAAGGAATGTAGAAAACCAAAGAGATAGAAGGGAGAAGAAAGAAAAGGTAGATAAGGAGAATGATTTCGAGGTGTGTACCCAAGGGGGTGTTTTACGGGGAGTACAGTAGCACTGCACTGTCTATGGCAAGCCCGGTGCTAGGAATTGCGGGCCTCAATTAGAAAATGGATAGCGGGGCCTCTACTCTACTGTACATGAGTTCGAAATTTATGTTTTATGTCGTGTAGCATACCAGTCTTACCCAAAAGGGATTAAAGGCTTGATATACTAAATATTGAGAGACAATCTGAAAGTTTTAT
This sequence comes from Oratosquilla oratoria, assembly GCF_046742065.1. NCBI lineage: Eukaryota > Metazoa > Arthropoda > Malacostraca > Stomatopoda > Squillidae > Oratosquilla > Oratosquilla oratoria. The sequence goes on from NC_134777.1 coordinate 78,121,187, forward strand.
TCTTTTAATACAAGTTAAGGACTGGGCTCAAACACTATCGCGCGGGGCCCCCTTGAGGCGCGGGGCCCGATTTGAGCAAATTGGTCAAATAGGCTTAAAACAGGCCGTGGAACTGGACGTGGGAAACGACTGGGGAATACCCGAGGGGAGGAACTGAGAAAGAGTGGCCACGAGGAGCGGCCGTAAGTATTAGCCGTGGAGATTGGTCCCAAAATCAGTCACATCTTTGATACAAACTTTTCTCGCGTGCCAATGGAGTAAAATTATAGGCCTACATGTGAGTATGCCGCCCACCTCCCTTCATCGCAGCATGCGGTTACCAATGGTCATACAAGAGAGATTGGGGATTTATTAACTATATTTTAAGGTGAGCTCTAGGTTTCGCGTACCGGAGAAAAATCGTGTGTCAGGTTTTGCACGCGTGCCAAGGGTTGCCCACCCCTGTCTTAGGGAGTGTCTGAGATGGAGTTTCCAAACGGAGTACGTTGTGTAAGTGTCCTTGGACAGCGTCGAAGAGAGAGGCCTTTTGGTGGGAGTAGCTGTAGAAGGATGACAGAGGAGGGGGCAGGTTAGAGAAATAGTACAGGCGAGAGTCAAAGAAGAGATGCAGAGGGGAGACGGAGAGGGTAAGAGGCCTTGGAGAAATACAAAGGGGAGAGACAGAGAGGAGATGGGGTTTGTTAAAGAGGAAGGGAAGAGATAAAGTGGGAAGAATGAGAGGGAAGATGAAGGTGGTTAAGTAAAGAGGAATTGTGCTATTATTACAAGGACGCCTCAAACTGGCCAGTCACTTGCGCTTCTTCCGTAGTGATCAAAATGATGTGAATTGCACAGAAACCACCTGATGACACTAAATAGTGGTGGTTGGACAATACCAAATGAAGACCCTTTAGCTAAATAAAGTCATCTGGTGTAGGGCAAAATATACTTCGTAAATCAGCGATTCTTAACAAGGGGTAAAATTACCCCCTGGGTAAAAAGAATCACTTGGTGGTGAGTAAATATAATAGTAATCGAAAATTTGATATTGATTCTAAAAAACATTATTACCAACTAACATATAGGCCTGTATGTTTTCTTTCCCGATCAAATATTATTTATATCTGAGTTTTAATAATTCAAAAACGTTTTTCTTTTTCTTGTTGAAACACCTTCATACAGTATTGAAGGTATTTTTTGCCTATTTGCTTGTTTTTCTCTGTCGTTATATTGGTTATGCAATTTTATATGGGTGTTACGGGGGAAATAGTTAAATGCATCAAACAAACCAGTTGCTGTAAAGGAAGTCACGTTAGCAAAGGTTTCCTTTTAGGTTATTCTTACCTCGCTACTTTTACTCGTTAGGTTATTCTTAGTTACTCTTAGCTTCATAAAATCATTCGCGTTGTAAGGAAACCGATGTCGACGTCACTGAACGTAAGTCACGATCATTTCTATATTATCCCTTGCCTAAAACCAGACGATTTTATTCAGTTGAGGCTCGTTTCAAAGTATCGACTTTTCGCCGTGTGCCGTCCACGACACGACATCGTGCTCTCAAACAATTGTGTCTATGGACGCTTTCACACGTGGTCGTAGTCGTGATATGTGAAAGCGTCCATAGACACCTATGATTCTTTGAGAAAATGACGTCGTGTCGTAGACTGTGCACGGCGAAAGTCGATACGTGTGAAATAAGCCTGACTGTGAATTCCTAGGGAAAAGAGCTTTGAACAGTCTCAATCAACCCCAATGTAGATCCTCTAGTCGTCGTCATACAAATTCATTCAGCTGCCATCCAACAAAAGAAGCAGAACTATGTCGACGAACTCCTTCATCTTGGTAATGTGGTTTATATATATTTATTCTGGTTGACAGAAACTATAATAAAGAATGGATCATGGCCCAGTTATTTAACATAGTGAATGACCATTAATGACTGTTATGGCGGTTACACGAATCCTTAAGAACTTAAGAACATAAGAATGGAGGAGACTGCAAGAGACCGTAAGGCCTACACTAGGCAGTTCCATGCCCCTTACCACCTGTCATCTCTTTCTATAAAGTTATCTAATTTTCTCTTAAAGCAACCAATTGGTTTAATGCTCACTACATGGCTACTAAGTCTATACTATTCGTTAACCGTTCTGTTGGTGAACCAGTTATTGTCTATTTCCTATTCAAACAAAAATTTGTTCAATATGAATCCATTACTACAAGTTCTGCCCTACTTAACTTCGGTTGTTCGCGTTCCATGGCCGGCGGTTGTAAGTGACGGCTTCCATTGGCAGGATTGTTGTCTTTTGTGGTTGTTGGCTGATGAGCGGTGATGGTAAAGTGTCTGTGACGCGTGAGGACCTCTGATCGCCTGTTGGAAGACAAAGAGATAATCAGAATTCACCACATGGGACATTTCTGCCTCCACCAATCAAGCTCTTTCCATTCTCCCAAGATCCTCTTCTCTCTCCCCACCGCCTTTTATCTCCCATTCCTAGTGCAGTTGGGGGAGTTGTTGGTTACTGGCCTAATCTTCTTTTATGAGCTCATTTTTGTTTGTTTCACTAACCAAATAATTAGTTATTTGAACTTGCTTTTGTTCTTTTCCAAGCCCCTTATTGTATCCGAAACTTTTTGTGTTCGCTTTCAGCGATGTCTTATTTTTAACATGAAGACCTTGACCTTTATTCAAATCCTTTTTCTTTCTTCACCCGAATCTCATTTTTTGTTACCTAAGCCTCTGTGGCCTTTTTGAATTGTTCTTCTCTAACCCTCTAGTCTTTCGTTTCTCGTTATTTCCCAGTTCTTTATTTCCTTTAGTCCTTCACAGAAGTTCGAGTTTTGTATTGCTTGCGTCATCAAGGCCAACTGATCCCATTGAGAATGGGGAAGACCGAGAGGGAGCGAAAAAGGAGAAAGGAAAGGATGGGGATGGTAGGAGAGAGAGAAAGAGAGAAAAGAAAAGGAAGGAAAAAACTAATGCTGCACAAAAGATACCGTATGGTGGTCAGAATCGGTGAGAGGAGTGAGGCCGAAAGGTTGACGGGATTTTGAACAGAAAAAGGGTAAAAGGAAGAAGGGAAGAAGGGGAAAGAGAAGAGACAGCTTGTGAGAAGCTACAACAAAATGAAGAGTTTCGGTGGCTAAAGGGATGTACAAGAAGGTGAGAGCAACCTGAAGTGGGACGAAGGAAATACGATACGGAAAAGGAAATTGAAGGATGAGGGAAAGGGAAAAGAGATAAGATGTGAAAGGGCATACTGAGTTCACTGATCTTTGTCAAACGAAATTTTAACTTGAGACAGTGAAACGTTAACTATTCCTGGTATTGCATTTCCTCCTTATGTTCTCTTCTGCGAAGTCTCGATCCGATCCATGAAGGTTGTGTGCTTGTAAAGCGTACAAATTTGTCCGCACAAACTTATCCTTCACACAATTTCACCTAAAACGAAAAACATCATTATGGTGAATGAACAGTCTATCCATAATTCTAGATGAATATCTCACTACGATGGGATCCTTTGCATATTTCATTGATTAATCCTAGATGATTTTAATCGGCAAAAAGGCTAGCAAGATTCTTTACTTAAAGTATGGTTGCCCTCAATAAATGTCCTATCTATTGTTGCAGAAGACAGTCAAGGAGAAAGATTCTGAATAAAATGTGAAGGGGGAACCAATTTATTGTAGAAGTGGTAATGTCATATCAAAGATTCGATTACTATGTCCTTCAGGATATTCGTTGACCTCGATAAATAGTACACCAGCACGTTAGACCAAATACATTAGGTAATCCATATTAACCAGATTAAAAGCGTTGAATATTTGGTGTTTCAGATCATGCTAAGTAGTTTTATTCAGTTACGACAGATCTCTTGATATTGAAGTCTCCTTGGTTATATCTAGACTTCTTAGGTAAATGAAAATGGTTGTCATCACTCAGAACAAAGTTTATATGAATGACACAATGTTGATGTTTAGGATCAATTATCGTGGAGCCCTGTGTAACGTAACGTAAAAAAAAAAAAAAAAAAAAATCGGAGAGTAATATAACGTAATATAACCTAACTTAACCTAACCTAACGTAACCGGAGCAGACACTAAAATTTGGTGCTAGGAGTAAGATTCATGTCTTATTCTCTGTACGTTTGTACTTTACTAGCATCGCTTGATGCATTGATCAGACAAAACACACACACACACACACACACACACACACACACACACACACACACACACACACACACACACACACACACACACACACACACACACACACACACACAAGAAATGAATAAAGAGGAAAGAGAGGAAGAAAAAAATGAAAAGGGAAGAAGCTAAAGAAAAAAACGAGAACAAAACGGAGTCAGAAAAAGAAGAATTCTATTGGAGAGTAGTGAATATGAAAGTGAGGAAATGGACCATAACAGAGAGAAACAAAAAAGAAACAGAAAATACAATGGAAATAACAGAAAGTTAAGAGTGTCCTACACAAATATAGATGGATTAATAACAGGACTGAATGAACTGAACGAGTATCTGAAGGAAAAAGAACCGGACATAATGGGAATTGTACAGGCAAAATTAAAAGGTCCACTACCACCCAACAGCATAGGACACAATGCATATAATTATTGGATTCGAAACAGAGAGATAAAACAAGGGGGTGGAGTTATGTTCCTGACTAAGAAGGATATAAACGTGAAGAGTGTCCCATATGGAAAGAATAGAGTAGAGATGATTATGATAGAAGTAGAAGACAGAGATAAGAGGAGCAGAAATTTTGTAATAAACTACGTGCCCCCAAAAACTGCCTCGTGGGAAGAGAGTGAACATAAAAGTATTTTAGAAGACACAAGAATAACATTAAACAAGATAATGGAAGATGGAGGAAGAATAGTTATGATGGGCGACTTTAATTGCAAAGAAGTCTGCTGGGAAGAGATGACAAGACTCATGGGGAAATGTTCTA
>NC_134777.1:78141134-78148634 GCF_046742065.1 Oratosquilla oratoria
AAGGATAAGGCAGCAAGATTCCTGAATCACTTTGCAAGCGCGAGCTCCTCAACCAGCCTTCCCGCTGGAAAGCGTAATTCCCGGGCGGCCCAAGAAGACCAAATGGATCTCTTCCCCCCAAGGGTAGGACACAAACCTCACTCTCTTCAAGCTGAGGTGGGCCCTTAGGGTCACAAAAGCCACCAAGAAGTCCCCAGGAGCGAACCAAATCACGTACCTACTGCGGCACCTTCCCCCCTCCTACCAACGAGCCCTACTGGCGATCTACAACAACTGTTGGAGGGAAGGGGTGGTGCCAACGCCATGGAAACATACAATCGTGGTCCCCATCCCCAAGGCGGGCAAGAAAAGGAACCTAGTGGAAAACTACAGGCCCGTGGCCCTTACCTCCCACGTAGGAAAGGTCTATGAGAAGATTGTCCTAAACCGCCTCAGCCACCATGTGGAAGCAAACGGCCTCCTCCCGAAGCTTCAAGCTGGTTTTAGGAAGGGGAGAAGTGTCACCGATCACGTCATGAAACTCTCCGAGCACATCCGGCGAGCCCAAAGGCAAAGAAGAGTCCTTCACACGTGCTTCCTGGACATCTCCAAGGCCTTCGATACCGTTTGGCACGCCAAACTCCTCTGGAAACTGAAATCCATTGGGGTCTCCCCGGCAATCCTTGGTTTTACGAAGTCATTCCTCTTTGACAGAACCATAGCAGTTCGATGAAGGGGGACACCTAGCCCACTAGCCAAAATCGACATGGGGGTCCCCCAAGGCTCCATCGTTGCCCCCCTCTTCACTTTGCTACTAGCGGGAGTGGGGAAGGGGGTACGAAGCAACACAGTCGTCACAGCCTACGCGGACGACATAGCCCTCTGGAGGAAGTCGAGGCACCGACGGCCACAGCAGAGCTCGGCGAACCACCAAGCGGAAGTAAGGAAATTCCAAGAACAGGTGGACGTAGTCGTGAACCACCTCTCAAATCTTGGTTTCACCCTTTCTACGATCAAGACGGTATACATGCCTGTCCGTGGCATAGGCCTAAACGGAAGACAATACCCGGAGTGGAACCAAATCACGATCTGCGGCACGGCTGTGAAACCCTCAGCCTCCGGCCGCTACCTCGGGGTTATCTTCCAATGCGACGGACAGTGGAACAGACACCTACAACAAGTCTACCTAAGTGCCCGACGGGCCCTCAATCTCATCAGGGCCATCCGTCGGGAGAAATAGGGCTAACGCATGGAAACCCTGATTCCTATCATACAAAACCTGATGCGCTCCCACCTCCTCTTCGGCGCCCCTGCCCTCCACGACCTCCCCAAGACGGCTGTGGGAAAAATGGCACGGGTGGAGTGCCACGCGCTCCGCCTGGGGCTAGGCCTATCACAGGGTGTACCTCAAGCCCAAGTGTACAATGAAGCCGGCCTCCTACCACTCTGGCATCACCTAAAGAGGGACGCATGTACCTATCTTTTCAGCTCCGCGAGAGTACCAAACTCCACCGACGAGGAGATGTATGAGACCTAGAACTCAGCCTCCACCCCAGTACCCATCCATGGCCTTCCCGTCTCAGTGAGAGAACTCTGCAAGACGGCCAAAATACAACCTGGCGAGCGCCGACGAATAGCCCAATGCCAGGTAGACCCTTTCCCACCGTGGGCCCTTACTCCTCCTGAGGTGGAGCTAGACCTCCCAGGACTTAGCCGCCGAGACAACCCCCACATGCTAGCAGCATGCGCAAGGGAGATGATCACTCTGAAGTACCCTGATGACTTTCTGGCATACACGGACGGATCGGTGCTAAGCGACGGCCGCACAGGAGCAGGCATCTACCTGCAGGACACTAAGGAAACCTTCTCTTTGAAGCTCTCCCAACCTCCATCTTCATGGCCGAGCTCATTGCCATCCGTGAGGCAATACGAAAAATTATCGCCCTACCCCACCCGCCTATGCAAGCAATGGTGTTCTCGTACTCAAAATCCAGCCTGGTAGCTATCCAAAATGGAAGCTGTACGTCACGGCCCGACGTCCTGAGCCTCTTAACCGAGGCCAACAAGTTGGGCGTCCTCCTCCGATTCCAATGGATCCCCTCGCATGTGGGCCTCCACGGAAATGAGATGGTAGACAATGCTGCCAAGCTAGGTGCTTCATCACCTGAAGACGACGTCATCCCACGCCAGCCCACAGCAAATGACATCTTCCGGAAGACTGACCTTGCTGCCTGGGACCTTTGAAAGCTGGAATAACACTCTACCGCTGCTGCCCAAGGATGGCCCCTCAAGACCTGCCTCGGTCCGACCCCGCCCACCTTCTCCTCCCTGCCTCCGCACATTGCAGCGACAATTAGCAGGATACGGGTATATCATTGGCGCACCCAATATACTGCTTCACGCTACACCTGTGGCGCGGAAATCTCCTTCCAGCACTGCCTCCTCACGTGCCCCGTGATGGAAACCCACTTCCGGCCACTAGGCATACGCGAAACCCTCGGCAACCACACCACGACTCTCGACCGCCTCAGGGCAGACAACTCCCCCAATGGTGACCTCCTTGTCCTCGCGGCCAAACTCGCCCACTCCTCCCCAGTTGGAGGACTGATATCAGCACCCGCCCACACACACGCGCGCAGCGGCGTAAATACAACTCATGTATACACCCATACACGCGAGTGTTACACGCTACCTGCACTCCCCGATAACAACACCCATTTTCGTCAAGCCACTCAAAAACTAAAAGCCAGTCCCTAAATTGGCTAGCTCTGCTGGGAATAAATGCAAAAGCACTACCAGTGGTCATTATTCCTTGTAAGACCTTTCAACATAGCAGAGCATCCTAACAAAGCAGTCCTCACCCTGAAGACGCCTCACGACGTATATTCCCCCTTAGTTGCTAAGAGGAAAGTATTCTCCAAATTGAAGATTATTAAAGTAACTAGTGCAGTTGATTTCAACAAGAATTTCCCCAGAGAAAACCTGTGCCCCAGAAATATACATACATACATATATATATATATATATATATATATATATACATATATATGTATATATATATACACATACATATATATATATATATATACATATGTACATATACATGTACCTATATATACATTTGGATATACATGTATACACACACACACACACACACACACACACACACACACACACACACACACACACACACACACACACACACACACACACACACACACACATACACACACACACACACACACACACACACACACACACACACACACACACACACATATATATATATATATATATATATATATATATACATATATATATATATATATATATATATATATATATATATATATATATATATGTATATATATATATATACTGTATATATATATATACATATATACATATATACACAGTATATATATATATATATATATATATATACATATATATATATATGTATGTATATATATATATATGTATATGTATATATATATGACGTAAGCGGAGTAGGAAACACAGGAGTCTTAGTCTTGATTTTATTCCTGACTAGTCAGGAATATATATATGTATATATATATATATATATATATATATATATATATATATATACATATATATATATGTATGTATATATATACAAATATATATATACAGTATATATATATATATGTATACACACACACACACACACACACACACACACACACACACACACACACACACACACACACACACAGACACACACACACACACACACACACACACACACACACACACACACATATATATATATATATATATATATGTATATATATATATATGTATATATATATATATATATATATATATATATATACCTGCGAAACTAGTCAGGAATAAACTCAAGACAAAGACTCCTGTGTTTCCTACTCCGCTTACGTCAACCTGTCAGAATGTCTCAACATATATACATATATATATATATATATATATATATATATATAATTTACAATCTCTTTACTTTGAACTTTCGTGTTGAACATTACTTTGATTTTACTTTTATTAATTTTTAAACCTACTTTGACACTTTCTTTGTTTAGATCACTCAGCATATCTTACCTTTTTCTTGATCCTTTACCTGACTTAAATCATCATACAACGACTCAGTTTCATCGTCTGAACTCTGTGAAGTTGGTGCATAAACCTGAACTATTTTTAGAGTGTACCTTTTACACAGCCTAATCACAATCCAAGCTACCCTGTCTGACAAACTACTGAATTTGACTACGTTACCAGCAACCTCTCGATTTATCAAGAATCCTACTCCACTAGATCTTTCTTTGTCCTTATCTCTATAGTAGAACAGGTGGTGACCATCTTGTAATTGTATCAGCTTTTCTTCCGCTTTTCGGACTTCGCTCAGTCCTACGATGTCCCACTTGATGTTGTCTAGTTCTTCCATTAAACTCTCCAGCCTGTGATTTTCTGAGACTTCTTACGTTGTAAGTATAGATCTTAATTTTCTTCATGTTGTTTAATGTCCAAGGCTTGGATCTGCTTGGACACTGTGGTGGCACACTGCCCGTAAGCACACGAGGCAATGGGGTTGGACCTTTAGGAGACGATGATCCAACAGGGACGGCCGTGTGTTTTTTTTTTTTTTTTTTTTTTGTGTGCTGTTCATATTGGCTATGAAGGAGGTTTGGCAGTAACCTCACCTCCGTGCCAACTGGTTTCTGGTGAGATATTTCTCTGGTGTCATCTTATTTATTATATTCGGTGAAGCCCTATATCCATAGGGTGCCCAATGGTCCACGCCGTCATTATAATGGTACCCCATATATCTATGAGGAGTTTCCCTGTTCGCCATCAGGGACGTGCCAGTTTGCAGTGGGTCCTACGACTGTGCGTGTGAGCTGCTCTTTGTCTGATCTTTCTTACAAAACCTATTCGATATGGGTGACCCTGCAGAGATTGTCTCTCTATCGACATATGTTTTGTAATAATTAAGATTCTCAAGCCTATCCACCACGTCAAGGTGTCAACTCTCGGATAGGATTGTAATTGATGATGAGAGTCTTGAGGAAGTTGAAGAGTATAATTATTTAGGCCAGATGGTGAAAGTGACGAAATATCATGATAATGAAATAAAAAGACGCATTACAATTGGTTGGAAAGTGTTTGGTAAGTATAATAAGATCCTGAGAGGCTCTCTACCTTTATGTTTGAAACGTAAAGTTTATAATCAATGCATTCTACCAGCAATAATATACGGGTGGGAGACTTGGAAACTAACGAAGGCAATGGAAACAAAACTAAGGACAGCACAGAGGAGAATGGAGAGATCAATGATGGGAATAACGCTGAGAGACCGAAAGAGAGCAAGTTGGGTGAGAGAGCAGACTAGAGTGAAAGATATTGTGGAAGCAGTAAAAGAGAGGAAGTGGAATTGGGCAGGTAAGTTTGTGCGAACGACTGATGAGCGATGGAGCAAGTGTGTTACTGAGTGGACGTCGCGAGATAGGAAGCGTGGAAGAGGGAGACCAGATAAAAGGTGGAGACACGAGATTGAGAAGTTTGCAGGAGTGACGTGGCAGAGGATGGCGCGGTCGTGTGAATCATGGAATGCTATGAAGGAGGCCTTTGTTCAGCAGTGGACTCAGGATGGCTGATTTGATATATATATATATATATATATTCGTAAATAGCTGGAGTCCAGGAACCATTATTATGGGAGAAAGCATACGCTGGACTCGACGTTCGTCAATTTATTCCGACGTTTTCGAACCCTGTCCGGGGTTCGTCTTCAGGGTAATACAGTGGTAGCAATGGAAATGTACATAAATAAGGGGAATTTGGTACACTGGGACAGGTCTCCACAGTAACCGTTACAATCCGACGCAGTTAAACCAAATCAAAAACACAAATGAGAAACAAATATAAATAAAACTATAAAATAACAGGTGCAATACTTCCTTGAAAACATTCACCGAGTTTACCATAGAAAAATGTATATATATATATAAAGAAAATATAGTGAAAGTTGTAAGGATTCACCCCGCTACCGATGGGTCGCACCACTGTGCACTCCCGTGGAACAAATGTCCCGCGTAGCATGTATATCACGAATAAAAGAAATTGGAACAAGAACACAAAATCCATCAATATCATAAACATACAAAAAGGAAGAGTACACATTGAAATAAATAAGAAAAGCAGTATGAAAAAATGCCCCCCAAGATTGGGCATAAAAGGCTGTACGACGTGGCATGCCACAACGGTACGCGGAACAAAAGTCATGTAACGCATGCCACCACCGTTAGTAAATTTCATAAATAAATAAAATTACATACATAAAAATGAAAATAAAATGGAATGATACAAAACACATCAAGAAACACACTACCGACATGTCGAAACAAAAACAAATAAAACACACAACATAAACATATTAAGAAGTAAGCTTCTTCTCCAGCCTATCCTTCGCCCCCTTATAAATTGGGTTTAAAGTGATGCACCTATTGACACTATTATCATCACTTGACCAAGCTTCCAAGAATAACCTGGTACTTTTTCCACTACCTCCGTATTTCACTTCCGCGTTTTGCCAGTCCATTTCGTGTCCCGTTTCCTCGCAGTGTCTTGAGACGGCCGAACTCATGTCCTTTCTACTAACAGCCCTCTGGTGTTCTATCAGTCTTGTCGCCAATTTCTTGCTCGTTTCCCCAACATAATGTGTCTCGCAGTCCTTGCACCTAATATCGTAAACCACCCCTATTCGGTCCGTTTGGCTCACAGTGTCCTTAATTTTGGTCAGGGCCCTATGTAGAGTGTTCCTCGGTTTGTGTGCTATTTCAACACCGTGTTTCCTTAGCAGTCTGGCCGCTACCTCAGAAGCCCCTTTCAAGTAAGGGACCGTGACCCGCGTCGCGTCCGGTCGTCTGTCGTCCATCCTTCCCCTCTGTTGTCGCGCCGTCCACCTTTTTACCACCGAATTCGGGTAGCCGTTGTCCCTAAATACCTTCTTCAGGTGACTCCTCTCCTTCTTCTTGCTATCTTCCGTGGAACACACCTTTTCCACCCTAGACCACAGAGTCTTAATCACACTTCTTTTGTGGGTGGCCGGATGACAGCTGCCATAGTCCAGAAGTCGGTCTGTATGGGTGTCCTTTCTATAAACCCCCGTCATCAGTGTGGACCCGCTTCTCGTCACCATGACATCCAGGAATGGCAATTGGCCGTTCTCCTCTTTCTCCATCTCGAACTGGATGGCTTCATTCTTTGTATTCAGTCGCTCGAAGAAAGGTCCCACGTCTTCTTTATTCATAACGACAAAAACGTCATCCACGTACCTTACCCATAACTTCAATGAAGGTGGCGCATCCTCCAATACCTCCAATGCAGCGCTACGAGGAGGAGGTATTGGAGGATGCGCCACCTTCATTGAAGTTATGGGTAAGGTACGTGGATGACGTCTCTTCAGGAAAGTACAGATTACAAGAATTTGCAGAGACATAAGTACAATGAGATAAGAGTAGA
>NC_134777.1:78158634-78188634 GCF_046742065.1 Oratosquilla oratoria
TTTCCCTTCTTCCTCCTCACTTCTTTCTACCTTCTTCCTGCTCCCTCCTCCTCCTCCTCCCTTCCTTCTCTCTCCTCTTCGTCTACTTCTCCATTCCCCTCTCTTCCTTCGCCCACCTCCCCCTTCCCATCAACTATCACCGGGCCGGCCCATCGTATACGAGGACACCGGAATTGATTATTCGGTTGAATGGAAATCTAATAGAAGCGGTCATTACGACTTCATTCCTGACGCCTCTTCACTCTCTCTCTCTCTCTCTCTCTCTCTCTCTCTCTCTCTCTCTCTCTCTCTCTCTTATACACTCTCTCTTATACACTCTCTCTCACTCTCTCACTATCTCTTACACACACTCTCTCACTCTGTCTTACACACACTCTCTCACTCTCTCTCTCTCTTACACACACTCTCTCACTATCTCTCTCTTACACACACTCTCTCACTCTCCCACTCTATTTCTTACACACACTCTCTCACTCTCTCACTCTCTTTTACAAACACTCTCTCTCTTACACACACTCTCTCACTCTCTCTCGCTCTCACTCACACTCTCTTTCTCACTCACATTCTCTCTCTCTCACTCACACTCATACTCTCTCTCTCATTCACACTCTCTCTCTCATTCACACACTCTCTCTCTCACTCACACACATTTTCTCTCTCACTCACACACTCTCTCTCTTTCACTCACACTCTCTCTCTCATTCACACTCTCTCTCTCATTCACACACTCTCTCACTCACACACATTGTCTCTCTCATTCACACACACTCTCTCTTTCACTCACACTCTCTCTCTCTCACTCACACTCTCTCTCACTCACACTCTCTCTTTCTCACTCACACTCTCTCTCTCACTCACACTCTCTCTCTCGCTCACACACACTCTATCTTTCTCACTCACACTCTCTCTCTCTCTTTCTCACTCACACAGTCACACTCTCTCTTTCTCACTCACATTCTCTCTCTCTTTCTCACACACACTCTCTCTCTCACTCACACACTCTCTCTCTCTCACTCACACTCTCTCTCTCTCTCACTCACACATTCTCTCTCTCTCACTCACACACTCTCTCTCTCTCACTCACACACTCACTTTCTCACTCACACTCTCTCTCTCTCTCTCTCACTCACACACACACTCTCTCTCTCTAACTCACACTCTCTCTCTCACTCACACTCTCTCTCTCACTCACACTCTCTCTCTCACTCACACTCTCTCTCTCAAACTCTCTCTCACTCACAGTCTCTCTCTCTCTCAGTCACAGTCTCTCTCTCTCTCATTCACTCTCTCTCTCTCACTCACTCTCTCTCTCACTCAGTCTTTCTCTCTCATTCACACACTCTCTCTCTCACTCACACACTCTCTCTCACTCACACTCTCTCTCTCACTCACGCTCTCTCTCACTCACACTCTCTCTCTCACCCACACTCTCTCTCTCACCCACACACTCTCTCTCTCTCAGTCACAGTCTCTCTCTCTCACTCACTCTTTCTCTCTCTCACTCACTCTCTCTCTCTCTCACTCAGTCTTTCTCTCTCACTCACACTCTCTCACTCACTCACACTCTCTCTCTCTCTCACTCACACTCTCTCTCTCTCTCACTCACGCTCTCTCTATTTCTCACTCACGCTCTCTCTATCTCTCACTCACGCTCTCTCTCACTCACGCTCTCTCTCTCTCACTCACGCTCTCTCTCTCACTCACGCTCTCTCTCTCTCACTCACACTCTCTCTCTCACTCACACTCTCTCTCTCACTCACACTCTCTCTCTCTCAGTCACACACACTCTCTCTCTCAGTCACACTCTCTCTCTCTCTCTCTCTCTCTCTCTCTCTCTCTCTCTCTCACACACACACACACACACTCTCACTCACACTCACTCACTCATACTCTCTCTCTCACTCACTCACACTCTCTCTCTCTCACTCACACTCTCTCTCTCACTCACACTCTCTCACTCACACTCTCTCACTCACACACTCTCTCTCACTCACACACTCTCTCTCACTCACACACTCTCTCTCACTCACACACTCTCTCTCACTCACACACTCTCTCTCACTCACACACTCTCTCTCACTCACACACTCTCTCTCACTCACACACTCTCTCTCACTCACACACTCTCTCTCACACACACACTCTCTCTCACACACTCTCCCTCTCTCTCTCTCTCTCTCTCTCTCTCTCTCTCTCTCTCTCTCTTTCTCACTCTCTCTCTCTCTCCCTCTCTCTCTCTTCCTCTCTCTCTCCCTCTCTCGCTCTTTCTCTCTCTATCATATCTTTTCTCCCCCCACATCTTTTACTATCTTCAGCTCCCTCTTTCACCTTTACCACACTCATCTTATTCTTTCCCTCTCCTCCACTTCCCTGTTTCTTGTTTGCCCTGTAACCTGTCTTCCCAAGCCCCCCCATATGCTATCATGTCTTCTTTAGTTACTTTCTCCTCCCCTCTTCTTTCTTTTCTTTTTTTCCTTTCTCCCATCGCCCTCACCTTTATTGTTTTTTACTCCTATTCTTTTTTCTCTTCCACCCCTTCTCCTAATTTTCGTTCTACTTCCATTGACATCTTTAATCCTCCCTCAACTACCTTCTCCATCTATTCTCCTTCTCTCCCTCTCCTTCAATTTTCCTTCCCCTCTCAATTCTCTTGTTTTTCTTTCCCCTCTCCCTTTTTCTCCCTTCCTCTTGCCCCATATTTCCCTATAGATCTTGCATTAACTCCTCTAATACATTCTCCCTCTGTACATAATTTTCTCCCCTCTCCTCCCCCACCCTTTCCCAAATTTCTATTTCCTTCTTTACTCTGCCTCATCTTCCACTTTTTTGATCCTCATTTCCTTTAATCTCCCCCTTCCTCTCATCTCCCTCGCATTCTGTTTCCCCTCTCCCTTCTCTGTTTGGATTGTTACCCTACACTCTTCTCTCTCTTCATTCCTCCTCTTCCTACCTCCTTCTCTTCTAAGCTACTTTTCTTAATTCTTATATTTTTTCTGTTCCATTTAATTCCCTGTTTTTATTTATTTTTTATCAATTCTCGTCTTCAAATTATCTCCTCCACTTCCTTTACTTTCTAGTCCTTTCTTCAACCCATTTTTTTTCTTCTCTTCTTTGCTTCGTCTACCTCCTTTGCTGTTATCTCCCCTCGTTCCCAACATTTGTAGGCACTTCGGTGTAAATACAATACGAGTAGCTCCTTTTCATCCAGTGATGAAGCACACTCACCCTGTGAACAATGAATATCTATTTTGCTTGATTATTCTCTGTTAATTATGTGAGCTAATTATGGTAGTTGATTTCTGTGTTGTTGTAGCTGGAGGTAAGGGGTAGAGGGAAGTTAAGGGGAGAGAAAACCTTGAAAGGAAAGACAAGAGAAGGAGAGAACAGACGGGGACGACACCCGTTGTTTGGTTTCTTACTATCAAGAGGACTTTTACCTCTTTCACTCTGCTTCGTGGTGGTTGATTGGAGTCTGCAAGCTCTAAATGTATCTAAATCCTCACCTCTTTCTGGATAACAAGTCACTGGTTCGAGTCCTGACTTCTTTACATCCTGCTCATGGCCGTCCGTCGGTGATCGACGACGATAGTGCTCTGGTGAAGTGTGATAAGATGAGTGAGGCTGGGTTTTTGACGCTGATGCCGGCAGAGTCACACCTTGACTATACGGTTCTGTCGTGTGTTTGTTGCCACGAAGCCCAAGACATTCTCGAGATAAAAAAAATAGTGAACAATCGAAGAACGGGTACAGACGCAGACTTCAAGAGTTTTTTTATGATGTACGCAACGCTTGTGTTACGCCATGTGGCTCTAACATGTGGACAAACCTCATTCCCAAAGGTATTCTTACTGTTATGACTCAGGCTGGAAAGATACTTGTTAACTGTAAGGGATACTTGTTAACTGTAAGGGCATACCGAGTGCCCAAGCCACAACAAAGTTAGAATGGGGTTATAGAAACTCATCAGACTATTGGTATGCCGAAAGACAGAGGACAATGTTAACCATTTAATATTTCAGTATGAAATATAATCAGAGACAAAATAAACTAACAAAATAATATTGATAATATTAATCCTAACACATAATGCATACAAAATAAATGGAGTATGAGATATGTAGAAAATACTGAAACCTGGCACGTCTAGACATCTGTTGTCCAAGCGATAAAGATTACAATCCAGAAGGAGCGAAGCTTGCAGCTAGTTAGAGGCGACTCTTGAGTCTTATATAATAGATCTAGGGTAACGTCTTGGCCAGTGATTGGCTGAGGACGGTTGTTTAGGCCGAACTGCCGAACTATCACTTTGCTGCGGAGCGACCCAAGTGGGGGGGAGGGGGAGAAAACTGACTGCTTGTTCCTTCGAAGTAGGAAGATAGTGGTAGTTGGAAGGGTTCATTCAGGTGAATGGGTACCTTGACACCCGGGTGGGGTATCGTGTCACCTGGCTGGGGTAGTAGCGTGACATTACTATCTTTAAATTTGAGTTTAATTTCTAATTTCTGACAAGTCCCACTCCACCAAGATGGCGCTCTATAAGACTTTGTAGCGTGAAATTTAATTACCCTTGCCTTTGGTCCATTTCGCTGGCGGTAGGGTTTGAATTGCCGTCACCTTGATCTAAACCGTAAGTAGCAACGCTCTAACCCGCTCGGCCAGCGATCACCCATTTTGTATCAAATGACAAAAGAGCAATCGATTTTGCAACCTGGCAACGATCTATGCCATGCCACAAATTACTAAGCCTGTTATGTTGATACACCATAACACTCTAAAATGGAGCTACTGCAGCAATATCACAAGATAATGAGAATACCACTAACACTTCACAACCTTAATAGACCTACAAAGGTCGAATTGTTTGACTCGGCTATTGACCCTTCGGCTAAATAAGACCCTTGCCACACATCGACGCCAATCCCCAGTTCCTCCTAAGCCCTAATGCAACCCCCATACCACCCCACCCCGCCCCCATTCCGAACAACGCTCGGCAAGATCAGTTGACTTACCTCAACCATGAGTTCTATGGGTTGTGTCAAATGGCAATCGCGTTGTGAGTAAAATCGACATCAGTAAAGCGTGTCACATGCCAATGCTGGTAACAAGCATTGATTGCGTCTCGTGAAGCAGCATTTGATTGGACACAAAGTTATCCCAGTGATGCCCTGTGATTCTCCAAGAGCAGGTATTCGGTACCAAAGACGCCTCTTCAAATCAACATTCAGTATTCGTGTTACACAACCGTACAGCAAGACAAGGGGCACAAGCAACTCGAAGTCTGATGGTACTCTTCCCTGCATAAACATTAACAACTTCCTCTACCAGGGGTGGACAACCCTTGGCACGCGTGCAAAACTTGGCACACTTGCGAGTTTTTTCCCAGGGTTTTTTCTTAAAAAATAATTGTGGATTGGATCCCTAGAAGGTGAAGGTAAAGGGCCCATACTCGTATGTAGGCCTATAATTAATTTTACTCCGTTGGCACGCGAAGAAATTGTGTATCAAAGATCTGCCTGATTCTGGCTCCTATACTTAAAAAAGGTTGCGACCCCTGCCCTATACTTTGGCTGTGCGAGTCGATAACACCATGGTTAAACCCAATGCTCTGAAGGACTTCCTGACATAACCCATTACTCCTACCCACTGGTCTCAAGGTATCCCAAGCTTTTTCAAGACCTCAACGTCAACGCCTTGTCTATGAATACCAAATCTTGACCCCAGACACCAGTCTTTAGAATCTGATATCCATCCCCAATCCCCTGGACCCTAACTTGAAACCCGAACCTTCAAACCCAAATTCCGGATCACAAACGCCGAACCCGAACTGAATCTCAGTCATCAGACAATGATTTCGGTCTACCTTTCATGAGACTAGGGAGTGCATATTATTCAGAGGGAGTGTATATCACACGTATGATATACACTAGGGGAGTGTAAATCCTAAGTATGATAACTAGAGAGTGCAAATTATACATGTTAAAATGACTGGGGATTCAAATTTTAGGGGAGTGCATATTAGAAGTGACATTGGGTCACTGACTTTGATGCAGGGTTAATGGACATCAATCTTCAGAAGCTAGATCCCGGACAACGGTCCCTGGATTTCCTTCACCTCCCTGAACTCCCACTCCCCTTCGCTCGGGATGTGCAACAGAAGATACCAAGTTGCATCCAAGCGTAGACTCCGGGAGCCAATATCTGCGCCGTTGTTAAGTAGTGGAGCCTCAGAACCCTTCCGCGTACCAATACCCGAGACGACCCGTGTCAATATCTGATGTATCGATTACAGATACCCGATTCCGGTTACTGTAATTACCCGATAGGCTACTTTTATGTCACCTACATTATCAACCGATTAGTAGATAGTCACAGAGGTTACTTAACCTGCAATAGACAGTTATGAGGAGGCTAACCTTATCGACGCCAGGATAGAAAAAAATCTCCAAAATCACGAGGATATATCCTGTCAACAGTATTGCTCAACACGACAATAGTTGAGCAGCAATGGAAAGCAGTAATTTCCATGGAGCTCGTTGGGATAGAGGCAATGTGAATCTCCTGACATATGTGGACGACGTGAATATAATAGCAGAGTGTGAATGATGGACAAAATGATCACACCGTTCCAGCAAAATGCATCACATGTCGGACTGGAATAGGAAAACAGAGATAATAAAGACAAAGATGATGCTAGCAAGGTCATCATATTAAGACAGCAGGAAAAGACTTGTACTAATGGGTTTAGAAAGAACAAATTTAGGTTTAAAAAGGAAATAGGCAAGAACTGGTTTACCAACAGTGTGGTTAATAGATGGAATAGAATTAGTAGCCATGTAGTGAGCGCTGGTACAATTCGTTGTTTTAAGACATAATTAGATAATTTTATGGATAGGGGTGATAAATGGTAAGAATGGAACTGCCTAGTGTAGATCTTATGGTCTCTTGCATTTGCCTCCATTCTTATGCTCTTATGTTCTTAAGACGAGTAGAGAAGGTGGCAGTGCAGGTCGGGAGTCTGAATGTTCAATACATAAGAAGATTGAAAAATCCTGCACTTTGTTTCAGAACTTTCTCCTGGGCAATGCTAAGGACATTCTTGATATAACTCCCACCAGTTAGGCATGGGTTCATCTTTCTGGATACAAGAAAAAATAGAACACTAATCGACGGAGCACTTAAACTCCGTTTTGTATATAAGGAAATTCCTCTACAAGATCAGTGGGTCGGAGTATGGTGTACCCTAAGTCATACACCTATCATTGGGCAAGTTTTCTTCGACGCTATAAACTCAGAACGGTACAGCACTTGCATCCTGAAATCATTCTTTGACCATCTCAATAGGCATGAGATTGAAGTTTGGTCCCAACAAAACAGGGCAACTGAACACACTACTCTTTCATTACAACAGTTTTTGGAAGACTTCTTTGTCGGGAAGAAACAAAAAATTTAGGCGTGTAAGGGGGAAAAAGGCATTTGGTATATGTATGGTATATGTATGAGAACTTGTTTTAAGAGAAGATTATACACCTTTATGAATGGGGGGATAAGAGGTAATGAACATTGAACTGCTTAGTGTAGGCCTTATGGTCTCTTGGAGTCTCCTCTATTCTTATGTTATCACTCCCTGAAGGTGGCTCAGTTGAGCCGAAATCTGGATCGGAGATTATGAACACCTACGAACAAATGACGATTTGTTATAGCTACGAACACTATGGCGATTTGCTATAACTAAAGAAACAGTCTGCAAGAAAATAATCAATGCAGACAGCAGCATCACCTTTCAACAAAATTGTCTATTAGACATATTGGAACAAAATAACTCCGGCCATTTTTCGAAAAGTGTTTCTCTATATGCAGTTTTGTGAACAGGCATGTCCTCAGTATTATGGAGGGACATTTCCAATATTTCCAATATTTGCTTTAAGAAAATTCGTAATACCGCACGAAAAAAAAAAAAAAAAATTAAACTTTACTTTAACATCTGCTATGCACAATATATTTTCGAGTACATGTATGGGTCTCAAATATGCAGAATCCACTAGGAAGAGGAAAAACACACGGAGTTCGAGCGCTTTCGTGATATATTCATATTATCAAGGAATACAGAAAAGTGAGTACAAACAGGTTAAGATACATTTACCCCCCTCCGAAGCGTGAATGCTCAGGTTGGGTCTCTCGGCGAAGTCGTGGAAACAGAGACATTTTGTCACATTAACTTTTGAAATATGTACTATTTATATCATTGACAATATATGGATCTAATTTATATACCCTAAACTATTATTAATAAGTTGCTCATAATTGCATTTGATGATTACTGACTATAATATTTTTTTCTGTTATATTTTTACATTGCACAATTATTGAAGCATTTTTCCAGTCAATACAAGTTTATGAAAAAGTGCTACAACAAACAAGTGATTCCGAAATCTAGTTTACCAAATAGATTTTTAAACATTCTGATAAACCGTTTGATGGATACCAACGTCTTATCCTCAAGAAACACATTGAAATAACTAACATCGAAGTAAAAGAAGCATTTAATACGTTAAGTGAAAGGAAAAGTGCTTTTATGAATACCATACCTGATTATTGGAAACCGTTATCACTTGACAATATCTACAGCAAATTAAGAACTGAATGTTCAAAAACTGAAACTAAGTTAAACAAAAATTAAAAAGCTTGATTGATAACAGTGATTGGAACAAGCATGCCAACACAGACTTTGTGATTAACCTATCTAATAAAGTACTGAGCGATAATAAAAAAGCTGCACTTGGTTACGGTTTGAAGTTCGCGAAAACAAAACAAGGAATAGAAAGTATAGAAATTATTAAATCCTTTTGTAATTTAGATAAATTTGGTGATCTAACAGTAGAAGACTTAAATATTTGCAAAGAAATAATTTATGGTGCAATGGCAAAAATAGCAATACTAATTGTACTTTAAGATTCGAAAATACTTTTAAAGAACTCAAGAAAACCATGACATTCATCTCACCAAAGTAGACAAATCGAATACTTTGGTCTTAATGAACAAAACTGACTATCTAGAAAAAGTTAAAGAACTTCTTAGTGACACCGAGACATATTGTGAGCTTAATAAAAATCCGTTGGACTTGGTGAACAGCTCTATTAACAAGAAAAATAAGAGTATATTTAAGAATAACGACAATTTGATCAAGGAATTTATGTACATTTCACCAAATTTACCTTATATGTATGGATTAATCATAATACACAAAGAAAAGAACAATGTTAGATCTATTATAAATTCAACAGGATCAGCAACATACAAACTGTCCAAATGGCTGGTGACTCTGTTGAACGCAATTGTAGGAAAAATATTAGAAGCAAATGTCAAGAACAATATTGATCTTATTGATAAACTGAATAGACTTGATATAGATTATGATTTTAAAATGATCAATTTTGGTGTTACTTCTTTATTTACCAAAGTGCCAGTTAATGACTTGCTCGAATTTCTAGCGGAAGAATTACCACACCACAATCTTTTATTATTGACCTTACTGAAATATGTACCAAAGACTGTAAATTTGAGTTTAATGGAAAATTCTATAAACAGGAATTCGGGATGGCGATAGGGAATCCCCTATCAGCCGTTCTCAGTAATATCTACATGGATTTATTAGACAAATATTTTAAAAACATACCTCCCAAAAAGGTCAAATGGTTTCGGTATGTCGACGACATTCTGCATTTGACCAAACAATGAAAATACTAATGCTTTTGTGCCTAAATTGAATCAATTGGCTCATGCTATAAAGTTCATTGAAAATGATTCATGCATTTCTTTCCTGGACTGTATCATTCATAGGTGCAATAGGAAGTTTAAATACAATATTCACCGAAAACCAACCAATGTCAATGCGTATATCCATTACTATTCTGCTCACCATGATAGGGTTAAGAAATCAGCATTTTCTCCCATGTTCCTTCGTGGCTTACGCATTTGCAGCCCAGAATATGTTGATGATGAAATGAGCAAAATTTATTATATCGGAACACAGTTAAGAGATCCCAAATTCTTTCTGGACAAATGTTTAAAACAAGCAAAAAAGACTTTCTATAAAGGTGAACCAAAATAAAAGTTATGAAAAGAGAATTCACTAGTACTTCCTTTCAATGAAAATTGTACTTAAGAATTTCAATGTAAATGTAGCCTTGAAAAATAATTCAACCCTAAAAAATCTTCTCATAAAAAATTCCCCTGATAACTCAATAGGTTGTGTATACAAAAACCTTGTAGCAAATGTGATAAATGTTATGTTGGTCAAACAGGAAAAGAATTAGAGGTTAGAATAAGATAACATAAGAACAGTATTAAAAAGGACCAGGTATCTAGTGCCCTTTTTAAACATGTTTGTGACTTTGACCATCCTATTGACTGGGATGGGAAAATGTTAAAAAATGTGCAATGTAAAAATATAACAAAAAGAAGAATTATAAAATTAGGAATCATCAAATACAAGTATGACAAACTTATCAATAATAGTTTAGGGTATATAAATGAGATCCATATATTATCAATAATATAAATAGTACATATTTAAAAAGTTAATGTGACAAAATGTCTCTGTTTCCACGACTTCGCCGAGGGACCCAACCTGAGCATTCACGCTTAGGAGAGGGTGGTAAATGTCTCACTTGTTCTATTTATACTCTGTATCTTAACTTGTTTGTACTCACTTTTCTGTATTCCTTGATAATGTGAATATATCACGAAAGCGCTCGGACTCCGTGCGTTTTTCCTCTTCCTAGTGGATTCTATATATTTGTGATTCACGTGTGCCTTGTGAAATTTGTGCATGTATGGGTCTATATAAATATATATATATATATATGATAAATTGATTTGGCAAAGAATCAATATACATGAAGTGCAGATAATGACAAGAACGTATAGTTCGAAATAATAATTGTAAATTGCGTGTGTGTGTGTGTGTGTGTGTGTGTGTGTGTGTGTGTGTGTGTGTTTGTGACAAATGGAAATTATCTCCACCGCAAGGACTCGAACCTCTGCCTTAGCGACTGCTTATTATGGCTATCGCCTCTGTTGAGGAAGGACGAGAGAGGACAGAAGACAGGGGTGAATGGAGAATGGTTGTATATGGATGATGTTGTGATGCATGAGGTGGAATGGGCGGGGGGATGGGGGGTGAGGTAGTATGTGTGAGCAAAATGTGACGCAGCCCGAAGGGATTTCTCCCCGTCTTCTCCTTTTTTGCATGGGGGGACGGAGAGGGGGGGTCGCCGATTTAATGAAGCGGCCTTGCTGTGGATGTGCTGTGTCTTGCGACACTGCTTCTGACCCAGGGCAGTGGACAAGGTGCAGGGATGGCCCGTCATCTAGGAGGTGCTAAGATAAGAGGGAGGGTGGAGGGGTGTGGAGAGTATTCAGGGATGGAATGGGTGGGAATGATTTTATGCCTTTTCCTTTTTGGCTACCTCCCTTGTAAGGGGGGAAAAGCCTTGGTATATGTATGTATGTATGTATGTATGTATGTATGTATGTATGTATGTCTCTGCTTCATAATAAACAGTCGCTAAGGCAGAGGTTCGAGTCCTTGCGGTGTAGCTAATTCCCATATACATACACATACATATAATTTGCCAATGTTGTAGAGGGAATGGTGAAGATACATCTCCTTTCTTGCTTACTGATCTGTGTCAAGGTTACATGAATTGTAACATATTAACCTGCATTTATTTTGCCTAAGCGAAGAACAGAACAGGTAATCCTCATGGACAAGTGAAAATTAAACAAAACTATATAAGATCAAATAGAATAAAATAATGTAAAATATAATAAGACAAAATAAAACACAATGAAATGAGATACAAATAAATAGAATAAGACAAGATGAAACAAAAAATAAGTTAATGAATAAATGAATAATAAAATATACAACACAACAATAGTGATGAATGAGAGAATAATACGTACAATACCAGGTCAATCTGTTATAAAAGAGGTCACGCTGTACACCAGGAAGGTATCAAACCCGAAACCTAGATCACGTTAATCGAGCTCACGACCCATTGCCTCACATCTCCCGCAAACCCCCTTACCCTACCCCCACACCTGCATCAGGTGCAGTCTACTGATTGATTCAGCATCCTGCATGAATAACTCGAGCCATTCATCAAACGTGCATAAAAATTCAATGAATTCCGAAGTTCAACGAATAGTTACAAATACGCATTCAACGTATGCAGTGGTAAAGCAAATTAGAGCCCGTTCGTAACATCCTATAGACTGTGACAATGAGTTTTATTGTTGTATAAATCATAAATGATAGTGAATGGGAATGAAATGGGTAGGGATGAAATAGGTGGGAGTGGAATTATGCCTTTTGATTCTGGCTACCTCCCTGGTATGTATGTATAAATTTTAAATATCTATGATTATTATTATATGTGAGATATGCGAACATATTTCTTATATGTATTATTTCCTCCAATAAAGCTATTTTGATTATCCAAACTATAGATAAAGGGTAAGTTAAGGCTTGCACTGCCACAAATGAAAAAGAAAAATTGAAGGAAGATTATTTTTACTTACAGTAAGCATAGTAATGCTGTATTTGTTCTTCTTTTTAGATGATGTATGTACTGTATTACTTTGATGGTTTTCAAATTTGTCAAATGAAGATAAACCATATACATATAACAATAATTGGGGGTGTAAATAACTTAATGGAACTAAGTATATGTTATAAAAAGAAGAGTAATTTGGAGGATTTATAAGATTACGGAAAATAATCATTATTTGATGCTACGATTCCAAATTTTTATTGACATTTTGGCAGATTGTAAAATTTTTTGCAACTAACTTCAAATACATCTGACATAAAATAGATCTCAATTGCTAGAAGAATGACATTACAAATGAAGTACGCACATTATTTTCAGCAAGTTATCTTGAAAATAGTCTAATTAAGATGTAAAAGTGGAAATATTTAAAATATTAATTATTACATAAAAAGTTAATTATGAAATGAAATGCATCATTTGTAAGTTACACACACACACACACACACACACACACACACACACACACACACATACACACACACATACATACATACATACATACATACATACATACATACATACATACATACATACATACATATATACATACATATATTCATACACACATACATGTATACATACATACATACATACATACATACATACATACATACATACATACATACATATATACATACATATATTCATACATACATACTGTACATGTATACATACATACATGTATACATACATACATAAATACACCAAAAGGTCCTTTCCTGTTATATGAGGGGGAGGGCAGCCAAGGCATACACTAACCTTTCATCCATCCACCATCAACTTGTCCTTTTCACCTTAGCTCCTTGTGGATGAAGGGTCATTTTTGCCCCTCATCCACTGTCCGGCTCAGAAGCAAAACATAACACCACAACTGAAGTTAACTTACCCACACTACTTCATTTCAAAATGGCAGATTTCCCTCATCAGGGCAGACAAGAAGAAATCTTTTTGGGCCGCGTCAATTCATCATCAATTTATAAATACTCTCCACTCACCTATCACTTGTCCTCTCCTTTCTCTGTTTCAGCAGACATTCCCCTTCTACCTCCTTTAACCCATCCATCAGTTTCATTCTCAGCTTCTCGAATTCACTTCATTCGCCACTACTTTCCACAATATTTTGTTGGCGCTTAGTCACTTATTCTTTCCATGTGCCTAGACTATCCAAAAAATCTTTGATCAGCTTTATTTACCAAACCTTTTTCTTCCCCCGCTCTCTGCCTCTCCTCATTTCTTACTCTATTCGTCCGCGTAACCCTTACCATACTTCTTGTTTAATAAGGAAAAATTTGGTCTCTTTACAAAGAGTCTAACACTGATATAATGTGTGGCCTTGACCTAGAATACACAAGATCAATAGGAATCTTGCTGAAGGCAAAGGGCAATATAACCTGGAAAGTTCCATTGAGATATATACAGGCATTCGAGAGGTAAGTGCGTGCAGAAAGACAGACATGCTCACATTCTGAGGTAGAGAGAGAGAGAGAGAGGGGGGGGAGGGTGAGAGAGGGGGGAGAGAGAAAGGTAGAGAGAGGGGGATAGAGAAGGGGGAGAAGGAGAGAGAGAGGGAAAGAGAGGGGGAGAAAGATAGAGGAGGAGAAGGGGAGAGGGAGATGGGGAGAGATGGGAGAGAGAGAGAGGGGCGGGGGAGGGAGAAAGAGAGGGAGAGAGAGGGGGAGAGAGAGGGGGTAGAGAAAGGGGAAATGGAGAGAGAGGGAGAGAGAGGAGGAGAAGGGGAGAGAGAAAGGGGGAGGGAGAGAGGGGAAGATTGAGAGAGAAAGGGAGAGAGATGGGGGGAGAGATAGTCAGCCAGGCAGACTAGTACACACACAAGCGGCATACGTGTGTGCGAGGAATCTTGATAAAAAAAAACAGTATGGGGAGAGTATATGGTTCACAGGGGATGCCTATTACAGCCGTGGCCTCGACGTATGAAGTTGTTCATTACAACAAAGCACCCTGGTTGTGGCTTTCATCCACAATAAACATAGCGTGTTGATACCCAGGCAACGGTAATGCTGTTTGTGATCATTCATTAACAACGGTAATGCACAAGTCGTAAAAAACAATACGGTACACTGCACTCGTGTCTGAGGGTGGAATGTGCGTTTAAACCAGGCCTTGGTTGTGTATCATTCCATCGACACTGGTGTTCATCATACAAGTGATAACTCAAGTTATTTTGAAAACAAGCAACAAGAGCAACCATGATATCACTGTTGGCTATGGTGGTGCTGATAATCCTGTGCTACAACCACTATTACTCTACAATAACAATTTCTACTACTTTTACTACTTGTTTCCATTAGTCAAATGAAATTCCTCTATCTTATACCCTTTTGGTAGTTTTGGAAGATTTCCTCTTGGGTTCATCAAATACTAGGCTATTGATTCCCAAGTCTTATCTTGTTTCTGTTCCATTATTATAATTTCCTCATCTATACTACAGACATAATTTATCAACCCTGTCGTTGGTTGGCTAATATTTCTAGATAGTGCATCTGCTGTAACATTCTTTCTACCTGGAATATACTCAAACCTAACCTCATAACATTGAAGTATAGCAAACCACTTGACTAGTCTGCCCCTAAGGTTCTTATGCTTAAATAAGTATGAATAGTTGTATGATCAGTCCACACTCTGATTGGATATCCCAGTATCATATTTCTAAAACTTTCTAATGGATATATCGCTGCTAAGGTTTCTCTTTCTGCTATAGAGTAGTTTCTTTCTGCACCATTACAAAGTCTAGGTGTGTGAGCTATTGGTTTCAAAGTTCCATTTCTCTCTTGCATCAGTATGCCTTCTAACCTTATGCCAGATGCATTGGTACAAAGAATGTACTTCTTATCATAGGCTGGAAATATTAGATCTGGATAACTAGTAAGTTTATCTTTCAACTTGACAAAAGCTTGCTGTTGTGCAGGTCCCTATATGAAAATTGAATATTTCCTCAACAAAGAACTTAATGGATTAGCTATGTTTGCATATCCTTGGATAAATTTCCTATGATATCCTGTCAATCCCTAGAAACTTCTAGCTTTTTTCTACATTATTTGGAACTGGATAATTCTTTACCGCTTCAACCTTTTAATTTACTGTACTAAGTCCATACCTGTCTATTTCATGTATCAAATAAATAACACCGTCCTACAAAATCTTTTAAATTTTCAAAATTCACTTTTAATCCTGCTTCAACTAGTCTTGAGAATACCAAATATAATTTCTAAAGTGCTCAGCCGCTGTTTGGGAAACTATTAAAATATCTAGAAATACACTGGCAGTGTTTCCTAACAACCCATCTAGAACTGTATTCATTAATCTCATGTAAGTTAATGGACTATTACATAATCCAAATGGCATTCGTTTGAACTTATAGTGCCCCGTTGGAGTAGATGCTGTGAATTCTCGTGAGTCTTCATACAACTCGATCTACCAGAACGCAGACTTGATATCTATAGCGCTAAAATACCTAGTCTCAGTTCCTAGACTTCTAAGAGTTTCCCCTATTATCGGTAATGGCAATCGGTCGGGTATGGTCTGCTTATTCAATTTCCTATAATCAATTATTGGACGCATGGTACCATCTGATTTTGGCACCAGAATCAGAGGGAAGTTCCATTCACCTTTACTATGTTCAATAATATCTTGCGATAACATTTCAGTGATCAATTTATCGACAATTGCTAGTTTAGAATGTGATAATCTGTAGGCAGGTATATAGATAGGTTGGATCTCTGGTTTTAATTTGATCTGATGTTTTAATTTTTTCCCAAGGCATTCCCCGGCAAAGCAATTGAATTATTGTGTTTCAAGAGCAAAACAACTAAGACTAAGCTTTCATCCAACTCAGGACAACTAGTAGGTTCTAGTTGATTCTTGTATATCTCTTCCAAATCTGTTTCTTCCTTAACTGAACAGATTGATGAAATTGATTATTCCACCTCCTCAGTACTCTCATTTAAAATATTAATGGGTTTTGTACAAACTTGAAAATATCCTATTTGTGTACCTTTTCTTAAGACTATGTCTTCATTCAAAGTACTAATCACTAATATTTCTACCATGTTCTTGTTTAACCTATAAATCCCTGAATCCAAATTCAAACCTTATAATCTTATTGATTCTGGGGGGGTTAAAATTTCAGAGTCTGCAGTGACTCCTTTCAACTTCACGGCTACCCTGTTAATTGCTCTGGAGTGTAATAATGTCGACTTAATTACGCCACCTTCCGCTATTAACAAATCTTCGTTTGAAGTTGATGAATGATTAATTTCTGGGATTTCTTGAACATCTGAGTTGGGTTCACTATATGAGACTTTATTTTCTCTTGGTCTGGACTGCTCTGCCCCGCTATCTAAAATATCATTGTTATTTTTCCTTTTTCTAGAGATTCTCTGATTGCTGTTACTGGCTCTAAGTCTGGTTGATTTAAAAATGTAATTAATTGTAATTTCACTAAGATCCCTAACTCACCAGGACATATGACCATGCTCTCATTTCTCATAGCTGCAAATCTTATCTGTAAATCTCCTGAGAAAACAGATTCTTCTACAACTATCACTGGAATGTGCAAATGTTTTTTTTTTTTATATAAGATGACATCTAATTCAACCTTACATAATGTTTTTAACCGATTTCCAGTTACTCCTTGCAATGAGTAATGGATTGGTTCCAAGATTTTTACTCCTGGTTTCAACTGGTTTAAAACTCTACTAGTTATAACATTAACTACAGATCCTGTATCAATAAATATTTGAATAGGTTTATTGAACACTACTCGCAATGAGAGGTCCTACAGAAGTCCTTTCAATTGTTATAGTCAGTTTACAACTATCTTTGATGTTGGGTTTTACTTTCACCCTTCTATCACTCTTATCCCTAACACAATAATGTCTATGTGTATTTCTATGGGTAGCTCTGTAGTGTTGTTTTATTTTGTTTCTGGGTGAATGCGAAAATTTTGTTCCTAAACTCATGTGTTCTATGTC
The DNA here is from genome assembly GCF_046742065.1 of Oratosquilla oratoria. Taxonomy (NCBI): domain Eukaryota; kingdom Metazoa; phylum Arthropoda; class Malacostraca; order Stomatopoda; family Squillidae; genus Oratosquilla; species Oratosquilla oratoria. The sequence continues at coordinate 78,176,243 of NC_134777.1, forward strand.
TAATCCTCTGATGATACAAACAGAAAGGTGGGTTTTGTACAATGAAATTCATCATGGCCCTCATATTTGCAATTTCTACAAATGTTTTCATAATAACACTCAAGTGCTGTATGCCCCCAGGTACCATAATTGTAACATTCAATTCTAGCATTCCTTGATATGCTTCTAACTCCATATTCAGATCCTCTGTTCCTATAATCACTTCTAGAGTTTCTAGTTTCTTTCTGTTGTTGCATTCCCACTGTCATCACATATGGACTAATTGCTTTAGATTCACTATACCCTTGAAAAAGGTAATCTATCTCCCCTAAATCTATTTTTGCGTAATATCTGTATACAGCTTTTCTGCAGTTATTTGATCAAAATTATATATAGTCATACCTTTAGATTTCAAAAGTCGACTTGAATCGATTGCCTCCTCGTAGGCTTCCTCCACATACGTCAACCTCGTTTTCCTTGGTTCACTACCTTGTCGTCCCTCGTTCACTCGTAGTTGTAGCTCGTCACCTTGTTCACTCGTAGTAGTAGCTCGTCCCCTCGTTCACTCGTGGTAGTAGCTCGTTGTAGACCCCCCTCTTTCATTGTCGTTTGTAGTCGTTGTAGACCCCTCTCATTCACTGTTGTTTGTAGTCGTTGTAGACCCCTCTCATTCACTGTTGTTTGTAGTCGTTGTAGACCCCTCTCGTTCACTGTTTTGTCGTCCCTCGTAGTCAGCATGCGCGTGGCTGCGTGCTTGTGGTTGCGTGCACTGCGTGGTTGTGTTTGTGGTTGCGTGCACTGTAGATTGGTGTACCCGTACACTCGTAGCCGTATCTTGCACTAAGTCCTGTAGTTTGATGCACCCGTCCCGTCTCTTCGGAAGCGTTTTCTTTTCACTCGTTCCGTCCCTAGCTGCTCACCACTGTCTCCACTGTTACCTCCGTTGTTGTTACTGTTTACTACTCAACCTATTGTTCCCTTCTATGGTCCCCTTTCACTTTCAACTTTCTTTTCATCACTGTCTTCCGTAAGAAAGACAGTGATGAAATTTTCTTGATTTTCTTCACTAATTCTTCTACAACGTTATTGTCTTAATTACACCAGAGGACTTCCATCCGGAATCCTCAATTTGATCACCAGGTCAGTTTGCACTGACGTCATGATTTCTTTAGTTCAATGATCTTTACTCTTACATCTAAGTATCCCCCCTAAGGGCGTGACTTTACTCCCATGAACCAATTAAACTTTCTCCTCCTCCACACTTTCTCCAATCAGAAAGACTGTTAGAAACGCCTTAAGCAATATTGCTTACTCAAGCAATCTCGAAATCAATGCATCACTGGTTTAGTTTCCATATTGTTACATCAGCATAATACAGCAATGAAATCTGGTCCCCATCGGTTGTTTATAAACTTTAGACGAGGAATGAGATTATGCAATGCCTTTGCTAGGCTGTTATTTACCAAACTTCCAACTCATAAAAAATAAATTCTCGCCACCTACCTCTCTATCTACCTTACTTGTCTACCTTTATCTACCAGCATCTTACACTACTACTACTACTACTTCCACTACTACTACTACTGCTACCACTACTACTACTTTTTTAAACCCACCTCCATCCTTATGGAATTGTGTAGTGGAAGCAGTCAGGATCTGTCTCCCACGAACACAGTTCATTAGCCCCTCTCTCGCCAATGACTGTGGTCGACTACACTTTTGTATGATTTTACTTTAATGAAGCCTAATACAGAAGTTCATTTATCATATTTCCTACTACAGTCTGCTCGAAATCGATGTTTTATACATGTGCTGATTTAGGCGGTGGGGACCTGGTACCTCTCAGTCATAGGAGGGCTGAACTTAATAGTGAGAATGACAGTCTACATCTTATTCACGATATAATGCTGTTTTGTTGTTGTTTCTTTTCTGCTATCACCTCTACCAGACGAGTGTAGAATGCCTTTGCCCTTAGACCCATCCCACCTGAAATCGTAAATGTTATCGGAGTGAATGAGCCCTGGTCCACGTTCTGTATACGCTCCTCGTACATACTGGTTTCCTCATTCTCGTTCCGGGAGTGGGACGCCTCAATAGTTAGGTCATTGTAACAGGGAGCCATCGGATCAAATATTCGCATGTCAAAGAAGACCAGTTGTCCCCACGTCCAGAAACCTCTTGCGCCAACATCCACTCGTGCTTCATCTGATGTGTTGGACGTACAGTACCTGAAGATCTCCCCTCCTAGTGGAAGTAATGTTGGTTCGATGGTCACATCCTTGCATACCTCCCGAAGTATTTGGGCAATGAGATATCTTATCTCGCCATGTCTCATGCAGATGAATCCACCCTGCTGCAAATGATCGCATGGTTTGGATCAAACTGTGTACCACAGGAACATTTGTTAGGCAGCCTTTCCAGTGGCCATCCATACATCAAAACAAGGGCATCCCTGAATTCTCTCTCTTGTTTAGGTTGAATCCCTTTCCCCTGACTGGTAGTGCTGTCAGCCAATGGGAGTAAGCACGCATTACCTCACCAGATGGTAGCACTGTGTGATGAGTCGTGAAATTCACTTTCTGCTTTACAGTCTTGTTTCCAAATGCCTCGGTATTGCTCTGTTCCACTGTGTTCAGCACGTAAGGGTGGACACAAGTTTCCGTCAGATGAGAAGATGAATATGAAGTGGAGAATAGCGATAAAACGCCTTGAACCAGGTACAAATAAGCCATGGATTCCAAACAAATACAGTGTTGTCTGTGAAAAACCTTTTACAGCAGATGACTACATGCCTGCTGGTCTTTTAGGTAAGTGATATTCAACTTTGTTGTAATTTATATATAAAGAAAAGAACAGGTACTATTCTTTTTTAACAATTCAGCAAGATAACCCGTTCCCCATGATTTGTCATCATGTCAAGTGTGTGTAGTAGTAAGAATTTTGTTATGGGGAGCAGCCATTATTTTTTAACCCATGTACCTGTCATTGTATATATTCTCAGGAAGCTGATTATGATTTTAAAGGTTTACTATTTAAATTAGGATATGTCTACAGTTACGTAGGTTTTTTAACACAGTTTCATTGTGATGTCACTTACGTAAAAATGTAATAGAGCTACGTTTTTTTTTTCAAAGTTCTTTTATGACTCCCAAACTCAAACCCTGACCTTACCACTTACCCTAACCTTACTCTATTGCTTCCTAAGATAAACAAAGAACTAAAATTTTCTTTGCTTTAATTTCAGGTTCTCGTAAGAGGCTGAAACCTGGTGCGGTTCCATCTATTTTTTATTTTAATACAACACCATCCACGTTCACCTCAACACTAAATGCAGAAAGAGCAGAAAGGGTAGCTAAGAGGAGACGTTTATTTCAAAATGAACCAGATATTCAAGATGTTGGCAACGAAGAGGTAGTGTCAGCTGAAAGGGAAAATGAGATTCTACAAAGTGACGCTGACGGAGAGAAATCGGTCCAGGACCACGGTATCCAGTGTGAGATACTAAATTCTATGAATGCTAGATTCTCTATCTTCCGGTTTAAAAATGACAATAAGGCCATTCAGTATTATACAGGATTTAATGACTTTGCACATTTTTCCTTAATATTCTCTGTGCTTGGTCCAGCTGTCAATAATCTTGATGGAATGGACTATGATTTATTATTAGCGGAAGATCAGTTGTTTTTAACTATAATCAAGTTGAGACAGGCCAAAGATGATATTGAATTATCTATTTTGTTCAGAATCAGTCAAACTTGTACGTCAAAAGTTGTGAATGTATGGATTAATTATATGTTCTTCCAACTGCAAGAAATTATTTTTTGGCCGGAAAGAAACACAGTGCAGGACTTAATGCCAGTGAACTTCAAAAAATAATTTCCATCAACAAGAGTAATTTTGGATGCAACAGAGGTGCCGATTCAAAAACTCAGTAATGTTAATCCACAAAGTGCAACTTTTTCTACTTATAAAAATCGCAACACATTGAGGACAATGATCGGCTGCATTCCAGGTGGACTAATTTCTTATGTGAGTGATAGCTACGGTGGCAGCGCATCTGACAGACAGATAATCGAAAGATCTTGTTTAATACAATGACATATGTTTGAATCTGGGGACAGTATTATGGCAGACCGTGGTATTAGAGTACAAGATTTGTTTGCTTTGTTAGACGTTAAGGTGAACACCCCGACCAATAAAATGGATATTTACACAATAACAAAGGACTATTGTTACTTGAAATCATGTTGAAAGTAAGTACGATGTCTCACCTTTCTATCAAATTCTTTCCTTCCTGAGACAAGTGCTCCTCTTATTGCCAATTCAACTTTTAAACGCTGAACTGTCCAATTTTCATAGGACGCCATTGTGTATTTACTACGACTGATGGTACAGTGGAGCCATCTACCGGGATAAATTGTGATGCTTACTCCCATTGGACGCCCTATCCTCCTGTGCCATTGCTATTCGACGGCTAATCTACAAAGGATTATAAAGGATTACAAAGGCGGAGCATGCAGACAGGAGACCTTTTGGTCCATATCTAGGTCGGATGCGAAAAAAAATCATAATAATAAAATAATAATGATAAAAAAAACTATAATAATGTATGCAACAAATAAAATACATAAATAGATTGACACATAACTAATAATAAATGAAAATCAAACAGACAAATGATAACAAAACAAAAACAAATAATATAAAATAAATCATAATCATTACAGTATCTTGCTTAGGTGTTTATCTAAGTGAGTCTTAAAGCTTCGAACTGAACTACATTGCACTACCTGTGCAGGAAGTTTATTCCATTCATTAACTACACGGTTGGCAAAGTTGTTTCTACCTACTTCCAAATTGAATCTATTTCCGGATAGTTTGAGACCATTGTTTCTTGTCTGATTCTCATTCAATGTGAAAATTTGGTCACTTTTAATGCTGTTCAATGTGAAAATTTGGTCACTTTTGATGTTGGTCAATGTGAAAATTTGGTCACTTTTAATATAGTGCAAAGCCCCTTCTGCCTTACTTCCATTCCCTTTGATATGTTTCTTTTGATTTCTCTGATTTCCTCCACGTTAGTCTCCTTCTGTTGATCTTGTCACACGATGTTTGTCAGGGAGGACGTGAGTTTCAGGGAGTTTCGGTGTTCTATGTTGGCAAGGTTTAGTTCAATAAGTTTCCTTTCATTTTCGTTTGGCATCCGTCCGTTGGTGATGGCCGGAATTAGCTCACTTCTGATAGTTTCTTCAAGAGGACTTAATAATTCGATGATGCCATTTATGTTTAACACCATATATGAATGCGGCATATGCTGCCTGCGGTTCAGTCTTTGCAAATTCGGCTAGTAGCCTAACTTCCGCCATCCATTCATTAGATTTGTTTTCGATACATTGCTTTTTAAATTATTCAGAACTGATCGCTACTATCTACTACAGTCTGCTCAAAATCGAGGTTTTGTACATGTGATTTGAAATTGGAATGGTAATGTTACTACATGTCTGCTTGACAATTTGAAGCATAATGTTTTAGGTTTGTATCCCTGGAGTCAGCAAAGTGTAAACAAAAAAGAAAATTTTAGAGGTGAGTAAATCTGTACCATTGTTCTATTTTGATCAACTACTTTCATGGGAAGAACTTTACAGAACAACTTCAAACTTACGCTCTATACTCCTTAGTGTATCTATTCTTGGAATATACTACTGTAATATTGACTAATATCTTTATAAATGAATTATGGATAGTAAATCCCGGTCTCCATTTGAGTACCATGGGCACACCAACTACAATTTTTCTGTTTTCTTTGATCGGGTTATGAAAGAGAATGACATATACAATAGGAAGCTATGCTATTTTTTCTCTCTCTTTCTTTGTTTGATTTGGAGTGTTTTATTTATTTTCTATGTTTTTCTTTTATTACAGTGCTATTCCCTTTAATTCTTTTTTCAGATTATAATGGATATCTCTCAATGGCTCTCAGTGAAGTCCTTCTATTCAATAAATATACAAGATAATCCAGTACCTAAGGGAAATGGTATGATAAATATCACACTTATTCCTCCGCCGGTTGATGAGCTAACTGATGAAGAGGATTTTGATAATGATGTTATAGATGATGATTACAGGGACCATTCATTTCTCCCTCCAGAAGTCAGTGGCACAGTAGAACTTCATAATTATGGTGAAGATGATGATGAAAATCCCAATAAGGCAGAAACTCGTCCCTCTAAAAAATCTAGGCTAACCTCCTTAATACAGGCTAAGGAACTAAATACATCCTGGAAAAGGTACCTCCTTCATATCCTAACTTTAGTAACACAAGCAACGGCGCTGATGAAAGGAAATGTGTAATGAGAAGAGAGCTAGAAGTTAAGAGCAATGTGGAACTGTTTGAACTCTTTTTGATCAGTCCCAAAATAACCATACTGGCTAAGATTTTTTTTTTTTTTTTGTACTCTGGATATCACAAACTGCCCAGTGGGCGTCAGTATTGGTGCTTTGATGAAGATTTTGATACAGTTATTGTTAGGAATGCCAGGCCAAGAAACAGGTTTTCAGAGATAAAGGGATGTATTAATTTTGCTGACAACAGTACAGCTGGAAATAATAAGAATGACAGAACTTTCAAAATTACACCACTAACATATTATCTAAATGACAAGTTCAGGGCTTTTGGGATAGTTTCAAAGGAGTTGTCCATCCATGGACAAATTGTGAAGTATTATGGGAGGCATTCATTAAAACAATTAATTCGAGGAAAACCAATTAGGTTTGGTTTCAAGCAATGGGTTATGTGCTCTGACAGGACAGGTTATTGTTATCAAATGAATTTGTACTAAGGAAAAGAAAAAGAAAAAAGGCCTGTTAGTAAGGAATTCACTGATAACCTTTGTACTAAAGTTATTTTGGATGTGATCAAGTATTTCAACAACTATGATAATCATGAGCTTTATGTTGATCATTTCTTTACCAGCCTCAAGTTGTTCTCGCACATGATAGGTTTAAGAATTAGAGTAACAAGTAGTTGTAGGAGAGGAAGAGATGTCTGTTGGAAAATGAAAAGACACTTGTGTATAAAAGAGGGCCTCTGCCACCGGGCGATTAGGGACATTTATTTCGTGGTGTCGTGGCTTTGGAGGGGTGGGCAGGAGACTTGGGGTTGGAGGCTAGGGTTAATGCGTGTAACCGTGAGGTTACGTAGGGACATTTATTTTTCTTATCCTCATCCAACAAAGTTAGAAAATGAGTAGGAAAGATAGAGAAATTGGAAATAATTTTAGTGGTAGGTAAACTGAAATGAGATGTAGTAGGAAAGTTAGAAATGAAAGTAATTTCAGTGGAAGGAAAAGTTGATGTTGATGTTTGTGATACGCATAGAGGGCTGTTGCCTCTAAGCGTGTGTACTTACAGCCTGACAATTAAAGGACGAGATGCATTATTATTACTATCAGTAATATTGTTGCTGTTGCAATTATTATTATTATTATTATTATTATTATTATTATTATTATTATTATTATTATTATCATCATCATCATCACTTTTCCCTGCCCCCGTACGATCATCTGCATATGCCTCCTGTAGTCCCCCCGCTGGTGTCCTCATGTTGTATTCTCTGCTGCAGGTACATAAGACCAAGCGCGTACATTGTCATGGCCACCGGGTCTCCCTGAGTGGAGCCTTCCGATGATATGATGACCTCCACTTTCGTCTATTTCTTCTCAACTCTGTTGGTGACGAATAGCTTTGCTGGATCTCTGTATGTGTTTTCCACATATTTGGCCAGATTGGGCACTTGATTTATGTTGTTGGAGGCACTGGAAACATTGACTAATAAGATTACTTCACAATCTGGTTCCTCAAACATTCTCCTCATGGCGTGAATTGCCGCCTCGCAGCCTGGCTGTTGCCCCGCACACACCTGAAGGTTACCAGCCGCTTCTTACATCTCATCCTTTGCGACTTCCATGATAACTTTCCCTAGTATTCTTCTCATCTATACTAATTGGACGACAGCCAGGCTTCTTATCCAGCGGGATAAGTCAGCACGCTGTGTATGCCTCAAGGTACTGACAGTCCTCAGTCGCCATTTTCCTCGCCAAGCCAGCGACGGCCTCCTGTAGTCCCCTCGCTGTTGTCTCAAATAGGTTGGTGCTGAGGAGGCATTTACATCCAGACACATCTAAGCCCGATGGTCTCGCCGCTCCCTGGGTGTGTAGAGCAAGGCTTCAGATCCTTTCTCTCGTGATGCTCTCAAAGACCACCTCGTGGGGTGGGAGGTGGTAGCTATTGAATTTAGTGCCCAGGTTTACTGGTCTTGCATTTGGATGTTTTTCTTTCAGGATTTTGAGCATTTCCTCGTTTAGGGGTAGAACTCCTGGGTCATCATCCTTCCCTGCGAGCGACCTCATGGCAGCCGCAACCTTTCCCTGCCTTATTTTGTCTGCAAAATTCCTGGCTTAGTCTTTTGATCCCTTTTTTCTGTTGGTGCTATTGTAGAGTCTATCTTGAATGGCCTCTGCCTCCATCATTAGTTACTCCACTTCTCTCTTCTTACACTGTTCCATCCTCCGTTGCAATGCCTAGACATTCTCAGAGTGCTTTAATTTTCTATGAATCCTGTGACATGTAAGCTGTAGAAGGATAGCGTTTTGAATACCTGTGGAGTGTAGGGAGAGGAGTTGATGTATGTTCCTATTAGACAGGTCATCTCCTCTATTAGGTCTTTGGTTGTATTGCATTTAGGCGGGGTGAGGAGGTTTCTTGGGGGAGAAGGCAAATATCCTGCAAAAGCATCGTCCAGCCACTCCTCAACCATGGGCTGTTGCCACATCTGTTCATCCCCTGGCTTGCCAGTACTAAATTCTCACACGATTGTTCACAACTTTCCTTCATGTTTTTCTGAGAGGACTCATGCTTGTCTGAGAGAAAACGTAGGAGAGAGACATAAAAAGCATTTGGATAAGAGGGGTGAGGGAGGTAGGGGTGCCCGGAAATGCAATTTCGCAGATTTAATGAGAGGAGCAGCTAGGAAAAGACAGGGTGTGGGGAGTTTCGAGGGTAATTACGTATGATGGATACAGATTCAGAGAGAGCAGGAGGAGAGAAGCGGTAAGGGAAGCAATGCAATAGAAAGGAGGGGGAGGTAGAGGACAAGAGAGAGAGAGAGAGAGAGAGAGAGAGAGAGAGAGAGAGAGAGAGAGAGAGAGAGAGAGAGAGAGAGAGAGAGAGAGAGAGAGAGAGAGAGAGAGAGAGAGAGAGAGAGAAGGGGGGTGAGGGGGAGAGAGGGGGGAAGGCGGGGCTGGTCTGCGCGAAGATCTAGTTACAAAATAAAAAGTTAGAAGCAAGTGTATTGGTAAAGCAGTCGAAGTGAATCTGGCGTGAAAATGAGATGAGGATCGTCCGTACCGTATTTCAAGCAAAATAAAAATTTAATTCATAAGAGGGTTTCTGAGGACTCAGAAACCCTGACTCTAAATGTGTGTTGATGTGTCATGGGGATAAGCTTGCAAAAAGCTGGATGGATGTGCCAGACATAATCGAAAACAAGTTGAAAGGGAGGGGAATATGGGAGTGTGTTAGTGGCTGTAAACCCGTAGTGGTTAAAGAACCGAACCACACCCAATAGTAGTTCAGTAACACTACGAGCAGCGGTATGGCCTCCCATCCACACAAAACAAAGATTTGGGTATCAATGCCCAGTTGAGGTAAGTCAACCACAAGGACTGTTGTGTCGACCAGCGTCAGCAACACGGCAATGGAAGTAAATTGGAGTGTGCCGATTTGGGAAGCATAAAACTGGTCTGACCGTCAGACCTAACCCAGTGATAATCCAGAGAAAATATCACAAAGAAAGGTCTAACTGTAAGACACAGCTGACGTATTGCTATTGATGACAAAGACTCAAAAGCATAAAACTGGTCTGACCGTCAGACCTAAACCAGTGATAATCCAGAGACAATATCACAAAGAAAGGTCTTACTGTAAGACACAGCTGACGTGTTGCTATTGATGACAAAGACACAAAATTTTATGACCTTGGTCGATGGCGGCGATAGAACTGCTGCAACTCAGGATAATCTTCGATACTCATAGTTCCTGATGAGAGGAACGCAGTTAGGCAAAATACAATATGGCGGCGCATTTCGACAGGGTCAATCCTATATATCTTACGGAATACAAAAGTATTATAAAATAGGAAGAAAATTGTTGAGCCAATTTCACCGTTTGTAGCTATTATAAGTCTCTTGGTCAATAACAAGATCGAATGAAAAACAGTTAGCCAGTAAAATACAAGTGAATGAGTAAATAAATTATAAGTAGGTAAACAGATAAGTAAGCTAGACAAATGGACAGACGACAAGAACATGTGACAAATTTGAGGATACAATTTTAGTGTTTAACAAAATGGATAAAAACAATAACAGCCATGTTATATACATGCAGTGGATACCAGGTAATTTATTGAGGATGCTAGATGCAGCTAATTTACCTATAGCTCTGACAGTAATTAACAGGTTTGATAATTAGATGGATTATTTTTTGTGATTTCTTGTATGTTTGTCTTAATTGTTAATTTAATCTCTATTCCCAGACTGAAGAAACAATATTATAGAGCTTAAGATGATTAAGATATGAAGATAATTATCATAAGATAGATATCAGAGGATAATGGCGCATTGCAGTAGGAAAATTAATGGATATACACCAATGACCACCATATTATTACCTTAGTAATGAAAATGCATACTAGTACTTTTTAACTATTCAAAGAAAAATTTGATATAATTACCACAGCGTTATAATATATTTTATGTGATTTATATCACTTTCGATTTGTCATATTTTCATAAAGAATACAGATATTCAAAATTAAACTTATATTATAAAAACGACAAACTAATAATATATAATTGAATGAATAATTTAGTGCTCTCTGATCACTTTAATAAAAGGCCTCGAAATTTGTTCACAATGTTTGATCAACAGACATTTAATCACAAATATCCAGGTACATTTTGTCCAATGTAGAATAGCTGGTCCTCAAAGCTGCATAATATGACTCATATGCATTATATCACTAGGAAAGTAATTTTGTGTATGTATATGTTTTCATTTTAAACATTAGTTGCTTCACAGCCTCATATGTGCTCAAGAAAGAGTGCGAGCAATCCACGCCTTTAGAAGGGGGGGGGGGTATATAAGTTTAGTTAGATGGTCTGAAAGAAATCAGGAAAATCATTCCTGAGTCCACAGCCACAACCTACGAAGTGGACAACCCAACATATTGATGCGGAAAACCATAAAGGAAAATAATAGACCGCATACTTAGAATCAAGAGTCTATGATTTCTCCTGTATCTTGATTAATATTTATGATTAGTAGGGCTTTGAGGTAAAGATGGAGAACTGTTGAACGTCCTGGTGAGGATGAAACGTCAGAAATAAAATTCCAACAATTCCAAATTTATAAGGGGCATTTCATATTGTATCCAGATTTATATCAAGCGGACGTTTCGGTCCCGGGTGTTTCAGCCCCGGACGTTTCGGCCTCATGAAATTGTCGACCCTGGACGTTTCGGCCCCATTCATATATATCGCTTTGTAAGTGGTCTTACTTGAACTTATTTTGCTTTACAAAGAATTTTCTACTTTTTTATTTATTTATTATAGACAAAAGAATTGTGACCACAAGGGAATTTTAAAAGTACACTACAATTTTTTATTGTGACTGCATAACCCTTATTAGAATTGAGGGACACCTTCATTTCCAAGAAAAAATGTTTTGGCTTCACAAGGGAATTTCAGTTAGTCAAATATATAGTGTGTTAGAATTCATTTTTCTTGTTCTATCCTATGCGGAAGGGGTTATGTCACTCTTGACGTGAAAGCAACCGCTCATACAAAGGATTACAAAGGCGGAGCATGCCGACAGGAGACCTTTTGGTCCTTATCTAGGTCGGATGCGAAAAAATCATAATAACAATAAAATTATAAATAAAAACTATAATAATGTACTTGGAAGGCCACCCCTTATGAGGAGACCTGACCTCAAGATATTCATTTTTAAATTCCTCTTTGATATATAAATTTTCATCTAATGTTACCATTGATTATACAACTTCATTTAGAATTGAAAATTTATCTATGATGAACTGTGCTTTTGATTTAGAATGTTTGACCAAAATAAAGTAGCCGTGTGGATGCTGCTACCCCCCAGAAGGCACGTGTTGTTTAGGTAAGAAAGAGAACTAAGATGTATGTGGATATAAAAACGCGGTTAAAGAACTTATGTTAGGATCTGCGACAGGACCATAAAACTATTCCTGAATGTCTGTTGGGGGGGGGGGTCTTGGGTATTTCAGACATTAAGATGTGAAATATTCAGTTCTTTGTGTGAAATGAATATTCAGT
>NC_134777.1:78193634-78206134 GCF_046742065.1 Oratosquilla oratoria
AAAAAAAATCCTTACCTTTTCCTATAGCTTTCTCACATATCTGTCTAACCACAAAAATCTGATCTACGCAATCAGACAAGAAACAATGGTCTCAAACTGTACGGAAATACATTCAATTTGGAAGTGGGTAAAAACAACTTTGCCAACCGTGTAGTTAATGAATGGAATAAACTTCCTGCACAGGTAGTGCAATGTAGTTCAGTTCGAAGCTTTAAGAATCATTTAGATAAACACCTAAGCAAGATGCTGTAATGATTATAATTTATTTTATATTATTTGTTTTTGCTTTGTTATCATTTGTCTGTTTGATTCTCATTTATTATTAGTTATATGTGAATTTATCATTATTTACTACTTACCTGTTTGTTTACTATTTAACTATACCTATGCATTTACTTATGTCTTTTATTTGTTATTTACATTATCATAGTTTTTATTTATAAATTTATTATCATTATGAATTTTTTCTTCGCATCCGACCTAGATATGGAGCAAAAGGTCTCCTATCGGCATGCTCCGCCTTTGTAATGCTTTGTAACCTCTACCTGTCCTAAATTCACACTGTTCCTCACTAATTACTCCCTCTGTTCCTCTCCTAATTTTCTCAGTCAAGATCCTCCCATAAGCCTTCCCAACTACACTTAACAAGCTAATCCCTCTGAAACTACTAATCTGCTCTTCCCCCGTGGGAGGCCTACTATGACCCCCTCCAGCCGGGTCAAATATAACAAAATTCCACACTCCGGTAAATAAATAAATATAAAATTGAATTAATAAATAAATAAGATATTACGGCCATAGAAGCAATTAAAGACAGTCCTGAAATCGGCTAGCTCCGCAGGGACTAAAAAGAGAGAGAGAAAAAAGAAAAAAAAAGAAACTACTATATTCACACTTATCCCCTTTTCCCTTGTAAAGTGGAACTATACAGGCACTCCTCAGTCCTTCGGCACTCTCCCTTCTCTCCAGCAAACATTAAATGACCTCACCAGCCAGTCCACCATCACTGTACCTCCCTTTTTTTTTTTTAGACATTCCTCTACTTGCGGTCTTATATATCTTTGACTCGGAATCGCAAACGCGCCTCTGTTCTCACCCTTCTGAGTTTGTCATGCTTTTCTTCTTATTTTTGCTTGTTCTTAGTGCAAAGTTTTCGGCAAAGCTTGCTGCATGTACCAACGTCTCGCATTTCTTCGTGGTCACATACAGCCCAGCTTCATTGCTCAATAAATTGAGAAATAATGCTGTCCACTATAATTCCTTCATTACTCGTCCCCGATGACTGTTGCGTAGGAGTCCTGTTCCACCCCTACTCGTTTCCCTTTTGTTTCTGTCCCTTTTCTAGGATAAAACTCACAACGTGATTCAACTCTAGGGCCCCTACTTATTCTAACTCCGCTCATACCACCTACTATATCATAATATCTACCTCTTTTCTGCGGAAGTCTTTCATCTTCAACTCTAACATCCTCCATGAAATATCTCCTTCCTATCCTTGGCAATCCTTCATCTGTCAAGTTTTTTTCTCCTGTCATCCTCCCCACTGTAATATCTGCCTCTTACCTGTGGGAATTCCTCAAAGTAGCGCAATTCTGACTCCTGTTTGCGGATAATTTCGTTGTGTTTTATCCCATTTTCGAATTTGTTTTCCTCCATGCGATATCTACCACCATGAAATTCTGCTCTTTGTCTTCGATTGACTTCATCATCTGTTCTGCTCTCACTGATATTACTTCTCGCATTATAATACCTGTCACTTCCCTCCTCCCTTACCTCATAGTACCTGCCGTTCTTATTTCGTTCTGATTCCGCGTCATAGACATAGTATCTCTCTTTCCTATCGTTCTTTATGTCGTAGTATTCCTCTTTTCTATCTTGTATTATCTTGTATTAGAATATCTTGTATTAGAATATCTTGTATTAGAATATCTTGTATTAGAATATCTTGTATTAGAATATCTTGTATTAGAATATCTTGTATTAGAATATCTTGTATTAGAATATCTTGTATTAGAATATCTTGTATTAGAATATCTTGTATTAGAATATCTTGTATTAGAATATCTTGTATTAGAATATCTTGTATTTGAATATCTTGTATTAGAATATCTTATATTATCTTGTATTAGAATATCTTGTATTAGAATATCTCCCTCCTACCTGTAAGAATCCCTCGAAGTCATGGCTAATTTCAGAGCTGCTTGAAGTGTTTGAACGTTGCACCTTTTTATTTTTACTTTTTTTTTTATTGCAACAAAGAAAATGGTTCGGCATTGATATGTAAACACAGGTAGTGAAAACGCTTCTGTTTCTAAGATCGATCACGATTTTAGTCGCTCGGTGACCTAAGGTTCCTGCTTTTTCTTTTAATTTCCTATCGAGTATTTTGCACACACCAATTTCTTTATCCAGTGAAGAAGAAAGTTGATCTTGGACAGGAGGCTCCCCATTTATATGTCACGAGCTAGGTCCTGTGTTTGAGTTGGTACATCGAGCAGTTCCTGCAATCCAAGTTCTAGAATATATCCACTACTAATCTAAAACATGTAAACGTAGGGGACAGGAGGCTCCGCTGCTGGCTTCCAAATCCTCTGCAACTTTGATGACAAAAATAAGATACTCCTGTCTACAACTAGAAATCTCACTATACATACATACATACATATACCAAGGCTTTTTTTCCTCTTACAAGGGAGTAGCCAAAAAGGAAAAGGCATAAAATCATTCACACCCATTCCATCCCTTATTATTATTAAATAAGCCATGAGGGACCCAGGCCCAGCGCGCCGACTTCAGAATCAGCACAAGCCCAGCGCGCCGACTTGAAGATCGACCCGGTACCACGCGACTTCAGTCAGGACAAAAGGACCCCCAGGCCGATGAGACTCGTCTAAGCAGTATTGAGGCATCTCCACATACCCCGTCCACAACTAACCTCACCAGTCATCGTGAGTACCAAATAACGTACATCCACTAATTTCTTTTAATCATTCTAGCTCATCTCATACGGAGCCGGATGAGAGCCTACCCTCAACCTTCTTCCACACCCATATTCATCGGCGAGGACCAGAGACCTAGCGTCGGTTGAGCGTGGTCACCAGGAAATCGGCCTCGCTATTCGCGTCGGTCGAGGGTAGCCGCCGTGAGTAACTTTACCCACCTCGTTTATCCATCCGCACCCTCCACGCAGTGACCCACAACAAGGACCAATCTAACCAACTCCCTCCGCCCACCCCCTCCCTCCGCCCGAAAAACTGCAAGGCCGACAATATTTAGGGTCAAGCTAGTATCAGCTACGAATCATCTTTTTCAGTCTACCGTCAGTCACCGGCTAACAGACAGTGCATCTAGAACTAAATCAACATATATCTACATAATGTATGTAAAATACCCTGGTTCACAAATTTCTACACATTAATACACAATATGTATATACACTCAATTAAATAGAAAGTTACAACCTAGCAAGTGCATACACATGCAGGGAAAACAATTATTAACTAATGCATCCACATACAAAAAGAGATCACATAATTTACTACCAATTCTTCAAATCAACATATCTTAAGCATTAAACAAAATATACACTCATAAGATACCCCACACAAGAATGCTGATGTAGCTAATTAAGAATATTTATACGGCGACTGTGTTGCCAATGTTGCCAGAGAGCAGGAAGCCTAGGTGAGGAACCTAGGAGAGGAGCTAGGGGAGACTCTCTCACTAGAATCAACCTTGGGAGATTATATCCCGAGTTGTAATCCTAGATCATTTTACCCAATAAAACCTAGAAAACCGAAGAAGGTTTACATCACTCGCTAACCCCCCTTATGTAGCCCCAGCCAAATACGGTTACACTGGGCCATGACTCCCAGGTTGTGAGTCACTGTTCTAAACGTAGAGATACGCACGGGAATGGGTTTTGGGTGAATACGCAGGAGGGATGAGGTACCACTTACAGAATCTGCGTCAGCGTACAGATTTGAATAAAGGTGCCAGTGCCTGTGACAGACAAGCACTCGGCGCCTCCATCATCCTGGATATGAACTCGGATATTGAAATTCAAGATCACGAATGACAGTTCTACGCCAAAATTGAACCACAGCGAAACCCACCCCAAGGTTTTCATCAAAATGCCAATTCTTGTAAATTGTCTTGCAGGAAGACGAGCGCAACCACCACCAAGACTGTTACTTCCACCAATACCAGAACCACCACTAGTACCACCACTAACATCAAAATCAACACTAACATCACCATAACCACCAATAACACCACCACAACTACCACAACCACTACTAATGCAACAACATCCACTACTAATACCAACGCTAACATCAACACTACCACAACCACAGCCAAAATCACCGTCAAGACTATTGCTTCCACCATTACCACAACCACCACAATCAACATTAACATCAACTCAACCACCATTAACACCACCACATTCACCACTAACACCACCAAAATTACTACTAACACCACCACTACCATCAACAAAAACGCCGCCATTAACACAACCACAACCACCCCTAACACCACCACCAAAACACAACCACCACTAACACCACCACAATCACCACTAACACCACCATAACCACCACTAACACCACCATAACCACCACTAACACCACCACAACAACTTCTAACACTACCACAATATTCACTAACACTACCACCAAAACCACAACCACCACCAACACCACCACAACCACAACTAACACCACCACAACCACTACTAATACCACCACAACCGCCAGTAAAACCACCATAACCACCACTAACACCACCACAATATCCACTAATATTACCACAATCAACGCTAACACCACCACAACCAACACTAACACCGTGACGATCACAATCAACGCTAACACCACCCCCACCCCACCAATACCACTAACACGACAACCACAATTAACACTAACACAACACCAACAATTACCACCACCAACACAACACTAATACAACCCCCAGTCAACACAACCACCATTAACTACGACGGTATCAAAGGAACTGGTAAAAATGCCACAGGTAATAAAATCACGGAAAAAGTAACAGGTAAAAATGTCACAGGTAAAAATGCCACAGGTAATAAAATCACGGAAAAATAACAGGTAAAAATGCCACAGGTATAAATGCCACAGGAAAAAAAAGTCACAGAAATATGTTAATAATAGGAAACAGCAAAAAGCAACAGGGCAATATCGGCACTGTTTCTGCGTTTATCTTTTATAGAAAAGTTAATTGTCGAATCTTTTCTTTTTTAATTCTTAGTAAAGGAAGGTACAGGACTAATGTTAAATAAGTGACATTTGCTAAAAAGAAATGTAAAATAGAACAAAATTTTTGCAAAATTTTGTAAAAAAAAAAAGAAAAGTAATAGATATGTCAGCTGAAGTCCATATGACGACAGGTCCTCGTTCCTCTATACAGCCTGTCTACGTGCAGTATATGACTTCATTCTTCTCCATAGTAGTGGTAGTGGTAGTAGTAGTAGTAGTAGTAGTAGTAGTAGTAGTAGTAGTAGTAGTAGTAGTAGTAGTAGTAGTAGTAGTAGTAGTAGTAGTAGAAGTAGTAGTGGTAGTAGTAGTTGTTGTTAATGAAAATTAAATAGATAAATAAAATGGTTGTCGACCACAGTCATTACCGGAGAGGGGCCAATGAACTGTGTCTGTGGGAGACAGATCCTGCTGCTTCCACCACACAGTTCCACGAGGATGGAGGTCGTGTCTTTAAATTAAAAAAAATAAATAAAGTAGTAGTAGTAGTAGTAGTAGTAGTAGTAGTAGTAGTAGTAGTAGTAGTAATGATAATAATAATAATAATAATAATAATAATAATAATAATAATAATAATAATAATAATAATAATAATAATAATAATAATAATAATAATATTAATAATAATAATGATAATGATAATGATAATAATAATAATAATAATAATAATAATAATAATAATAATAATAATAATAATAATAATAATAATAATAATAATAATAATAATAATAATAATAATAATAATAATAATAATAATAATAATATTATTATTAATAATAATGATAATAATAATAATAATGTGGATAGGAGGTAAGGGAACACGGGCTGAGGGAAATACTTTTATTCCTGACTAGTTTCGCCTGAGTGGCTTCTTCAGAGGCAGAGGCTTAGACACCAGATTGAAAGAACACCGAGCAGATGTAAGGCACCACAGGGTTAGTAGTGCATTAGTTAACCATGTCGACGAAAGAGGCCATCTACCAAAATGGGACCAGGCAAAAATTCTCATGGATAACATTACACGACAGGAAAGAAAGGCGATGGAGTCCGTTTTTATCAACATCCAAGATAACATCAATAAGAGGACTGGGGATTTAATATGGGCTAAAGCAGCAGCACACTTTATCGTAATGAATAATAAACACAGAGCCCCTGATCCAGACGGACGTTTCAGCCACGCGAACAACAGGAGGATACTTGGTCCACCCGCTGTGACAATCCGCCACACCAACAGATGAGGTCGAGTGGGGGACCAACCTGACACTTTGCCACGTTCCTTCTTTTGCCATATATATTGACCAACTTGACTTCAAACTATGTTCCTCTGAAGAAGCCACTCAGGCGAAACTAGTCAGGAATAAAAGTATTTCCCTCAGCCCGTGTTCCCTTACCTCCTATCCACATTCGTCACAATGTATACACAATAATAATAATAATAATAATAATAATAATAATAATAATAATAATAATAATAATAATAATAATAATAATAATAATAATAATAATAATAATAATAATAATAATAATAATAATAATAATAATAATAATAATAATAATAATAATAATAATAACAATAACAATAACAATAACAATAACAATAACAATAATGATAATGATAATGATAATAATAATAATAATAATAATAATAATAATAATAATAATAATAATAATAATAATAATAATAATAATAATAATGATAATAATAATAATAATAATAATAATAATAATAATAATAATAATAATAATGATAATAATAATAATATTTAGAAGCTAAGTGCTGTTGTGGATGAATAATACTTGGGTAGAGTGGATAAAATATTAAGAAATAGTTTTCTGCCATGGAAATTATTCAGAGTAATAAGCGTGGTTCAAAAATGTGTTTCAATGGGTTCACTCGTAAAACCTGTGTGGTGGAAATGTGTTAAAAGATCCAGTGGTCACTGCCGAGGCAGTATGACAACAGACCTACATATAGAAAATCTAGCTGCAGGTCAGCCTCATAGCCATGCCCAAGATGAGACCGAAATTCAGCTTGTCAAAGTACGTAACTGGATGAAAGACCAAGCTGCCAACACTCGAGACAAGCCAGCTTAGATTGGTCATGGTGTGGGCCAGAATAATAATGACGTATGCTCACTTTTACTACTTGTACCACATCTGCTAAAAGATCTAGGTGAACTTCCTACTGAGTTTGTTCAGACAGTTGGCCCTAACCCCGAGGAATTTTTACTCTATGATAACGGACCAAATGTAAACAACCGCATTCTAGTGTTTGGTACCAGTGATGGGCTCAGGCTTCTTGCTGGTGCTGATACCCTACATATGGAGGGCAACGTTTCTATGGCTCCAAATATTTCCAAACAGATTTATGTAGTTCGTGTGCCTTTGGGGGATATAGATGTTACTTCCATGTACGCGCTTCTTCCAAACAAGATTCGTTCTACCTACGAAGAACTCTTTCATGCTATAGTTGATAACCTAAACCTAAATATTAATGTGCAAACCGTGGTGACTGACTTTGAAGATGGTGTAATGAGAGCCGTTCTTGTAGTGTTTGGCCGCGACGTAGAGAACAAAGGTTGCTTTTATCATCTTACGCAGTCCACTTGGTGTAATATCCAAGAACTGGGTTTAGGAACAATGTATAATACCGATGCTGAGCTACGTTTGTTTTGTAGCTTTTCTCCCTCTAAAAGACGCTTACGAAGGTATGAGATACCTCAAAACCGCCAATCCACAAGATCCACCTGAAGCCGAGGAGCTGCTCATGTACTTCGATCGTACTTATGTTGGTGGCTCCTTTCGCCTGATTCAGCAACAAGTTTCCCTATCCAGTGATGCCCTGATGCCTCTGAGAATGCGTCACATTCCATCTATGTTTGCCCTCCCCACACCTATGGAATGTGCATGACGCCACTGTACATGACAATGCCCGCACCTACAACATCTGCGAAGGATAGAATAATAAATTCTTCTATCTCGTAGGCCACTACCATCCTTCACGCTGGCGCGTCATTGACAGGTTTCACCATGAAGAAGCGACAGTGAGCACCCTTACCCGACAGGATGCTGTTGGCAACCCCCCTCAAAGAAGAGATCGTCGACGCTGTGTACAGCTACAGGAACGCCTACGCAACTTGTGTGTTGCTCGGCGAAAGAACAAGAAGACTGTGGCGGAGTTTCTTCATGGTGTCGGCTGGAGTATTCGCCTGAATCAACAGCAATAAAACAATGTAAATAAAAGACTGACTTCAATATTTTTGTCTGATTAACTTATCGACACTATGTGTAGCTATAATAGCACCATCGCCACGTGTGGGTTGCTCGACTGGAATAATCGTCTTAATCATCAACACGAAAAACATGGAATATACATGTAATGCTGTTCTCAACCTGTACATGTTATGTGCAATAATCAAATGACCGACTTAGACAAGGGATTTTTCATTAATAGTGTCTATATATCATGCGTGGCTTTTTTACTGGTCACCATAAACCACATGTGACATTTTTTTTTCCTATCCAAAATTGTAACTTTTTTCCTTTACTTTTTTACCTATGGTATTATCATCGGTCAGCCAGAGGACAACCACGTTGAAGAAAGCGGCAAATAAAGTGATTGGTGGGGAATGGGGTAGGTGGGGGGGAAAGGAGGTTGGTTGGGGGAGCGGGGGCACTAATCACTCTCGATCTTTCCAAATCTAACCTCCTCATCTTCTCTTTCTCTTTCTCTCCACCTTCCATCAGAACGAGTTTGCTCCCAAAGTCTTCCTTGTGTTCTTTGATTTACTTACCCTCTTCCCTCCTCTTCGTGTCATTCTTCTTTTATCATATTTACTTCAAGAGATCCTCTTCTAATTCTTCTTCCACCTTTCTTCTTTATATATTTTCAATTCTCCTTAGATGCTCTATTCCCTTCAGCTCCACTATTCTTCTTCTTCTTCTATCTCCTTTATTTCTTTCTAGTGAACAATGTTTCTTTTTTCCTCCTCCTCCTCTCCCCCTCTTTCTAACGCCTGCTGTTTCCTTTTTTACTCATCCTCCTCTTTCTGCCCCTCCATCTCTTCGTTTCCCTTTCTCTTTAACCTCTAAGTTCCACCATCCATCACTTTTTCCTATTTCTCCGTCTACTCCTCCCCCACCTCCTCCATCTACCCTTTTTCATTATCTTCCCTACTCTTCCTCTTCATTCTGTTTTATCATCTCCACCTTCACTCCTCACCACCTCTTTTCCCCGTATCTTATTCCTGCGCCTAATTCCCGTTTTGTATCCCTCCTCCTTACCTTCCTCTTTTTATTCCGAAAGGATTACAAAGGCGGAGCATGCCGACAGGAGACCTTTCGGCCCATAACTAGGTCGGGGGCGAAAAAATATGATAACGATAAAATATATATATATATATGTATATATATATACGTATGTATATATATATATATATATACGTATGTATATATATATACATAAATATAAATATATATATATATATATATTTGGATGATGGAGAACATAAACACAGGGGAAGGCTCGGAACCCTAAACACTCTAACGTTAGAGTGTTTAGGGTTCCGAGCCTTCCCCTGTGTTTATGTTCTCCAACATCCAAATAAATTGTCTAAAAAAGTTATCAATATATATATATATATATATATATATATATATATGTATATATATATATTTATACATAATATATATATGTATATGTATATATATATATATGTATATATATATATATATATATATATATATATATAATATATATATATATATATATATATATGATAAATCAAATAAATAAATGCATACGTATAATACTAAGCAAACAGGTAAACAGCAAATAATAATAAATTGACAGATAGCTAATAATAAATGAAAATCAATCAGAGAAATAATAACAAATAAACCAATAATATGAAATAAATGACAGCTATTACAGCATCTTGCTTAGTTGTTTATCTAAAGTTCTAAACGAATCTTAAAGCTTCGAACTGAACTACATTGCACTGCCTCTGCAGGAAGTTTATTCCATTCATTAACTACACGGTTGGCAAAGTTGTTTCTACCCACATCCAAATTAAATCTATTTCCTGGCAGTTTGAGGATACTACTTACTCCGTGTGAAGCTAATTTAGTAAGTAGCCTTTCGTGGGGGACGGTGTCTAAAGTTTTTGCAAAGTCTAGATATATCAAATTTATATTGTTTCTTGTGTCATAATTCGAGATGACTGTGTTGTAGAATTCGAGTAAGTTAGTCACGCAAGAACGTTTCCGTCTGAATCCATGCTGGCTATCTTTTATCAAACAGTTACTTTTTAAATGATGTTCGATAGCATCTCTGATGATGGTTTCCATAATTTTTTCTACGATTGAAGTAAAACTTATAGGCCTTGTAGTTATTTGGTTTCTTTTTGTCACTTTTTTTGAATATGGGAGTAACGTTAGCTAGCTTCAATTCTCTTGGGACATCTCCGGACATGACGGATTTCTTGAAAATCATTTCTAATGGAACAGCAATCTCATTTTTCATTTTCTTTAAGATTCTTGAATGCCAACCGTCAGGCCCCGGTGTTTTATTAATTTTGAGTTTCTCTATACACCTTTTAATTTTTTCTTTTGCTATATTTACCGTAGTAAGTTCACCCTAGATTTTTCACAGGTTTCAGTTTGGAGTTCACTTTGAGGTGTTTCGTTTACGAATACTGAGCTAAAATAGTTGTTTAAAATATCACACATGCCTTGATTTGAATATTCAATTTGACCATCAGCAGATAATAGTGGGCCAATGTGATTCCTAATAACCTTTTTATATCTAATGTAAATATAGAATTCTTTGGGATTCTCTTTGGATTTATCAGCAATATTCTTTTCGTATTGTCGTATATATATTTTTTTCTCTTTTTTAAATCTCTCTGTATTATTACATAACTTCGATAGTCATTAGGTGCACCCGAGCACTTGTGTTTCTTATAAGCCTGTCTCTTTTTAGCAATACTTTTTTCAGTTTCTTTGTCGAGCCATTTTGGACGAGCCTGATTTGGGGGGGGGGGGTGTCTGTCCTTAAGCGGGATGTATGAATCCTCTTAGTAAGCGTATTTTGACATATTTCCCACATCTGATCTACAGATCTATTGCTTAATTTTGCCTCCCAATCTGTAAGCTGAAGCTCCTGACGTAGTCTTTTACTAAAATTGGGTATTTTAGATAAACAAGTACCTGCTCTAATTTTTTTTTTAGCAGTTTGAATTTAACTAGGTTGTGATCGCTATTTGCAATAGTTTCACCAACTTCTACATCGGTTATCATGGTTTCGCGGCTAGTGATTAATAGATCGAGTAAGTTTCCATGCCATGTGGGCTCTTTTACATGATGAACTAAGTAATTGTCACCGAGAAAATCTATCAAGCGACTACCTATATGGCCATGGCCTCCTCCTCCTCCTCCCTCCTCTTGCTTTATTTTTTTTCCAATCTTCCTCTTCAAACACCATCACTACCGTCACCTTTCCTCATCCTCCTCTTCCTTATTTATTTTCCCCTCTATTCCTCCCACCCTACACCTTTCGTTACTGCGCACTTTTTCAGTTCATCTGTTCCCGTCCACGATGATTATAACACTCCCCTCCATCACTCTTTTTCCAACTCTTGCTCGATATTTTTCCTACCCAAAAGGAGTGTTGGCAGCGCCAAACAACTTTGATTATGTTAACGGAGAGACAATTGGAACTTGAAACAGTAGAAGTAATCAAACTGCAAAAGGAGATCTAATAGTGGTAGTGGTGGTGGCCGTGGTGGTGGTGGTGATGATGATGATGATGATGATGATGATGATGATGATGATGATGATGATGATGATGATGATGATGATGATGATGATGATGATGATGATTACAAAGGATTACAAAGGCGGAGCATGCCGACAGGAGACCTTTTGATCCATATCTAGGTCGGATGCGAAAAAAAAAATCATATTAATAATAAAATAATAAATAAAAACTATCATAATGTAAGTAACAAATAAAATACATAAATAAATGCATAGGTATAGTTAAATAATAAACAGGTAAATAGTAAATAATAATAAATTGACATATAACTAATAATAAATAAAAATCAGACAGACAAATGATAACAAAACAAAAACAAATAAAACAAAAACAAAAATGATGATGATGATGATGATGATGATGATGATGATGATGATGATGATGATGATGATGAT
>NC_134777.1:78211134-78228634 GCF_046742065.1 Oratosquilla oratoria
GACTCAACTTACAAGGCAAAATGTCAACTTACCAACACAACAATCTTCTTCGTCTATCCACCTTCTCGTCAAGGGATAGATACGAAACATTTTGTCAAGGAAATTCTCCTCAGATGAATGAAATCGTTTGGCGTCTGTTAGAATCAACAATCTAAAAGCGCAACTTGGGCTCATAAATGTTGACTTCAAAAGTCGCCGGTTTTTACGCTGATGCGAAGCTCATTCCACTCACATCGCTGTCACTTGGATTAGTCACATCTAATTCATCTTCTTATAAATGCTCAGTGGGCGTGACGTACGTGTTACGCACATCTGACACATCAGTCTTACATGACACTTGCGTGTGTCATCTTATGGGTCCTGCTCAGTTGTCTAATGAGTCACCAGTTCTTTTATCTCTCTTGAATTTCTTTAATATCTGAAATTGATGATCAACTTCAACCTGGGGTCCATCATTTACCTGTTACTATTAATGATACCACTACTATTATTTCGTCTAATAAGTAAACACTTCTTGAAGTCATTTAGCCATTTGCTTTTATTTAGTACAAAATATGACTACAGGATAGAGCAACTTTTTTTGTGCATGTATTCATATTTCACACTTTTCCAGACAAACACTTGAAACGCTGAGTTTTTGGCAGAATATTTTGATAAGTTTAAATGTTCGTAGTCGTTGCCATTCAGAACTTGGTTTCGTCCAAACTCGCGAGTGAATGGCAGTTACGACTAAAACTATTCTAACATTCAAACTTTTAAAATTGTTTTGTCAAAAAATCAGTTTCTGAAGACTTTGCCAGAAAAATAAACAAGATTTATGGTCAAAATATATTTGATGTCAATGAAACCCACACTATATGAACTCAATACTTTTATGAAACACTTGAAGGGGACAATATAATGCTCGACAAGACAGAGGCAGTGGACACCAAGATAGTCCTCAACAAGACATATTGGGAATAATCTGACCGGACCTGACCTCATTTCTGCTCATCTCCTGACCCGTGTATTGTCATTGGGTCTTGCAGGCGCAAGAAAATCTGTTTCTATGCCATAATTCTACATGACAGTCAAACTCCCCACGCCCACACACACACATACACACACACACGACCCCCCACCCCACCCCACCCCCACCCTCGTCGCGGATCTGGCCTGTTACGGCAGCGACATTACACCATCTAATTGAGAAAACGTTCCCGAGACAGCTGTTCATCTCAACGACAGCCGGATAGCATCAATGTCCATCTCTGTTATCCTTCAATGTTTAACTAGTTGAGACATGATAAATAAAAATGAGGCCCACGGTACACACATATACATACATACATCAACGGTTTTCCCCCTTAAGGGAGGTAGCCAAAGTCAAAGGCATAAATCCCCTTCCACCCATTTTGTCCCCCACACACTCCACTACCGTTCACCACCCCTCCCTCCCTCTTTTCTTGGCTCCTCCTGGTTGACGAGTCATCCTTGCATCTCGTCCACTGCCCTGGGTCAGAAGCAATGCTCTTAAGAGACTCTTAAGAGTCCAAATGTCTGGAGACCACATGGGCAGAGACTAAACTTCCGGGGTCTAAATGTATGAAGACCAAATATCCAAATAGCGCTCAAGAGACCTACATCATCCCACAGCGATAGATAAATCACCGGGACTGTAAGCTCATCGATTATGCGCGCCTACCACATTGCGAACAGATAATAAAACCAAAAGTGCGCCATATCGATCCTATGACATTTATTTGAGTCGTGATTTATTGTGTACACCTGTGACCTGCATGCCGTACAATTGTAATTTTATTTGTTTCCTCCGAATTACATCTTAGGGAAATAAAGCTTCTGTAATGTAATTCTTTTTGAATCACAATTTATCTAAATCACACGTTTATCTGAATCACAAGTTCTTAAACCCTAAGCCATTTATTTGTGTAGTGATTTCTTATGTACGCATGAGATCTCTTGTTGTCGAGTCGTAATTTTATTTGTTTCTTGCTATGAATCACAAATTCTTAGGTAAAATAAAGCTTTATTATAATGTATGTTTGTTTCCTAATCTAAATGGATGGAGACGATAGGTGGTAACGGACAAGACACTGCCTACTCTAGGCAGTCTCCTCCATTATCATGTTCTTATGCTCTTAAACCACAAATTCTTAGGGGAAATAATTTTTTATTATTACGGAGCCCTATATTTCTTAAAATGATAGTCTAAAAACTTCCCAAATCCTAATCCTGACTTGAGGTCTGAGTCCGAGTTTCACTATGGCCTTGCGTCCTTTTGTATTTACAGCTTTAGTGTAGCAGCGTTTGCTAGGGGGCCGTAAATAATTATTTTGCCCTTTGTCCGAATTACAAAAAAACTTGGAGGGAGGGTTTCTATGACAATGCCAATTACCAACGCTGATTCGCGCTCTACTGACTGAAGGGAGGGACGTTTACAAAGAATGAACCAACATCAAGTGACTTAGCGCGTCTTATCGAAGGATCAATTAACCTAAGTGACCTAGTCTTGCTTAGGTCATTGTGCCATGGGGACGTACCGTAATTCAATGATCTGATTCGAATGACTCTCATAGTATAAAGTAATGGAAACAAAGGTAAACATTGATCTACTATACATAAACACCAATACCTACAAGTGGTGCTTGTATCATCACGTCGAGTTCGGCCTCCCCTTCAAACAATAATATATATATGACACATTACCTACCTGCATACAAAGAAAGATTCGTTGAAGGTTATCGGCACTTAATCATAATCCATATTAAACATATTAATATTCGTCCTTTCACCTCATCGGTCAGTTACCCTTGAAAGTGTGTGTGTGCGTGCGCGCGCGCGCGTGTGTGTGTATGTGTGTGTGTGTGTGTGTGTGTGTGTGTGTGTGTGTGTGTGTGTGTGTGTGTGTGTGTGTGTGTGTGTGTGTGTGTGTGTGTGTGTGTGTGTGTGTGTGTGTGTGTGTGTGTGTGTGTGTGTGTGCGTGTGTGTGTGTGTGTGTGTGTGTGTATGTGTATGTTTGAATGTGTAATGTGTGTGTGTGTGTGTTAATGAGTATGCATCTATGTGCATACGGATGTGTGTGATTATGTGTGTGTGTATGTTTGAGTGGAGTGATATACGCGTGTCTTTTTGTGTGCCTGTGTACGTGAATGTGTGTGCATTTGAATGTTCGTGTATATGTCTATGTTTACACGTGTGTTGAGGGGAAATCCTATGTATACTCGCAGTAAAAGAAAGCCATACAAACATGCATGTGTATATGCATTTTGCAATTTTGTATGCCAAACCCCACTATCACGACCTTAACCCAAGGTACACGGACGTACCTTAAAAGGTCGGGGAGGTAATGTAACCGTCACTAACCATCACCAACCACGCACGTGATCCACATGCAACATGGTACTCGTCTTTGGCAAGACCTCAAATCTATGCAAACCTCACCACTTTCCCAATCGCAAAACACCTACTGTATGTAAGGTCATAACAGGATGGTCCCAACACGAGCTGCCTAATGCCACCAGACAGAACCATTGAACCCTTTCTCATAACTACCCCAATTGCATTACCATAACGTAATGTATATACACCATGTTTAGCCACGCCCACCAACCATATAACTAACCCCTATATAACGGAACTAACATCCATGCCTATATTTGATAACTAACACATCTCACATACGACAATCGACCAACCCCCTTTATTACGACGGCTGTGTCGCCGAGAGATAGGACTGCTGATGTCACCGAACTGGCAGGAGGAGATGCCCGAATTCACGAATACGGTAGGAGGTAATGCCGAGGTTAAGGCCCAGCACGAGGAGTGCTTAATATCAAGGACGTAGTTGCATATAATCTTCGTACCTGGATAAAACCAAGAAAATCCAGCAGAGACTTTACTTCACCCGCAACCCACCATTGTATGTAGCAAAACACATTTGTTTTGTTACAGAGTGATCGTACTACAATTCCTTCGTTCCATAGCAGTGCTTTCTCTCTAATGAAAACCGACTTGAAGTGGTTGTTCATGACTTCAGCCATTTCTAAATCTTCTGTATATTCCATTTTTTTGTGGAGTAGTTTCACCATTTCCTGTTTATTTTCTAATTTACTATTCACATATCTATAGAATAGTTTTGGGTTGATATTTACATTTTTCTGTTATGTCTTTTTCGTGTTTTCTTTTTTCCTCTCTGCGCACTTTTACATATTCCTTTCAATGGTTGATATATATTTGCCACTTTCCATTTTTTTTTCTTTTTCCATCTTTTCCAAGCTTTATCTCTTCTTTCTTTTACCTCACTGCATTTTCTGTTGAATCAACACTTAATGTACACCTTTTCCTGTTTCTGTCTTGGTACATATTTATTCACTCCTTCATTATAAATTTTCATTAAAACCATCCATTTCTCTTCCACTTGTGTCTCTTTGATTTTTTTTTTTTTTTTTACAATTTTCCGTTTTGTTGTACCTCAGTCTTCCTTTTTTGTATTTCTCATTTCTCTCTATATATATTTCCTCCCTTAGTTCAACCTCTATTAGTATATGATAACTTTTTCCAAATGGTGTTTCGTATTTAATTCTATCTACAATTTCAGGTTCTATTGTAAATATTAAATCTAGTCTCGACGGTTCTTCATTATTTCTACATCTGGTATTTTCTTTTACACATTGTGCCATTGTATGTTCTATAGTCATGTCAGATAACACATTTCCCCCATAGATCCTCTTCGCCTTTCACTGCCATCTCCCAACAGTTAAAATCTCCCATAAGTACCAGGTTACCTCCATCCTTCAACATCTCGTCTAATGAATGCCTTGTATCTTCTAACATTTTTGCATGCTCGCCCTCTGTCCAAGCGCCCATTTTTAGGGGGCACATATGTCACCATAAACTTTCTACTTTTCATGTTGCTGACTTCAAAATTTTACCCTGATCATTTCCACACTGTTTTTACCTTCTGTAATCTTCGTCACATTTAAGTTTTTCTTGGCCAACATATATATATACATATATATTTATATACATATATACATACACACACACACACACACACACACACACACACACACACACACACACACACACACACACACACACACACACACACATATATATATATATATATATACATACATATATATAAATACATACATACATATATATATATATATATAATATATATACATATACAGTACATCAAATCAAGTAACGTAGGTGTCGTAACACACGAATAAAATAAAACTTAAACCCACTCTCGGATATGCCATAACTAGTATGGCAGTTGACAAGTTCATCTCTACCTCACTCGGGGCAAGTGACCTGAGGCTTACTGAGTTCCCCAATGTTACTTCCTCCTCTGTGTATATATATATGCATATATATATATATATATATATATATATATGTATATATACAGAATATATACATATATGTATATGTATATGTATATATATATATATGTATGTATATATACAGTATCCATATATATATATATATGTATATATATACACAGTATATATGTATATATATATATATATATATATATATATATAAATATATATGTATATTCCTCCGCCCTGTCTCTTATTTTTTTTTAATCCAATAATTATATAACCCATGTCCAACACTATTTGGTGGTAGTGGACTCCTTAATTTCGTCTCCATAATTCCCATTATGTCTGTTTTTTCTTCTGACAGGTAATCATTTAGTTCACTCAATCCTGAGATTAATCTGTCTATATTAGTATAGACCACTTTTTTTTCATCCCGTTTTATCTATTTATTTTTCTTTTCGTTTCGCTTACCTTGGTGTACCATTTTCTCAGCCTCAGGGGGGAGCTTCATCTCTTAGTGTCTTTTCTCTTTTTCTTTCATCATCATTCATTTCTCTTTTTATCCATATATTGTTGTAGTATTCACTCTTTGCTAATTTACCCGATTTTGCCAGTATGTCTTCTGCTACCATTTTTTATTCTAGTTTTATCTTTAGGAGTCAATTTCTTTCTTTAGAATATTGTCCCATTCCATATACTTCCTCTATTTCTTTTTCTACTTCATGGGCATCGTCTTGTAGTTCTTGTAGAATTGTTATTCCCTTTTTTTTTCTCCTTTTTCTCTCAAATGCCAAACCAAACCATGTTTTTCCTTTAGTCCATATATTAAAATACACTTTTTTCTATCCACTGTATCTCTTATCCAATTTGCTTTTTCTTTGAATACTTGAATAATTGTGTCCTGCATCTGTTGTTGTACTATTTCTTAAAAGCTATATCTTCATCTTCTCTGTTTTCATTCCATTTCTTAATCTTCTGCAAATTTTCCTCACCTAAGTTTTTGTTCAATTCTTTCAGACATTGTCTGTATTTTGTGATTTACCTTTTTTCTATTCTCACTATTGGTAGTATAATTGTTTTTCATCTTTTCATTTTCACGTTTAACTTCAATAATTTTTTATTCACTTAACTCTTTATTCATTTCGGAATTCTTCTTCTTTAGTTCACATACCTCTTTGTTGACTTCAAAATAGTCTTTCCTTAAAATCACAATCTCTTTCCTTGGTCACATGAATTCTCTCTCCCACGGATTTCTATTTATAGTCAACTCCCTTTCCATGTCTGTGATTCGACTCAAGTTTCTTTTTTCGTACTTACCAAAGCCAGAAAATAGATCATCGCCGTGCAATCTACCATTTCCCCTTGGAGTTTCAAAGTCTCTATTTAGATTTAGTTTCGGTCACCGTTTTCCCCTGATCTGTCCGAATTTCCCTGCATTTTCTCACTATAGACACTTTGAACACAGCACAGAGATCATTTAGGGCAACCACCCTCCCACTCAATACAACCCAGGTCTCTTGCTTTCCTTGCACTGTTGAGAAATTTCGTCTTATTCGGCAGCCTACGGAACTCTAGTTAACAGTTGTGTGTATTTACCTAGTTGCATTATACGGGAAGGGAGCTATGCTCATGGTGACCCGTCTTTGTATCTTTCAGCATCAAGTGTGTGTGTGTGTGTATTTACCTAGTTGTATTTTGCGGGAGAAGAGCTATACTCGTAGGGACCCGCAGTTGTATCTTTCCGCATCCAGTTCTTTCTTAAAGTCGTGTATAGTTTTAGCACTCACTGTTTTCTCTTTCAATTTATTTCATGTATCTATCACTCTATGTGGAAAGCTATTCTTTTTCAGATCTCTTCTGTAACTGTCCTTCTTAAGTTTCTTCTTGTGTCCCCTTGTATTTCTTCTGTCCCATTTAAGTAGATCATCCCTGTCAAGGATTTCCATCCCTTTCATAATTCTATATATGGATAACAAACCGTCTCTTTATCTTCTTTGCTCCAGAGTTAATAAGTTTAGTTTGTCCAATCTTTGTTCGTATGTCAACATGCTGAGTGCTGGCGCCATCTTAGTGTTTTTTTTTTTTTTTTTTTTTTTTTGTAATGGGTGTCCATAGTGACGCTGCATACTCTTATTTTGGTCTTATCAGTGTAACTAGGATTTTCTTCACCATTTCCTCGTCCATGTAGTCAAAGTCAAAGGCCACTTTCATAGATCTTATTAAGTTGTAGATTGTGTGTGTGTGTGTGTGTGTGTGTGTGTGTGTGTGTATTCACTTGGTCTTTGGGTCACGTGTTGGACTCGTGATCGACAGCTATTTCCCTCCCGGAAGAGAGCTCAGAGCTCGTAGGTCTGATCTATGGGTAATGCTATGACCTTTCACACACACACACACACACACCCAACTCCCCGCCCACGAGAGTCAGAGTAACGACCCGGAGCGCAGCAGTACCGAAATAATTTCGGCCCTGGGCAGGATTCGAACCAGGAGCTGCGGGCCACTTTCGTGGCAGCTCAGCGTTCTACCAACTGCGCCACCGAGTCGTGTGTGTGTGTGTGTGTGTGTGTGTGTGTGTGTGTGTGTGTTTGTGTGTGTGTGTGTGTGTGTGTGTGTGTGTGTGTGTGTGTGTGTGTGTGTGTGTGTGTGTATGTGAATTATATCATAAACTTTATATACCCTATATCATGCCATTGATGTGTGTGTGATATGTGATACGTGATGTTTTATGTAATATATGACATGGCATATGTGATGTGCATTTGGCATCTAGAATATGGCATGTGACGTGATACGTTGTACGTTAAACTAAAAATAGTATAAAAGAAAAGAGAATACAATAAAGGTATATGTATGTATATGTATATGTATATGTATATGTATATGTATATGTATATGTATAAGTATATGTATATGTATATGTATATGTATATGTATATGTATATGTATATGTATATGTATATGTATATGTATATGAAGGTGGAAAAAGAAGTCACGGGTCTAGTTCCGAGTTCCTGAGTTTATTCCTGACCGGTTTCGCTCTATGCTTCCTCTGAAGATTCATAGAGCGAAACTGGTCAGGAATAAACTCAGGAACTCGGAACTAGACCCGTGACTTCTTTTTCCACCTTCATCAACTTGTCACAATGTACCAACAGTATATGTATATGTACAGTATATGCATATGTATATGTATATGTAGATGTATATATATATATATATGTATATGTATGCAGAAAAAAACACTGGCAAATAAGAAACGTAGTCCGAATATTTTCGTCTATTTAAGACATCATCAAGAGATTACAGTAAGGGAGATACAGAGACAGTATATATATTACAGAAGTAAAAATATTGTAAGGAACATGGACAGATGAATCACATCATGCCATTGATGTGTGTGTGTGTGTGATATGTGATACGTGATGTTTTATGTAATATATGACATGGCGTATGTGATGTGCATTTGGCATCTGGAATATGACATGTGACGTGATACATTGTACGTTAAACTAAAACTAGTATAAAAGAAAAGAGAATACAATAAAAGTATATTTATGTATATGTATGTATATGTATGTGTATATATGTGTATGTGTATATGTATATGTATATGTATATGTATATGTATATGTATATGTATATGTATATGTATATGTATATTATATGTATATGTATATCTTGATGTATATGTATACTGTATGTATACGTATATGTACATGTATATGTATATGTATATGTATATGTATATGTATATGTGTATGTGAATGTGTATGTGTATATGTATATGTATATGTATATGTATATGTATATGTATATGTATACGTATATGTATATGTATATCCTCATACATATACAC
Organism: Oratosquilla oratoria; assembly: GCF_046742065.1. Taxonomy (NCBI): domain Eukaryota; kingdom Metazoa; phylum Arthropoda; class Malacostraca; order Stomatopoda; family Squillidae; genus Oratosquilla; species Oratosquilla oratoria. The sequence goes on from NC_134777.1 coordinate 78,220,327, forward strand.
AACTTATTGACTTTGCATATATCCATATCTAAAACTGTTGGATGCCTGTGGGGTAGGGGGTGGGGGGCTTGAGGGGGCTTTAAGGGCTTGGAGGGGGAAGCGTGATCAGCGGGGCTTCTGCATTCTCTCGTTTGTCCCCTTCCCCTTCATCTTATTGCTGAGCCTCCTTCCTCCCCAACCTTCTTAAAACCTATACTTCCACCCTCGGTCCATTCTTCCCCCATCACTATTCTCCCTTTCTTCCCTCCTTCCTTCATCTTTCTCTTTATTCCTAACTTCCTTTCCTCTTTCATTTTTCTCTTTTCTTTCCTAACTTCCTTCCCTCCTTCCTTCATCTTTCTCTTTTCTTTCCTAACTTCCTTCCCTCCTTCCTTCATCATTCTCTTTTCTTTCCTAACTTCCTTCCCTCCTTCCTTCATTTTTCTCTTTTTCCTAACTTCTTTCCTTCCTTCCTTTATCTTTCTTTTTCATTCCTAACTTCATTCTCTCCTTCCTTCATCTTTTTCTTTCCTAACTTTCTTCCCTCCTTCCTTCATCTTTATCCTCTTTTCCTAATTTCTTTCCCACCTTCCTTCATCTATCTCTTTTTTTCCTAACTTCCTTCCCTCCTTCTTTCATCTTTCTCTTTCTTTCCTAACTCCCTTTCTCTTTCTTTCATAGCTTCCTTCCCTCCTTCCTTCATCTTTCTCTTTTCTTTCCTAACTTCCTTCCCTCCTTCCTTCATTTTTCTCTTTCTTTCCTAACTTTCTTCCCTCCTTTCTTTATCTTTCTCTTTCTTTCCTAACTTCCTTCTTTCTCTCTGTCACATTTTATTCTTTTAGTTTTCCTCCCTCACCTGCTTTAGCTCCTCCTTCTGTTTCTCTTTCGTCATCTCTTCCCTTCCCCACCTACTTACTTGTTTCACACGTATCGACTTTTCACCGTGTGCCGTTCACGACATGACGTCGTGCTCTTAAACAATCATAGGTGTCTATGGACGCTTTCACATGCGGTCGTGGTCGTGACGTGTGAAAGCGTCCATGTACACCCATGCTTATTTGAGAACATGACGCCGCGCCGTGTCGTGGACGGCGCACTGCGAAAAGTCGATACATGTGAAACGATTCTTACTCACATCATTTATCTATCCACCCCCTACCCCCCGGTGCGATATTGGACATACGGATAGAAGTGTTAGTAAACCACAGACTCACTTTTTTTGTCCCTTCAACCTTTCCCACCCCATCCTTATATTTCTTTCCACTCACATACAACCTTTTTCATTCTTCCCCTCTCCCCTTATTTTCTCATTCCCACCTGTCTCTCTCTCTCTTCACATATTTCCTCACACTTTCTTTTTCTATCTACCTCTCATCCTCCCCTCCCCTTCCTCCAAATAAAGCCCACTTAGGGGAGAAACGATTTGTAACAACCAAATTTAATTCGGTAAAAACGACTGAAAGTTTCGAGACGATCGTGACGTGTGTCAACAAGGCAACGTATTTGCTTCCGATTGGCTGGCGACGTCAATCTGAGCAGCAAACGGAACATTTAAGGATTTTATTGTCTGGTGCCAGATGATTTTATTCATCTGAGATGAAACTCTGAATTTGAGTGCCTTATTTATGTAAAGACGAATGGCACACGCTCATTAACATAACGAACAATCGCACTGACACTAACACTGACACACACACACACACACACACACACACACACACACACACACACACACACACACACACACACACACACACACACACACACACACACACACACACACACACACACACACACACACACACACACACACACACACACACACACACACACACACACACACACACACACACACACACGCGCGCGTATTTGAAGCTAGTTATGATGAATTGGAGGGTAGAAGGCGGGACCCAACAAACGTGATTCCTTTCTTCTATACTACAATTAGATAAATACAATTAGGCAAATACACACAAACGCGCGCAGATTCTCAATACTCGCTTTCCAGCGGTGGACTAGTATCACCTGGCACCATAACATAGTCACATAGAAACACAGAGACGGGCAAAGCCCTTGCATTCTAGCATAGCCACATGGAACACTATCCATCTGTGATCCAAGTCCATCGTTCCCCCAACCGGACGTAATAAGTCAGGCACTAATGTAGGTGAACTCAAACACCCGCCTGGCTCTGGCATGTAACCCATTCACGAGAAAGAAGCTTAAGAAATCCACGCGCTCAGAGCGTTATAGTATTGTTACCACAGCTTAGCTAGCCGACGGTATCGTGCCGGTCCATCCGACAGAGGATGAAAGTCAGTGGAACGTGATCCTGGTGTTACACCATGCGGCGGCGCAGGATGCGGCCAAATGATGGACAAGCTCAATTAGCTTAATAAAATCACATCACCTGATGGTCCCCAGAACTTTACATAACGACCATCACCAGTCCCTGGTTAGAATACAATCATAACTTTTCGAGTCTAATGACGCATAAAGGAAACTGCTATAGCCAACAACAAGTCGCAACATCGACGCCGAACAGTATGACACCGGCCTAAGGGTCGAACGTAAGGCAACTCCCGTCTCCTCCTCCTCTGCAACACAACTCCCTCCATTGCACCTGCCTCCCTCGGCACCCCGCGGGTCACACTGGGACGTTGTTTGTAAGCATCAGATTCCCGGAAATTGGCGTAGTGGCACGGCCTTGGATCTCGAGTGCCAGGCACTGGAGTGGCCTTGGATTCATAGTGCCTGTGTAGGTAACGTATCCATGTGACTGCAGCACCATACCTGTTTGGAGTGTATATGTATATGTATATATATATATGTATATGTATATGTATATGTATATGTATATGTATATATATATATGTATATGCATATGCATATGCATATGTATATGCATATGTATATATATATATATATATATATATATATATATATGTATATGTAGATGTATATGTATATGTATATGTATATGCGTATAACTTTATGTATGCAAACACATACACAGCTGCTACAGTTGGTAGCGCAATAGGCTCAAGATGGTATATTAGTAGTGCTGCACGGTCTAAGGTTCGAATACCGTAGGTAGAGCTATTCAACCATTGTGTAAAGCCCATGAAACGATACTCCACTGCTTTCGGTGACGGGCCACAATCACATATCAGCACAGACACCCAGTACGTGAATACATAAGCACGCAAATTATTGTGCAACGTATTCTTGCCATTACGAACGAGAAAGGAGCAAAGGGGGGAGATTAAAAAAGAGAGAGAGTTACGGAAGGGGGAGACGGAAGAAGAGGAGGTGGAGGGTGGTTAGGGGGGTTGATACCCTTCCTGAAGATGCCCGCTTCCCCTTTAATTTGTAATACTCTTAATGCAATTCTCGCCTCCAGAGCTATTTCTTTTCCCCCAGATATCCGTGGGCTCTTCAAATAAACAAGGGGAAATCGCTTGGTCGGGACTATTTACAGTCGTTTGCTGAGCTCGACAAGCTCCTGTGAGCAAAGAAAATCGTCTCTTCGGAGAAGATTGTGTCAGGGGACGGGGCCTCGTACTCCTTTGAATACTCGATGACTGGATTTATTCGTTTTGTTTTGGTTAACGGTAGACGGGTAGTATGGGGGCGTCAGTAACCGGACGTTTCGGCCTAGGACGTTTCCGTCATTGTTCAGGAACAAAGAAGACGTTTCGGCCGCTTAAGTGTGGTTAATAAATAATCAACTTTACTTAGCCTTTTCGGGCATTTCGACGGTGCGTTTCATGTGTCGTTCATAAATAATAAGTTTACTTAGCCTTTTCAGCCGCTCAATTATTGTTAAAGTATGGCGCATATTATAGAGAAATTATAAAAATTATTAGATAGAAAACACAGTGAATTTTATCGTTATTACTTATCATCTTTATTCACAAATACATGTCATTAAATAGCCTTTTCGGATATTTCGACATGTGTCGTTCATAAATAATAAATTTACTTCTTCGTAGGACTCTTTTAACAGTTTCGGCACATGGCATTCGAATATTCACTTCAATGGCAAGTTCGGCGTTCTGAAATGTGAAGATCTGGTTTGACTTGTTATAACTGCTTTTCTTTTCATATCATGCCTTACTAAGGCTATCTTCACGTTCGTTTCGTCCGGTACATGCGAGTGTTTTTTCACAACGTCTGGAAAAAAGTAGACGAAAGTAGACGATTTGGGAATATATGTTAGAAACTGAGTAGACGAATTGGGAGCAGACGATCTGAATTGTAGACGAAATGGGGGTAGAAGAAATGGAAAGTTACCTTTTCATTAGGGCCTGACATCTTACGGGCGGATCAGGCTTAACACAATGCCATGTTATTTTATCTTCATTCTTTGCCACGATCTTCTTCATACATATAAATCCATCCAAGCAAAGTTTCTGGGCTCATCTCTTAGTAGTAATGATCTCCATGTTGTCGCTATCGAATATATTCTTAAAATGATGATCCACCCACCCACCCGTTCTACTCGTCTTTTATACACCATGATACGAGCGTTCTTTATTTTTTCTGTAAATCGAGCAATGTCATTGTTTTTTTTTAATGAAGGGGGGGGGTTCGCCTCTGCGTATGAAATTCATTCTATCGTAAATGTACATTTTATATATATATATATATATATATATATATATATATATATATATATATATATGTGTGTGTGTGTGTGTGTGTGTGTGTGTGTGTGTGTGTGTGTGTGTGTGTGTGCGTGTGTGTGTGTGTGTGTGTGTGTGTGTGTGTGTGTGTGTGTGTGTGTGTGTGTGTGTGTGTGTGTGTGTGTTGAGACATTCTGACTGACAGGTTGACGTAAGTGGGGTAGGAAATACAGGAGTCTTAGTCTTGAGTTTAGTCCTGACTAGTTTCGAAACTAGTCAGGAATAAGCTCAAGACTAAGACTCCTGTGTTTCCTACTCCACTTACGACATATATATATATATATATATATATATATATATATATATATATATACATATACATATACATATAAATATACATATACATATACATATACCAAAGCTTTTCCCCCTTACAAGGGAGGTAGCCAAAAAACAAGGCATAAAAACCATTCCCACTCATTCCATCCCCAATACACTCCATTCCCCTCCACCCTCTACCCTACCTCTTATCTTGGCATCTCCTGGATGACGGGTCATCCCTGCATCTTGTCCAGTGCCCTGGGTCAGAAGCAGTGTCGTAAGACACAGCACATCCACAGCAAGTCCGCTTCATTAAATCAGCGATCCCCCCTCTCCGTCCCCCCAATGCAGAAAAGGAGAAGACGGAGAAAAATCCCTTCTGGCTGCGTTAAATTATTCTCACACATACTACCTCACCCCCCATCCCCCACCCATTCCACCTCATACATCACAACATCATCTATATGCAACCATTCTCCATTCACCCCTGTCTTCTGTCCTCTCCCGTCCTTCCTCAACAGACATTCCCCTCTTCCCCAATGCCCCTTTTACTCCATCCACCCATCTCATCCTACGTCGCCCACTTTGTTCACTCCCTCTACATCTGCCTTCCATACCTCTTTTACTAGTCTTTCTTCACTCATTCTTTCCATGTGTCTAAACCATCCCAATACTCTTTCATCCACCCTATCTCCCAACTCCCTTACCACCCCCGTTCTCCTCCTCACCTCCTCATTTCTCACTCTATCCAGCCTAGTAACCCCTATCATATTTCTCAGACACTCATCTCAAGCACATTCAAACTCCTTCTCTCTTCCTCCCTTATGTTCCATGTCTCTGCCCCATACAGTGTTGTCAGCACAATCACTTCTTCATACAACCTCCTCTTATCATCCATTCCCAAATGTCTATTTCTCATTACACTTTTTAATCCACCAAGGCATTTACTCGCTTCTCTCAATCTACATTCTACCTCCACCTCCATTCCTCACTTTCCTGCCACATTCGCACCCAAGTATCTAAAACTATCCACTTCCTCCAGTCTCTCTCCCTTAATGCTCACCTCTAGTCTGCTGCCACTTTCACCCCTTGTATGAACTGGATATATCACTGCAGATCCCCATTCCATGGGTATCTTCTTTGTTTTCCACACCATGTTGCAAATCCATGTCAGGCAGTAGATGGTATGTTGTCCTCCATATTTGTATATCTCAGCAGGAATCTTGTCAGTCCCGGCTCCTAAAAGCTTTCCTCCTATCCCGTAAATCTGCAAAACCTCCCACAGTGCTTTCCTGTCTACCCTGCCATAAGTCTTTTCCAATCCCATAAAAGCCAAAAAAACATCCTTATCTTTTCCTGTAGCTTTCTCACATATCTGTTTTAACACAAAAATCTGATCTACGCAACCTCTACCTGTCCTAAATCCACACTGCTCCTCACCAATTACTCCCTCTGTTCCTCTCCTAATCCTCTCAATCAAGACCCTCCCAAAAGCCTTCCCAACTACACTTAACAAGCTTATCCCTCTGAAACTACTACACTCACACTTGTCCCCTTTCCCTTGTAAAGTGGAACTATACAGGTACTCCTCCAGTTCTCCGACACTCTACCCTCTCTCAAACAAACATTGAATGACTTCACCAGCCAGTCCACCATCACTGTACCCCCTTTTTTCAGACATTCTGCATGGCATTCATTAAGACCAGGTGCCTTACCTGCTCTCATTATCTTAACAACTGCCTTCACTTCATCTTTCCTTATTTCTCCTCCATTCTCCTCACTCATCACTCTCATTTTCTTAGCGCTTCCCACTGCAACTACCTTTCCCTCCCTATCCTCTTCACATTTAGCAACTCCCTAAAATACTCTGCCCATCTTCCTCTCACTGCCTTCTCTTCCATTGTCATCTCTCCATCTGCACCTTTTACCCTTTCTTCTCTACTTGATTCGCCTCCTCTCCATCTCTTAATTTCTTTCCGAAACATCTTTTTATTACTTTCAAAAATTTCTGTCATACTTTTACCCCATTTCACATCTGCTCTCCTCTTCGCCTCCTTTATCTTGTGCTTTACTTCTATTCTCTTTTCTTTGCACCTCTCGTATGACTCCCTCGTCCTATTTTGTAACCAATCTGTGAAAACTTGCTTCTTCTCTTCTACGACCTTCTTTGTTTCCTCATCCCACCACTCGCTACCCTTCCTTCTATTTCCTCCCATCCTTCTTGTTCCGCACATCATGTTTGCACACCTTGTGACTCCCTCATTGGACCATCCCCATTCCTCCTCCACCCCTAGTTCTACTCCTCTCTCAGCCTCTTCTTGTACTCCTTCTCCTTTTTCTTCTCATTTAAGCAATTCACTCTAAGCACCTCCCTACCTTTTGTCCTTTTCCTCTTTCTCCATCTTTCTCCACTCTCAACTTACCTTCTACCAAAAAATGATCTGATATTTCCCCATTCTCTCCCCCTTAGAACATGTGCATCCTTAAATCTTCCTATTATACTCCTATCTACCACTACATAGTCCATTAACGCTCTATCTACCACCCTTTCATCCACCACCCTCTCCCATGTGTACTTATGCTTGACATTCTTCCGAAACACTCTATTTGCTATCATCAACTCTCTTTCTAGACACATCTCCACCATCAACTCTCCACTACGATTCTTTCCTGGAACTCCACATTTCCCAACTACTCCGTCTATTGGTTCATTTCCTACCCTAGCATTAAGGTTTCCCAATACTATTACATTGACGTTCCTCCCTAATCCCTCTATGCACTCATTTAAACCTATCCAAAAAGCCTCCCTTTCTTCTATACTCTTCTCACTACCAGGCCCATATGCACTCACAAAAACCCACCTCTCCTTTCCCAGTTTCACCTTCATCCACATTATCCTTGAAGAAACCTCCTTCCACTCCACTACACGTTTACCTATCTCTTCACTTACTAGTATAGCCACCCCTTCTCTCCCTCGCCCTCTCTTCACTATTGAGAACCTCTCAACTACACTCCCAAACTCACACTCGCCCCTCCCTCTCAACTTAGTTTTACTCAAAACCAACACATCCATCTTTCTTCTCATAAACATACTACCTATCTCTTCCCTTTTACTCTCACCTGTACCACATCCACGCACATTAAAAGACCCAAACCTTAGGGTACTGGTTGGAAAACTCCTAGACCCTCTTATGTCTTTACTTTTTTTTTAAGAATGTCCCCTTTGGGGCTACAGGAAGAAGGATGCCTATTCCCAATCCTCGTCCCTCTTACGATCCAAGTGGGAATACTTGGTGGTAGCATTCTATCCCCCACCACAGGGTAGGCGAAACAAGGAAATGAATATTCAGAGAAAAGGTACAGGACAACAACAAGGGGTT
>NC_134777.1:78231134-78253634 GCF_046742065.1 Oratosquilla oratoria
TTTGTGTTCGTCGGGTATTTCATGCTTTATTACGATATTAAAGAGTGTTAATTTATCAGAGAATAAGACAAAAACACAGAAAGGTTGGAATTGGCCCTCAAACAAATTATAACATTAACAGTGAAAATTATCCAATTCACACTTTTCAATTTTTATATTCAATTTTAGAAACGTGATTTACATAGCATCAGCATGAAAACACACATTAGAAACTTCTATATGTTCATTGTTTCTTATTTTTGTTTTGGTTTTCAGAGTAGAGTCTTTACGACTGTGAGCAGTATGTCATTCAAAAAAAGCTTCGAAGTTGTTCAAAAGAACAAGGAAAAATGGAGGAGAAATTTGGTGCAGTTCCAGTCCCATTCACATAGAGGTCATGTGCCTGTCGAAGAAACTTCACTGGCCAGCAGAAGCCGAATGCCACTCAAGGAGCAGATTGTTGGTCGGTACCAGTTTTTTGGGAAATCAATTAAAGGCAGAAAGGAGAGAGTAGCAGAATTATCAAACGAGGTAACACTACTTTGGAGAGATAAACTGAATTTTCCAAACATTTCCGAGCAAGCAATACGGTCCAAGCTTGAACAAGTGATTCATTTGTATGACAAATGTGCAAAGAAAGGAAAATTTGAGCCATTAGAAGAACTGTTCGATATCACCAAAGTCCACGGTGAATGGCTCAATGCTGATGACAAAAAGTTGTACTTCATCCAACTCCAAAGCAAGGCCAAAGTAGGCTATTCGACAGGCAAAGCTGCAAGCAAGCACACAGTCTATCCTTCTAAGAGAAGAAGATGCTCTGAAACTGAAGCCTCCCACTTTTTATCTAATCCAACATCCCTGGATAATGACAGTGACTCTGAAGGAGAAGAGACTGAAGAGTACAATAATGGTGAAGATGAAATAGTTGACCAGAATGATAGTGATAGTGATGGCGCTTACACCACAAGAATGCACAACAAATCAGCAATAGCTATGAGACTTGTAACTGGAACAAACATTTCTACCAAAAAAGCATAAAAAATTTGCAAACAGTTGTCTGAGGAGGGCATTGATATCCCAGCCCCTAGTCAGCAAGGAGTTTACAAGGCACTCTTCAAGAAAGCTGGTGAAATGAAGAAACATTTGATCGATACGCTACGCAATCAGAAATGGAGCCTGCGTTTCGGTGGTAAACATATTGATGGAAATGAATATCAAGCGGTTGTCATCAAGAATGAAACAAATGAAATCAAGCTTGCTGCTCTGAAGCTGTGTGATGGCAAGGCTGAGACTATTGCAGAAGGACTGAAAAGCGTCTTGGAAGAATTTTACTTGTGGGGCGCAATCTCAATGATTATTGCTGATACGACGAGCGTGAATACAGGACGAAAGTGTGGAGTAGTGGTTAGAGTGCAGAGAATGCTTTTGAGCAAAGGGTATGATAAGCCACAATTTGTGAGCTGCCAACACCATGTCTTGGACAGAATCCTGCGTATTGTTATGGATGAGGAGCTTGCAGGCGTAAGCCAGTCATCCAACATAGATTATTGTTTTGTCAAAGAACTCATGACAAATTATAAAGAACTCCAAGAGTCCTTCCAGAATGGAACTCATGTCATTGAAGATCAAGCTGGCTGGAGAGATGATATGAAGTTTCTGTTTCACTTAACCCGTGCCTTCAGGCTCTTTCATGAAAACGGAGATTTGCCTTTCATCAAGTTTCAGAAAATTCCGAACATCTGCAATGCCAGATGGAATTCCCGTGCAATCTTAGCCCTTCTTGCATATTTTCTCATGCCACATGTGAGAAAAAGATTGCAGATGGTCTGCCAGTTTATCTCATATGACTGGGCGGACCACTGGTTTAGTGACCAAATGCATAGGTCTCAAGATTATGCAAAGCTATCACAAGCATTACAACCCTACAAGACTGCTTTGAAATGCTTGACAAATCATTGGAAACAAGAGCCATCAAAACTAAACATCAGTAGAAGCAATCAATGTTGTGACCGAGCAATTAAGGTCATGCAAGAACTACATGCCACATGCAAGAACAAAGCCAACCTGTCACTGCGTTTCATTCTTTCTAATGACTTCTTGTAACAGTTATGAATTAAAAATTTTGGATGTACATTTTGGATTTTTTTTAGTACATTATTCAAACAGGGTTCTAAATTTTTGGGAATCCGCCCAAATGCAACAAAATATGAAGATTTCAAAGTTAGTCATGGGTGACCTTTTTTTTATCATAAAAAAAAAAAATTCAATGTTTCCTGGGGAAAGCTTATCAGAATATGATACAGGACTATGGAGTTGCAAAAAAGTTGTATCCCTAATGCGCGCGCACACACACACACACACACACACACACACACACACACACACACACACACACACACACACACACACACACACACACACACACACACACACACACACACACACACACACACACACACACACACACACACTGTTACGGGACGGGCTGGTTATGTGAAGAGACGTTAAGTATAACGGATAAGTGCTTAAGAACCAGCTCACTTCTAGAAGCCACTGTAGGACTGAACTATCTGGTCAGGGCCTAGATAATTCGTAAGACTAGAAGTAAAGGTAACAAAGAAGATTCCAGGAAAGGAATATTAAACTAGCGATAAAACTAGTAAACGAAATTATTAATATGGAAAATATTTACAGGCAATCAACACAAAAGAGAATGGGCAGTAGGGTCAATGGGACCGTTACACGATTATAAGAATATGGAAATTATCGTTCAAATAAGAAACACAAGATACGTATACAATATGGTACTATCTAAGTACAAAGAGATCAGGAACATGCATAAAAATAAGTCATAAGTACAAATTTAAGTATAAAGTAATGCAATGTATATCAGACACGTAATGTAGGCAAAAAGGGTGATCACTTCACACCAATCGTCTCATGAGTCCAAACTTGTATTTTTATCAAGAGATCGATATGCGAGAAATGACAAGGTGTGAGCGATTTCCACAGCTTATATACCATTGGACCGGAAGCGGGATACTTCCGGTTAAGGGTGCGGGTGAGCGAAAGGGGGGGAGGAGGGTAAGTTAACACACGTCAACATGGGTAGTTTTAAGACCCTCGACTCGCTTGAACAATCTACTTATTTAGTAACTGTCAAATCTGTGCGCTCCGAACTATTCAGGATTTCGCTTGTCTGTTTGTTCTACAAGAGTGCGCACCTTTCTCCGCACGTAGGCAAGATTACATATAGTGGACGGGCGTTACTGCTTAACATTGTTACAATACATACATAGACAAGAAATATGAACATAGTTATGTAATACAAAGGAACACAATTCTATAACATAATTACACATATGACGTAATATCTAATATTACGTTACAACACACACACACACACACACACACACACACACACACACACACACACACACACACACACACACAAACACACACACACACACACACACACACACACACACACACACACACACACACACACACACACACACACACACACACACACACACACACACACACACACACATATATATATATATATATATATATATATATATATATATATATATATATATATATATATTCTTTTTTTTCGGGCAGAGCGTGGAGTTGTACTTGCACATTTGTAAAGGTGTTATCTTAGACAAACGTTTCCCATTTGGACAATTGAAAAAAATGCTAAATACAAATATAATTATTCATTAGAGTTAGGTTAGGTTAGGTTTGGAGGCGTCTATATGGAAAACGTCTGTATTGGAAGTGTCCATTTCAGAAACGTCTAAATGGTAACAAACCCTTGTAAACCCACATACACATACAGTTTCTGAATAGATGTATATACGTATGCAGTTATGAATAAATACACATGTGCCTGTACACATGTCACAAATATGCTTACACAAAAGTATTTCTGCATTTCGTAGTTGAAAATGTGACTTAATTTAAGGTTGGGTTATGCTTTGAGGCTTCCAAGAGATCACCTTCCACACCTTCACTGCCTCACTCCTTTGCCGTGGAACTTTCAATACTTCAGGTAAAGCATCATGTAAAGACGAAATATATTGATACAATGATTTCTTGATACGCTTTTACTTTCATACTAAATGGAGAAGACGAAATAGAATACGGGCACTTTCCCACATCCCTTATTTTCCACATACAGATGGACATTTTACCACATGGTAAAAATCCTGATTATTTCATTATAATGTACAGGGAAATATTAACAGATTTATGGAAATATACCAAATAGTATAGTAGGAGGATAGGATGCAACAAGAATTGCTAATAAATGTAGCCAAGCCACTCAATTGTTAGCATGCACTGTATGCAAACAGGGGCATCGTATGTTAGAATTTAGAAACTAGAGTCTATGTAAATTTCCGTGTAAGCATAGATTTTGAGGCATGCGCTTCTAAGTTCCCAACGAAAATGAAGTTCCAGAGTACAGTGTCAGCGTTGGCCATGAAAAATACATAAACGATATCACAATGTCAACAAAATTAATTATTATGATCATTAATCATTATTTGAATAAGGGTGTGCTTAATTTAAAAGAAAAAAATTACCGATACTTGATTAATTTATTGTCTATTAAGTAATCAATTAATGCGACGATAAATTTATATATTTCACTTGATTTCATCATTATTATCATCATTGTCTTTGGTCTCGATTCCTGCAATGAATAATTACTACTTATCCCAGTTGTCATAGTACATAGGGAAGACTGGATGGATTCTATGGTTAACTGCACACTTCTTACTTCATACTTTTACAAAGATTCTCATCAATTTCCTTAAGCGTTGAAGGAAGGAATAAAAAAATATTGTCGTCTAAACATACAGGTACACACGCGCGCGCGCGTGCACATGCAAATGCACACGCTGGAATATACACGCACATGAACACAGGAAACGAACATAAATGTAACCCATAAGTAAAACCTGATGTGATTTTGCATAAACAAAAGGGATGTCATCTACACGACAGACCGTGGAGAAGGGTAACTTACCCCCAAAACGAGGCAATTTTTTAATACTTAGTGGTAGTGGAGATTAGAAAACAGTTTTCTTAAAACCAAGAATGCTATTTGAGTATCAGTAACCATGTATTCCGTGCTACTTAGAATCATAATTACATTTGTTTGTTTGAATAGCATTACTGTTTCTTATATTGCTGATAACATTTTTGAGAACAAATAGCCTGGCATTTTTTACTCTGGAGCTTGCGCCAGAGAAAGATTTGCTGCGAATACCTCTTATTAAGTTTATTACTTCTTGCGAAGTTTACAGTATATCTTCGAAATGTGACAAGTGATTGTATTGTGTGTTTTGTAATTGTATACGTATAGCGCTATACAGTTACAGGTATAAGATAAAGTGTAGCGTTCTAGTAATTTAGAATCAAAACAGTAGTCTGTTACTGTACTCCAAAGGTAGGAGGAACAGCACAAGGTAAGCAGAGTAAACCTCGTGTATTTAGTTTATTTAGTGATCACTTTTGTTTCTTTTGTTGATTTATATTTTCTCTTTGTCGTTTGTATTGCCGAAGGAGGATCAAAATGGCTTGTGAAGGTTGTGTGAACCTGGAGGACCGTCTCGGGATGTGTGAGGATTTTAATTTTACTGACATTGACTGGATGACCCTTGAACATAGCCATATAGGTAGTCGCTTGATAGATTTTCTCTTTGATAATTACTTAGTTCAGCATGTAAATGAACCCACAAGACATGGAAATTTACTCGATCTATTGGTCACCAGCCGCGAAAGCATGATAACCGATGTAAAAGTTGGTCAAACTATTGCAAGTATTATCACAAATTAGATTCAAAATGCAAAAAAAAAATTTAATAGATACTTGTGTACCTAAAATGCCCGATTTCAGTAAACCTTAGTTCATAGGACTACGTCAGCGAAAGACCTGTAGATCATGTGTGGGAAATATTTCAAAATACGCTAAGATGATTCATACTTATATCCCATTTAAGGACAGACGTCCCCCAAATCAGGTTCGACAAAGAAACTGAAAAAAATATTGGAAAAAGAGACAGGCTTATAATAAATACAAGTGCTCGGGTGCACATAATGACTATCAAAGTTATGTAATAATACATATTTAAAAAAGACAATAAAAAACGAAAACGACAATGCGAAATGAATATCGCTGATAAATCCAAAGAATTTTATAATTACATTAGAGATAAAAAAGGTTATTAGGAATCACATTGGCCCACTATTATCTGCTGACGGTCAACTTCAATTTTCAAATGAAGGAATTTGTGTAATTTTAAACAACTATTTTAGCTCAGAATTCGTAAACGAAAAACCTCAAGGTGAACTCCAAACAGAAACCAGTGAAAAGTATATGGTGAACTTACTACGATAAATATAACAAAAGAAAAAATTAAAAGGTGTATAGAAAAACTCAAAGTTATTAAAACACCAAGACCTGACGGTTGGCATCCAAAAATTTTAAAGGAAGTGAAAAATGAAATTATTGTTCTATTAGAAATAATTTTGAAGAAATCCATCACATTCGGAGATGTCCCAAGAGAATGGAAGCTAGCTAACGTTACTCCCATATTCAAAAAAGGCGACAAAAAGAAACCAAATAACTACAGGTCTATAAGCTTGACTTCAATCGTAGGAAAAATGATGGAAACTATCATCAGAGATGCTATCGAACATCATTTAGAAAGTAACTGTTTGATAAATGATAGCCAGTACGGATTCAGACGGAAATGTTCTTGCGTGACTAACTTACTCGAATTCTATAACACAGTGATATCAAAGTATGACAAAAGAAACAATATAGATTTAATATATCTAGACTTTGCAAAGCTTTTGATACCGTCCCCCACAAAAGACTATTTACTAAATTAGCTTCACACGAAATAAGTGGTATCCTATCAAGTTGGACTAGTAATTGGTTGAACGATCGAAAACAGATTTGTTCTAAATGGCAAAAATTCTAGATGGAAAAATGTTACGAGTGGAGTTCCTCAGGGTTCCGTTCTTGGGCCACTTTTATTCATAGTATATATAAATTAGGCCTATATAGACCACGAACTGAAATGTATTGCCTCCAAATTTGCTGATCATACAAAACTGTGCGGAGTGGCAAATGATCACTTAAACCTATTAGATATTCAAGAAGATTTAGATAAACTACAACAATGGTATGAAAAGTGGTTAATGAAATTTAACACAAGCATATGCAGAGTTATGCACATAGGAAAAATAACAGTAAGTACGATTACAAATCATTTGGAAATTCGTTAACAAAAGTGGATAGTAAGAAGGATATCGGCGTAATTATCAGTAATGAACTCAAATCATCCAAGCAGTGTATTTCAGCCTCTGAGAAAGCAAATAAGATTCTAAAACTGATTGCGCGATCTTTTGACTTCAAAATCCATCTCTCATCTAGTTCGTCCACATTTGGAATATGCTGTTTCCGTATCGACACCGAATCTCATTATGGACATTGACAGATTGGAAAAAGTACAACGGCGAGCCACAATACTGATTCCAAATATCAAAAATAAATCGTACGAAAATCGACTAAAACATATGAATGTGCTTTCCCTAAAAAAGTGTAGACTCAGAGGTGACTTGATACAGCTCTTTAAGATTCTAAAGGGAATTGGCAATTTCAAAAGTGACAAAATTTTCACACTGAATAAGAATCCGACAAGAAATAATGGCCTCAAACTGTCAGGAAATAGATTTA
Source organism: Oratosquilla oratoria (assembly GCF_046742065.1). Classification (NCBI taxonomy): domain Eukaryota; kingdom Metazoa; phylum Arthropoda; class Malacostraca; order Stomatopoda; family Squillidae; genus Oratosquilla; species Oratosquilla oratoria. The sequence continues at coordinate 78,238,876 of NC_134777.1, forward strand.
ATTTGGAAGTGGGTAGAAACAACTTCGCCAACCGTGTAGTTAATGAATGGAATAAACCTCCTGCAAAGGCAGTGCAATGTAGTTCAGTTCAAAGCTTTAAGATTCGTTTAGATAAACACTTAAGCAAAATGTTGCAATGCCTGCCATCTGAGTATCATTTATTATTATTTATCTTCTGTGAATTTATTATTATTTACTATTTACTTGTTTGTTTATTTTAACTTTACGTATCTATTTATTATTGTTTATATTATTTATTTATTTATTCATTTATTTATCATTATATATATATATATATATATATATATATATATATATATATAGATATATAGATATAGATATATATATATATGCAGCTGACATAGTTATGGACCAAAAGGTCTCCTATTAGCAGGCTACTCCTTTGTAATATTTTATATATATTTTTGTAATACCCCAAAAATTGCCCGACCTCTTTCTGATAGGAGTGAAATTTGTTGTGAGTTAGAAATAACAAAACACACACACACACACACACACACACACACACACACACACACACACACACACACACACACACACACACACACACACACACACACACACACACACACGTACGCACACACACACACACACACACACACACACACACACACACACACACACACACACACACACACACACACACACACACACACACACACACACACACACACACACACACACACACACACACACACACGATAATTCTACAACTTGCTAAGGTCAATAAAAGTGGCTTTTACCTATTTCCTATTCGAGAGTTGACACCTTGACGTGGTGGATAGGCTTGAGAATCTTAATGATTACAATAGAGAGGAAATCTCTACAGGGTCACCCATAACAAACAAGTTTTATAAGAAAGATCAGACAAAGAGCAGCTTACACACACAGTCGCAGGACCTACTGCTAAATGGCACGTCCCTGATGGCGAACAGGGAATTTCCTCATAGATATATGGGGTACCGTTATAATGACGGCGTAGACCATTGGGCACCCTATAGATATAGAGCTTCACCGAATATAATAAGGTGACACCAGAGAAATATCTCACCAGAAACCAGTTGGCACGGAGGTGAGAGTATTGAAAAAAGGGTGTTCCTGTTGGATCATCGTCTCCTAAAGGTCTAACCGCATTGCCTCGTGTGGTTACGGGCAATGTGCCACCGAATGTGAGTAAGCACCGTCCAAGCATATCTAAGTCTTGGACGTTAAACAACATGAAGAAAATGAAGATCTATACTTACAACGTAAGAACTCTCTCAGAAGACCACAGGCTGGAGAGTTTAATGGAAGAACTAGACAACATCAAGTGGGACATCGTAGGACTGAGCGAAGTCCGAAGAGAAGAAGAAAAACTGATACAATTACAAGATGGTCATCACCTGTTCTACTATAGAGGTAAGGACAAAGAAAGAACAAGTGGAGTAGGATTCTTGATAAACCGAGATGTTGCTGGTAACGTAGTCAAGTTCAGTAGTTTATCAGACAGGGTAGCTTGGATTGTGATTAGGCTTTGTAAAAGGTACGCTCTAAAAATAGTTCAGGTTTATGCACCAACTTCACAGAGTTCAGACAGTGAAATTGAGTCCTTCTATGATGATTTAAGTGAGGTAGTGGATCAAGAAAAAAGTAAGTACACGTTGGTAATAGGCGACTTTAATACTAAACTAGGGAAGAAGATGGGAGATGAGACGTGCATTGGGAAGTTTGGAGTAGATGAAAGAAATGACAGAGGTGAGATGTTAGTAAATTCGCAGAGAACTACAATATGATGATAATGAACACTTCCTTCCAAAGGCGTGTAGGTCGTAAATGAATATGGAGAAGTCCAAATGGAACAACAAAGAACGAAGTAGATTTTATATTAGGAGAGGAGAGCAAAAGCGTTAGCAATGTTACGGTCATAAATAAGGTCAACATAGGTAGTGACCACAGAATGATAGGTTGCACAGCTAAATTCAGTTTCAGAGCCGAGAAAAATAGATTAGTTTTAAGAAAGAAAATAAGCCTTGCAAAGGTTAATTAAGGAGAGTAAGAACAAATTTCAATTAGAAATTAAAAATAGATTCGAAGCTTTAAGAACTAACGAGGACACCGTGGAAGATATAAATTTGAATTTAGTAAATATCATTAGGGAATCGGCAGAGAAAGTAGGAAGTACAAAAAAAAAAAAAAAAAAAAAATAGAGAAAAGAAATACTCCAAAGATACAATTTACCTAATTAAAAGAAGAAGGGCCATGCAGATTAAAAGCAGGAGAGATGAAATAGAAAGAGTAGAAACTATTCGGAAAGGTAAAAATATAAAAAAGATCGAGCGCAGACGTGCTTTAGGAAGACAGCAAATGATATGTTTGAAAGATAAAAATAGAGAAATCAATAAATGCAGAAACAGAATGGTAAAAAGAGTAGAATTCTACCAAGAGCTTTACTCGTCGAAGACCGTAGTTGAGTCAGTAAATTTATGTGTAGACCTTAGTAGTGTACCAGAGATTACAAAGGAAGAAGTAGAATTTGCACTAAAAATATGAAACGAGGAAAAGCACCTGGGGAAGATGGCATATCGATAGATCTGTTGAAAGATGCAGGGAAATTAGTTCATATTAAATTAGCTCAGTTGTACACCCAGTGCTTACTTCAAGAAAATCTATATCATTTATATATACTATGAACAGAAGTGGCCCAAGAGCGGAACCCTGAGGAACTCCACTTGTAACATTTTTCCATCTAGAAGTTTTTCTATTTAAAACAACTATCTGTTTTCGATCATTTAACCAATTACTAGTCCAACTTAATAGGCTATCACTTATTCCGTGTGAAACTAATTTAGTAAGTAGTCTTTCGTGTGGGACGGTATCAAAAGCTTTTGCAAAGTCTAGATATATTAAATGTATATTGTTTCTTTTGTCATGACTCGGGATAACTGTGTTGTAGAATTCGAGTAAGTTAGTCACGCAAGAACGTTTCCGTCTGAAACCATGCTGGCTATCATTTATCAAACGGTTACTTTCTAAATGATGTTCGATAGCATCTCTGATGATAGTTTCCATTATTTTTCCTACGATTGAAGTCAAACTTATAGGCCTATAGTTATTAGGTTTCTTTTTGTCGCCTTTTTTGAATATGGGAGTAACGTTAGCTAGCTTTCATTCTCGTGGGACATCTCCGGATATGATGGATTTCTTGAAAATAATTTCTAATGAAACAGCAATCTCATTTTTAAATTCCTTTAAGATTCTTGGATGCCAACCGTCAGGCCCTGGTGTTTTATTAACTTTGAGTTTCTCTATACACCTATTAGCTTGCTGTCAAATGTATATAAAGTATTCTCCAAGATCCTTACAAATAGATTAAGTCAAGTTTTAAATTAAAACCAACCGAGACAACAGGCAGGTTTTAGGAGCGGATATTCGACTCTAGACCATTTGCAGGCGATAAACCAACTAATCGAGAAAACTACAGAATACAATATACCTATGTGTTTATCTTTTGTAGATTACGAGAAGGCATTTGATTTGGTAGAAAAATAGCAATACTAAATTCGCTACGCAAACAGGGTACAAACGAACAGATCGTAAGAGTTTTAGGTACCGCTATGATTCCACTGCATAAAGATAGAGAAAAGATCAAGATCGAGAAAGGAGGACGGCAAGGCGATACAATTTCACCCAAATTATTTACAGCTTGCTTAGAAGATATATTCAGAAGGTTGAGTTGCGAAAAGAAAGATTTAAAGATTAATGGCGAATATTTGAACCACCTAAGATTTGCGGATTACATTTTTCTTATTTCAGAAAGAGCAGAAGACTTGCAAGATATGCTGAGTGTTCTAAACAAGGAAAGCCTCAAAGTATGTTAAAAATGAATAAGAGTAAAACCAAAGTAATGTTCAACACGAGAGTTTAAAGTAAAGAGATTATAATTGATGGTGAGAGTCTTGAAGAAGTTGAAGAGTATAATTATTTAGGCCAGATGGTGAAAATTATCAAAGACCATGATAATGAAATAAAAAGACGCATTACAATTGGTTGGAAAGTGTTTGGTAAGTATAATAAAATCCTGAGAGGCTCTCTACCTTTATGTTTGAAACGTAAAGTTTACAATTAGTTCATTCTGCCAGCTATAATCTACGGGTGTGAGACTTGGAAACTGACGAAGGCGATGGAAACAAAACTGAGGACTGCACAGAGGAGAATGGAGAGATCGATGGTGGGAATACCGCTGAGAGACCGAAAGAGAGCAAATTGGGTGAGACAGGAGTGAAATATATTGTGGAGGCAATAAAATAAAGGAAGTGGAATTGGGCAGGTAAATTAGTGCGAACGACGGATGAGCGATGGAGCAAATGTGTTACTGAGTGGACGTCACGAGATAGGAGGCGTGGAAGAGGGAAACCAGACAGAAGGTGGAGAGACGAGATAGAGAAGTTTGCAGGAGTGACGTGGTAGAGCATGGCGCGGTCATGTGAATCATAGAATGCTATGACGGAGGCCTTTGTTCAGCAGTGAACTCAGGATTCCTTATTTGATAGTTTGGTTTACTTATTTAGACGAAGAAATGGTTAAAATTATCAGTCACACTAACAAGGCCTAGGCTGGAGTATGTTGCGACACTATGGTCACCCAGTACCAAAAAGAATATAAAGAAAATTGAAAGAATTCAGAGAGCAACCACGAAAATCGCCCCAGCACTTTCAAACCTGTCATATGGGGATGGCTAAATTGAAATTACCTACCTTAGAACAAAGAAAAGAGAGGCGACCTACTGACCATCTACAGAATCATGAAAGGCACGGAAGTCCTTGATGGAAAGGACTTACTAAATTGGGACAAGAGAAACACAAGAGGACATGAAAAAAAAAAACTCAAAAAAGATAGTTATAGAAGAGACCCTAAAAAAAAACAGTTTTCCACACAGAGTGGTAGACATCTGGACCAGACTGAACAAAACAATAGTGTGTGCAAAAACTACACACGAAATTAAGGGCAAACTAGACACTACGAGATATATAGACGGGACTTCACGAGCATAGCTTCCCTTCCCGTAAGATACAACTAGGTAAATGCGCGCGCACACACACACACACACACACACACACACACACACACACACACACACACACACAACACGGCGGCTCGGTGGCGGATTGGTAAAGCACTGGCCTCACAAGCCAGAGAACCGGAGTTCGATTCCCCGGCCGGGCGGAGATAAATTGGGTTTGTCTCCTTTCACGTGTAACCCCTGTTCACCTAGCAGTGAGTAGGTACGGGACGTTAGTCAAGGAGTTGTGACCTTGCTGTTCCGGTGTGTGGTGTGTGAGTGGTCTCAGACCTACCCAGAGATCGGCAAATAATGAGCTCTGAGCTCACTGCCGTAGGGTGGTGTCTGGCTGTCTCGACAGAGACTGCAGCAGATCCGAGGTGAATACACACACACACACACAAACTACACGCATCCACACATACAAATATACTCGCACACACAGACACACATACACCTTCCCGTAAAATACAAATAGGTAAATACAAATATATTAATATAAACACACACGCGCGCGTGCAAACGATTCTGGGACAACTCGTCCACGAACAACTGGTCTACAAAATTGCAAACCTGGACAATTCGTCCACGGGTTTGACCCTGGGTGGTCAACTCGTCCACGAATAAAATTTCTACAAAGTTTTCAGATTTTATTCTTTAATCTACATATGCTGTATTGTATATGTTTTTGTAATGTTTTCACACCTCTTAAAGCTGATTCACACATCAGTGTTCCACTACCCTGTACCAACAACATCTGCGAGGGGTGGAACAAGTTTCCCAGTCTGGTAGGGCATGCCCATCCCACTATCTGGAAGCTCATTGAAAGTCTCCAGGCGGAGGCATCCACCGTAGATGCCATTCTCCTCCAGGATGAGCGTGGCATCAGTCAGAACAAGCGAAGAAAGAAGTGCTACGCCGAGCTCCAGGTCCGCCCCCACAACCTGGTAGTTGGCTACAAAGAGAGAAAGAAGACACTTCCCGAGCTCCGTGGGATCAACTACAATCTCCGATGAGGACAACCCCACATCTGACCCAAAGTTTTTTTGTAATTTGTAGTTTGGTAAAATGCAAATATAGTACCTGTGATATGTATTTCATGTGATTCATTGTGATATGTAATAAAGTGGCCTAATATATAAAATTCTTGTCATAGTTTCCCTCAGTTATATTGCTTAAAATGTGGGTAAAATGTATAACAAACAGATATAATTACATATCACTAAAAATTTTGCATTTTTGCATGGGCAATTTGTCCGTTCACCCACGCAAACACATACACACACATACGCACACAGGTAGGCGCAAGTCAAGCCTGAGGGCCAACTTTAAATATATTTCCATGTTGAATTCTTCCATCCGATTGAATATTTCTACACCTCATGCAGGCTTTCCATTTTCCCAATGTAGACTCTTTATGACCAGGGGGAGAGAGGGTGGGAGTTTCCCTCCAACCATCCCACCCTTTCTTGTCTGAGTTTTGTCCTCCTTCCTTTCCATATAGCCTAAGTGGATGGCAGGGAAGACTGGGGCATCAGAGGGTACGAACGCTTGACTTCTATTGTCAAGGTTTATTTTTCGAATAATTGCTGTCTCCCAAACTTCTTCATTTACCTCCGTGCACAGCATTAGGATCTACGTGTATGCATGCGTGTGCGCGCGCGTTTATGGTTATTTGCGCATGTGCACGTGAATGTGGTAGTGCGTGAGAGCTCACGAGGTGTGATCCTTAATGCTGTACATTATGGCCTTGTTAAAGTCATTTAACCTGCAGTAGTGGGTGATGGAGAGGCCTGTATGTTGCTGCAAGGATGGAGTAAATGTGGAGGAAAGGAGGGACTGTAAAAGGACAGAGGAAATGCGAATGGAGGGAGGGAATGTGAAGGGATGAAGGGAATGGGAAGGTATGGAGGGAATTTGAAGGGATGGAGTGGAGGGAAGAAAGGGTGGAAATGTGGAAGTGAGGAATATAGGACAGTTGCTCAGCGGACACTTTCTCACCAGATAAGTGAGAAATAGGACACTTAGTCATCAGTAACTTTGCTTAAAATTAATAAATACGTAACTTTACACATCATATCAATAAAACGATTCTCTGGGGATAGTGATGAAATATCTATGAACGAGTGAGAGAGGAATAAAGGAAGGAGCTCTTCTTTGAACATGTGGAAGGGTTAGGGAAAGAGGATGTGGTTAAAGGTTAATAAGAAGGAAGAAGTGGAGAGGCAGAAGGAAAGAGACGGGCATTGAGAGCCTAAGAGGGTGGGAGTGAGGGAGAGAATGAAAGGAGAGATGGGAAGGCAGAAAAGTGGGTAGTGAAACAGGATGGAGAGGAAGAAGTAAGATGAATAAGCGGAGAAAAGAGGAGTTGTGTAATGATTTAAGAGTGAGAGGGATAGTGTAAACGAGGAAGAGTATAGAAAAAGTTATAGATGGTTAGTGGAAAGAGATGGGGAAAAGGACAGATGAGGGAGAAGATAGGGGAGAGGATAAAGGAATAAACGGAGACAGTGGCGAGGAGAGTAAATGGGGATTGGAGAAACAAGGAAAGGGTGGTTGAGGGAGATATACGGACATTTTCCCGTATGAACATTTTCTCACGTGGCATTTCCACACATCCCCTTTCCCACATGGACGTTTTCTCACATATAGGTGGGCATTTTCCTATATCTCATAAATTATTATTATAATATTATATGTGGGAAAGCGTCCACCAATATGTGAGAAAATGGATGTGTGAAAATGTTCTGTGAGAAAACGTCCATGTGGGAAAATTACCCGGTTTCGTTCAGGGAAGGAATAGAGTTTAGGAATCGTGAAAAAGGACAGATGCGGTCGAAGTGACGCCTATGTGAGATAACTTCTCATCAAGCAGGCGTCATGGACCTCGCGTGTGACCTAACATCACTACAATTGTTCTTCATATCGTGGCGAGTGTTACATATGGACGTGGCGTGTATGTGAGCATCATCGCAAAATGGTTCGTTACAGTTTGGTGAACGTGACGTGTGAGTATCAATATCCTATGTGGACTTAGGATGTCCAGGTCAGTGACTGTGATTTAATATCTTACGTAAGACGACGACGACGACGACGACGATGGTTATAGGTGGTGGTGGTACTGCGGCTGCTGATGATGATGAATGTCAGGTCACGCGTAATGATATGGTGTGACATTCAGGTCACTTAAAATAATCTAGAGTGTTTTTTATGACGTGAGAAGACGTGAAACAATATGAATAACCACAACTTAATTTTTCGAACCAGTGCATGCAGAAATGGCACAGGAGAAAAGAAACTTGAAGGCAGTAAGAACCTTCGTGTATTATATCCTCAGAGTAACAAAGACATAAGTGTTGGGTTTAGATATACGTCAGGGAGGAACGCAGGCAAAATATATATATATTTTTTATTTGGTAGATAATGTTTATCTACACACGGGCCTTTCTCCATTCGGAGGCCCGTAAGTGTTGAGTCGCTCTGTGTTCAGCTACTCCGGCGTTTTTGTAGTTATCTGGGCGGAGGGTATCCGACCAGGATGTGGGCAAGCCGTTCTATGTTTTCGGTGATGTTGTAAACTATGTCGGCCCCAGTCTTCCAAGCTTCGGGGGCCATGGGATTGAACTGTCTACCTCTTCTCAGGGCGATGGTGTGAGGGCACTCTAGCAGGTAGTGAAGGAGAGGTTCTGAGGTCTTCATTCCGCAGTGGTCGCATTCCCTTTCCTGTCGTTCAATGATTTCCCAGCAGCATTTGTACCCCAGCCTGAGCCTGTGGATGATCACGGAGAGTCCTCTGTCGGCGATCTTGGTGGCGGGATGGGGGCGCAGTTTGGTGGCCCTCTCGTACCACTTTGCACTTGCTGATGCTGAGTTTATCGATTTTCTGTGGTTGGCTACCTTTGTTCGTTGTAGGTGGTCTCTGGCCCAGCTTTTGATTAATGTGGTTGATGGTTGGGCTTGGATTTCAATGTGAGGATGGTAGCGTGTTGTCTTGGCCAGCTCATCTGCTCGTTCGTTTCCGTGTATCCCTATGTGGCTGGGTATCCAGTTGATGATGACTGGGCGATTTTGTCTGTTGTGTAGCTGCAGGAGGTAGAGTATTGCTGTGATAATGTTTATGTTGGTGGGTATGTCCTTCTTCTGGAGTACTTGTGTCACCGCAAGAGAGTCTGTGTGTATGACCACCGGCCCTTGTAGTTGGCTTGAGTACTCCAGGGCTTTTTGCATTGCCACCAGCTCAGTCTGTAGGGTCGAGCAGTGGTCTGATGTGCGCCAGGCGGCGGTGTATGTTGCGGATTATATTCCTGCACCTGTTATGCCGTTCTCCGGGTCGACAGTGCCGTCAGTGTAGCAGACAAAACCATCCTGGGCCTCCGTTGCCTGGATCGCTGTTCGTGCAGCGTCTCTCAGTTCCCCTGGTGAGCAGTGATTCTTTGCATGTGGTAGTTGTGTGTGGTTGAAAGTAGTTGTTGGGGATGTCCATGGGGCTGGAGGTCGGTATTTCAGGTATGCCCTGTCTGGCTTCAGAGCCTTTAGTTGCCCTTCCATGCCTGTCGCGCGGATTTGGTCTCCTAGGTGTCCGATGTATGTATCTGGTCGTGGTAGGTCCGGGTGCGCGTCCAGGTGAGCCTTGAGTTTAGTCCTGAGATGTGAGTCCCTGTCGCTCAGCAGGGCCTTGGCTGCCGCGGTGCAGTTCCGGGTCTGAATCCTGGCCATCAGTGGTGGTATGCCAGATTCCATCTGCAGGTTGCTTTTTCTGGTCCACATGGGAGCACCTAGGATGAGGCGAAGGGCGTTGTTTTGTGCAACTTCAAGTGATTCTTCCTGCTGTGATGTTAGATGTGATAGGACAGGTGCTCTATATTCAATAATGGGTCGGATGCAATACTTGTAGTAGTGTTCCAGTACCAGGCGGCTGGCACCCGCATCAAGTGATTGCATATATCTCATCGGAGCTGTCTTCGTTTTTGTCATTTGCTTCAGCCTCTGGATTTGAAGAGAGGATGACAAGGGTTTCTGCACAGTTACTCCAAGATAGGTGAAGTCATCCACCCACTCAAGATTTTGCTGGTGTATGGACAAAATAGGACAAAAGGGAAAGAAATATGCCCATACAAAAGGAACATGGGGAGATGCAATGACCCTATGCCAATCACCACACCTGACTAAAGCCAGATTAGTCTGACATTTACATATTCTATGCCTGAGATCAGACATAATTCAGCCACGTTTCTCACAAGCAAACTTCTTGACCTAGCAAAGATTTTAGCCCTCCACCTCAATAAGAAGTGGAAGATGATGGTGAACAGGAGGATGGGGGGGGGGGAGGATCTCATCTTTCAAAGAAAGGAATGATGGTGGCTGAAGTAGGTGAGACATTAGAATGGCATTCAAAGGATTACAAAGGCGGAGCATGCCGACAGGAGACCTTTTGATCCATATCTAGGTCGGATGAAAAAAAAAAAAAAAAAAAAAAATTATATATATATATATATATATATATATATTAATAATAAATTAAAACTATAATAATGTAAAAATAAATAAAATACATAAATAAATGCATAGGTATAGTTGAATAACAAACAAAAAGGTAAATAGTAAATGATTATAAATTGACATATAACTAATGATAAATGAAAATCAGACAGACAAATTATAACAAAACAAAAACAAATAATATAAGATAAATTATAATCATTACAGCATCTTACTTAGGTATTTATCTAAATGATTCTTAAAGCTTCGAACTGAACTACATTGCACTACCTGTGCAGGAAGTTTATTCCATTCATTAACTACACGGTTGGCAAAGTTGTTTCTACCTACTTCCAAATTGAATCTATTTCCGGACAGTTTGAGACCATTGTTTCTTGTCTGATTCTCATTCAATGTGAAAATTTGGTCACTTTTGATGTTGTCAATTCCCTTTAAAATCTTAAAGACCTCTCCCTCCTGGTGACCTTCATACGGATCCGGGACATAATCCCTCCCGGACACAATCCCCTCGGACAAAATACCTCCGGACAATATCCCTCCTGGACAGAATCCCTCCACAAAAGTGAGTTGGCTGGACAAAATCCCCCCACATTATTCAGATTAGCTGCTCTCCCATTATATATTATCACATGCAAAGCAATTAACATCTTGCCTTACCTTACCGAGGTGCTAATGAATGCAATACAAACATTTATATACTTGTTTGAATAAATCATTCAGGAAAAAAGTTTTTTGCTTCACTACTACACCTTACAAACATATATGACAATATTATACATATTAAAATACATAAATAATCATATACTCACATATACAGTCAAATATTACATGAGAATATATATTAAAATACATAAGTAAACATAAACTCTAGGAGGGATTCTGTCCAGGGGGATATTGTCTTGGGGGGGATTCTGTCTAGGAGGGATATTGTCCGGAGGGATTGTGTCCAGGAGGGATTATGTCCGGACACCCCTTCATACAGGTTGTGCAAGACCGTAAATATGTAATGTTGGTCTCAGCCTCACCCAAATTAATTTTCGTTTATTCCAATATAGATAAAATTATATTCAGCTCGCCAGAAAATAAATGTATAAATCTAGGTTGCTCCTTTCGGGTAAATGAAAATGTTCTTAGTTAATACAATACTGAGACACTTGTCTCTCCCCCATCCACACATTCCCACATCCCCTCATATTTCTCCCTTCACCTCGTAATTATCCCTGCCTTTCTCTCTCTTTTAAGAACGTAAGAATGGAGGAAACTACAAGAGACCATAAGGCCTACACTAAATAGTCCTAGGTCCCTTACACCTGCTATCTCTATACATAAAGTTATATAATCTCCCTTTACAGCAATCAATTGTTTCTTTGCTCATTATATGGCTACTAAGTCTATTCCATTCGTTAACCACTCTGTTGGTAAACCAGTTTATGCCTATTTTCTTCTTAAACCTAAATTTGTCCTTTATTTCTCCCCACGGAGTGGAGGGAAAGTGTCGCAGACAACGAAGATCTAACAGTTATAGTTACTCCAAGATGACCATTTGTGCCTTCTTTTTGTAGCTGGAAGTGTAGATACTGCTTTTGCTGACTTTAGGCTTGTGTGTGGACGTTTCGGTTCGAATGTTTCGGCCTCATGAAACTGTCGACCCCAGACGTTTCGGCCCTATTCTGAACACCCAGATTGACAAATTATGTTATACAAACATTCACAGTATCTACACTTCCAGCTACAAGAAGGATCTATATCAAAATGAGAAAAGGTGAGAGAAAATGAAGGAAACAAAAACGCAGCCAAATAATAATTCATCTTTATTATTTGGCTGCTCCACCTTTAGGTGTTGACGTAATGGTTCGAATCCCGTGAACACACGATTAAAGGTAATCGTGCAAAGCCGAACACTCCATTTTGATATGAGGCCATAAATACTTGCGCCCTCCGAATTAATTTACAATTTATTGCACTTCCTGAGTATTGTTCGGGGGTCTCCTACCAGTTGCCATGGTAAGTGTTGCCACTGTGTCCAGAAAGTTTCGGTCACTGAGAGCCAGTTCTGAATAGCATGAGTGAAACATTCTGAAATCATTGGCATGACTTCATATCACAACAATGCGAGTATTAATCAAGCTTAATCAAGCTACTTGTGTTTGTTCCTGTAGGGGCGTGTGTACGTGAGTGTGTGTATGTTTGTGTGTGTAGTATGTATATCCATATACCGGAGGCATAGTAACATGTAGCTAATATGTACTTGCAGCTGTTTTGGTGTGCCCGCACGGACATTTGCTTATATCAAAGCTAGAATTTCTCCTCATAAATGCATGATGATACTGTGTGCTACTGATGATCCTCCTTTATGTTTTTCCTCGAATCTGTCCTTCTATTTCTGTGGTGGTAGATAGAGGGTGGGGTGGACACTTTCCCACATGCCCAACTTTCCACATACAGGTGGACATTTTCCTGCGTTATCAAAAATCCTTATTATTTCATTATAATGTACAGTAAACTATTAATAGATTTATGAAAAGATACTATAAATATAGGGCAAATATCCACTCTTTTCCAGATTATAAGGAGATAAATGATTCATTAAAAATAATTACTTCGATCTGTAATATGATAATAAGTTCAATCAACCACTATTTTTTGTTTGATAAAAGTAGGATTTGAACTTTATTTTAATTCAGCAAGTGAACTTAATTCAACATTCAGTGAGTTAATTCATGTTTATTGTTTTCTGCTAATAATGACAAATTATATTGCTTTGATCTACTGATTAATCATTATTATGATTAATATGAATTTGTATAGTCTTACTTTATTCAAAGTAACACTTCGTGCGTGTTGTAAGAGGTGATTAAATGGTACAGAGTGATAGGACTAGAGATATTTAATGATGAATTGTCTTTCTATGAAAACTCAAGGGTCTGGAAGGACTCTAACCAAAACCCTAATAATTGGATAATTCAACTTACGTGGATGTGGTACAGATGAAAGTAAAAGGGGAGAGATTGGTTGTATGTTTGTGAGAAGAAAAAGGGATGTGTTAGTGTTGAGTGAAGCTAAGTTGAAAAGGAGGGTATGAGTTTGGGAATTTGGTGGGGAGAGTGTCAAAATTATGATTGGGCGAGGGAAGGAGTGGCTCTGCAGGTAAGTGATGGAATAGTAAAGTGTGTGGTGCAGTAGAAGAAAATATCTTACTCTCAAACCTTCATATGCTTTTAATTTTCGCAGGAAAAAAATATGGAGCGGGGGGGGCTCTTTTCACCTCATTCCATATCATCTTGAATAACCCGCATGAAAACACATCGGCGCGTCATCCTTCTCATCACCACCAATTCCCATTTTCCATAACCCGGTTGTAGGTACAGTCGTCCTATGAACTTATTTTTGGCTGCCACCAAAAATCCCCCGTTTTCTCTTTTTCTGCTTGAGGGTACAGAGAGGTGGGGGTCGCCGATTAAGTGAAGTGGTTTTGCTGTGGATGTACTGTGTTTTGCTGAATTGCGTTTGACCCAGGGCAGTTAGCGGATGCGAGGATGACCCGTCATCCATGAGGAGCTGAAATGGGAGGGGTAGAAAGGGTGGTGGAGGGAAGTTTAATGAGTGGGAATAGGTACGTGCCTCTGATTTAGCTACCTCCCTTACAAGGGTTGGGGGAGCTCTTGGTAAATAGATAGACCAGACAAGCCCATTTAGTTAACTTGAAACGTCTCTATTGTCTAGACTCTAAACGGCTGGAACCCCTTGAATAATGCGCACCGTTATTAAAGCAATCATATCTGTAATCACGATTACGTTAAGCATATAATTATGATAAATTACATTAATTTCGTTCGGAATCATAATAGTAGGTTCAGCTCGTCGTTGCATGCTGTTATGATTTAATTCATCAACACTGACTCTCTTCACTGACTTTGTTCTGGCTAAAGCACTACAGCCCAGAGAGATCTCGATTGAGTGTGACTTCATCCAGGCTTCAGGTTGCCCATGCAGCAACTTAAAAAATCTCCTGATCTTAGTAAGAGAAGAAAAGTTCCTAAAAGTTATTACATTGTTCAAAGGGATCAATTCAGTCTCGGGATGTTAGTTCTCTCTCTCTCTCTCTCTCTCTCTCTCTCTCTCTCTCTCTCTCTCTCTCTCTCTCTCTCTCTCTCTCTCTCTCTCTCTGCCTCTCTCTAACTCTCTCTCTGCCTCTCTCTAA
>NC_134777.1:78258634-78261134 GCF_046742065.1 Oratosquilla oratoria
CCTATCTCTCTCTACCTACCTATCTTTCTATACCTACCTATCTTTCTATACCTACCTACCTATCTCTACCTACCCATCTCTCTCTCTCTACCTACCCATCTCTCTCTCTAACCCTCTCGCTCTTGTTCCCCCCTCTACCTCTCTCTCTAGTTCTCTCTCTAACACTCTCGTTCTTGCTCTCGTTTCCCCCCCTCTCTCTATCTCTCTATCTTTCTTTCTTTCTCTCTCTCTCTCTCTCGATCTATCTACATCTCTCTTTCTCTTTCTCTCTCCATCAGTCTACCCCCTCTCTCTTTCACTCGCTCACTCTCTCACTCTTTCTCTCAAAAATCTGAAAAAAAAATCCCTTGCCTCATATGTTTATAGACAAGTCGTTTTACAATCTACGAGATTTTTAAAATCCTCTCTCCCTCTTCCTTGTCTTTGTCCTACCTGTATTAATCCCACTTCTATCTTCTCCCTTTTGCTACCAACTTCCTCTCCTCCTTTGATTTTTTTCTATTGTATTATTTTTTCACACTTTTTCCGTTCGCATCGCTCTTCTCTTTTACTCTTCTTCCTTATCCTTATCCTACTCCCGTACTTATCTTTTATTTTCTCTTTTCTTTCCTTCTAATCATCTCCCTTAATTCGTCTTTCTAATTAATCATTGTTCCTTTTACAATTTCATTTCCTTTCTCTTTCCTCTATGTCATCTCCTCCTCCTCCACCTTCTCTTCCTCATGGTCCTCTTCTTCCTTTCCCTCCTCTTCATACTCCTCATTTTCCTCCTTCTCCTCCTCCTCCGCATTCTCTTCATTCTCCTTCCCTTCCTTTTCATACTTCTCATGCTCCTCCTTCTCCTTGTCTTCCTCCGGCTCCTCCTCCTCCTCCTACTCTTTTTCCTCGTCTTCCTCGTCCTCTTCATACATATCTTTTCGCTCTCTGATCCATTACACGCGAATAACTTTTCCACCAAAGGCTCCAACTGATACACAGGAACACTACAGGCGAGATAATTGCCTCCTTAAATCGCCCGCCGGCCGGAGGAAAGAGGAGGAACCCGGTGGGGAAGAGAAGAGAGAGGAGGGTAGGTGGGGAGGGAGGGAGGGAGGGGGCGAGATGGTTAGACGGGTGGTGTCTGGTGGGGAGTGTTATAAGAGGAATTGACACCATTAAATTATCTCCTCGGAGACCGAGAGTGTCACATGAGCCGAAATACGTCGCCTGTGGCTCGTTTCACATGCATTGACTTTTCGCCGTGCGCCGTCCACGACACGACTTCGTGCTCTCAAATAAGCATGGGTGTCTATAAATGCTTTCACACGTGGTCGTGAAGTGTGAAAGCGTCCATAGACACCCAATCAAATCTTCCGTCGCAAACAATCACGCAAGTGTTCATGTATAAAAAGGTGAATACACACACACACACACACACACACACACACACACACACACACACACACACACACACACACACACACACACACACACACACACACACACACACACACACACACACACACACACACACACACATTTGTCATGTAAGAAAATTAAATAAAAAATCCTTACTATATATATTTTTTACATAAGTTTCTCACTACAGGTTCCTTACATAATAATCGTTTTCAGAAAACTAAGTATCATGAATTTGATTCGTAACAAGGAAGGTAATGTCACTAAAATTGGCAGAAAACCTCTAAGTATCATGAATTTGATTCGTAACAAGGAAGGTAATGTCACTAAAATTGGCAGAAAACCTCAGGTCTAAGGAGCCTATCAAGAAGATGTTACATTATATATCAGTTTCAAAATCCATAAACACGGAAAATATGACCAAACTCCTCAAAACAAATTGTTAAAAAAAAAAAAACCCACCCAAAGTCGCCACCAGTAGGATGAAGAAGGTGGTTAAATATCATGCTCAAAATTCTACTTATGACCTCGGTGTTGTTGATCGAATACCATGTCTTTGTTACTAAGTGCCTTCGAAGAATCATGGGATATCGCTTTAAGGAGCTCGTATCAAACCAGAGACTGTATTCTGAGACTCAGTCCAGGCCAGTTACCAGCTTAATTCGTGATCGTCAACTCCGGCTATATGGGCACGTGGCATGTTTCCCCGATGTTGATCCTACCTACAGGGTGATCTCCAGAAGAGACAACCCTCGATGGACAAGGAGAGGAAGGAAGGGGAGAGACACCCACAGAACTCATGGTTAGGGCAAGCTGATAGAACCCATCGAGAGTTCTTTGGAATGGGATGGAAGGAAGGGTGGCTGCATGGGAGCTTGCTCGGAGAGACCCACGTGGGGACTGGCGACAGCGTGTGAGTGAAGCAACGCGTTCCCTGGCGTATGACGCCCCAATTGATGATGATAATGATGTGCTGCATCTTAACATGATGAGACCCCCCTTTAGGTCCTTCGCAATGATTGTGGGTAATAGATTTTTGTCCGTCGGGGTTTAGTGAAATGTCTAGAAATTGTAATTTACTTAGGAAATGGCATGATTTATT
>NC_134777.1:78266134-78278634 GCF_046742065.1 Oratosquilla oratoria
TAGTGGCGTTTGGGTCAGATGGTGTGACTCCTCTCTTAATTATGTTCCTAATAGAATTGCATTCTTCTTTGTATTTATCGTGGAAATTGTTCTGGTGATATATGATAATTTTCTCCTTTGGTGGGGTAGGTTGTTGGCTGGGTGCTGCGTACTGGTCCATCTTTTTCTTGATAACATCCTCTATCAGATGGTCTGCATAGCCATTATTTGTCAGAAGTTGGCGGATGCGATCATGTTCTCTGTGCGTCTTAGAAGTCAAGGTTCAATTTTCTAGCATTATACACAAGAACACGATAAGAAACCACCCTTACAGAGTCTCACAGATCAAACTGAAATCATCCACCATGAAGACGACTTCAGAACGCTTCAAATTGCTGAAGCCGTTTCCATCACTTGTCAACGTCCTTCCATCAACGTACAGCAGAGCGTAGATTTTATTTTGCCATCCGCACGCCCACATGAGAGACATACTCCACTACAAAACACCATTGACCCAACAATCCACCATTCAACCAATCAGCACTTGGGACGAGTCACTAGGTCTTTCGCCAGAGCGCTCCGAGGTTCCGACCAGATATCGGATTCACACGGCCTACCTGCTAGCCAATCAGCATCGAGATTCACCCGCGCCCGGTTGACCAGATACCGTATAAATACCCTTACATGGATAACCTCTTTGAAGCTCCGACCCACCTCCATCCTCACGGCCAAGCTCATTGCCATCCGTGAGACAATACGAAAAATTATCGCCCTACCTCACCCGCCTACGCAAGCAACGGTGTTCTCGGATTCAAAATCCAGTCTGGGAGCCATCCAAAATGGAAGCTGTACGTCACGGCCCGACGTCCTGAGCCTCTTAACCGAGGCCGACAGGCTGGGCGTCCTCCTCCGATTCCAATGGATCCCCTCGCATGTGGGCCTCCACGGAAATGAGATGGCAGACAATGCTGCCAAGCTAGGTGCTTCATCACCTGAAGACGGCGTCATCCCACTCCAGCCCTCAGCAAATGACATCTTCCGGAAGATTGACCTTGCTGCCTGGGACCTTTGGAAGCTGGAATACCACTCTACCGCTGCTGCCCAAGGATGGCCCCTCAAGACCTGCCTCGGTCCGACCCCGCCCAACTTCTCCTCCCTGCCTCCGCGCATTGTAACGGCAATTAGCAGGATACGGGTAAATCACTGGCGCACCCAATATACTGCTTCACGCTGCACCTGTGGCGCTGAAATCCCCTTCCAGCACTGCCTCCTCACGTGCCCCGTGATGGAAGCCCACTTCCGGCCACTACGCGAAACCCTCGGCAACCACACCACGGCTCTCGACCGCCTCAGGGCAGACGACTCCCCCAATGCTGACCTCCTTGTCCTCGCGGCCAAACTAGCCTTCTCCTCCCCAGTTGGAGGACTGATATAAGCAGCCGCCCACGCCCACACACGCATCCGCGTAAATATAACTCATGTATACACCCACACACGCGAGTGTGACACGCAAATTGCACTCCCCGATAACAACACGCATTTTCATCAAGCCACTCAAAAACTAAAAGCCAGTCCCTAAATCGGCTAGCTCCGCTGCGACTAAATGCAAAACACATTCACATTCAACTTTCCTCACTATTCTCCTAACCTTCAGTGAAGAAACAACCCGCAGTCTACACCCTGAAGAAGCCTCAGATCGAGGCGAAAAACTCTGAGTTTCGGTGAATGTTAGTCAACAGTTTCCTGTTACTAGAAGATAATTAATCAAGTCGGCATACAACAGCACTAAAAGTGAGCTATGCTACTCATCAAAGAGAAATGAATATTTTCATCCAGTCCCTCTCTACAAGTAACAAGAAGAAAGATAAAGAATTCCTACCTTAAAATCATGAAAGCATCCAGTGCAGTTGATCTGAATCAGAATTGTCTGAAAGAAAATCTGTGCCCAAGAAGTATGTATATATATATAAATATATATATATATATATATATATATGTTTATATATATATATATATATATATATATATATATATATATATGTGTGTGTGTGTGTGTGTGTGTGTGTGTGTGTGTGTGTGTGTGTGTGTGTGTGTGTGTGTGTGTGTGTGTGCGCGTCCGGGCGTTGGACACACACACACACACACACACACACACACACACATACACACACACACACACACACACACACACACACACACACACACACACACACACACACACACACACACACACACACATATATATATATATATATATATATATATATGTGTGTGTGTGTGTGTGTGTGTGTGTGTGGTGTGTGTGTGTGTGTGTGTGTGTGTGTGTGTGTGTGTGTGTGTGTGTGTGTATTTATCTAGTTGTATTTACCTAGTTGTATTACACGGGAAGGGAGCTATGCTTGTGGTGACCCGTCTTTGTATCTCTCAGCATGAAGTTTTTTTCTTAAAATCTTGAATAGTGTTTGCACACACTGTTTCTTTGTCCAATTTGTTCCAAGTATTTATCACTCTGTGTGGGAAGCTATTTTTTCAGATCTCTTCTGTAATTATAATTATTTTCGTGTCCTCTTGTTTTTCCATTGTCCCATTTCAATAAGTCATTCTTATCTAAGATTTCCATTCCCTTCATAATTCTATAGATAGTTAGTAAGTCTCCTCTTTCCCTTCTTTGTTCCAGAGGTGGTAATTCTAATTTGGACAGTCCTTATTCATATGTCATTTTGAAAAGAGTTGGTGCCAGTTTTGTTGTTGCTCTTTGTATTCTTTCTAACTGTATATATTTTTTGGTACTGGGTGTCCATAGTGTTGCTGCGTACTCGAGTTTTGGTCTTATTAGTGTAGTTAACATTTTTTTTTATCATTTCCTTGTCCAAATAGGCAAATGTTAATTTTATTGTCCTCAATAAATTATAGGTTTCTCCGACTGTTTTATTGATATGCTTATCCGGTGTCATGTCTTTGCTGATCATCACTCCAAGGTCTTTTTCCGAGTTTACTTTTTTTACCTCTTCTTCACCAATTTTATAATCTCTCGATATTCTGTTTTTACTTTTTCCAAATTCCATTATACTACATTTCTTGATATTGAATTTCACTTCCCACTTTTGAGTCCATTTCCAGATCTTGTCCGAGTCTTGTTGTAATGAATTGTAATCCACCTCCGTTTTTACCTTCTTTAGTATTTTTGAGTCGTCTGCAAAAAAATTCATATAACACTCTACTCCTTCGTCCATGTCATTTATGTATATAGTAAACATGATCGGGGCCAGTACTGATCCCTGCGGGACACCACTTATCATTTCTTCCCAATTTGAGAATTTGTCTCTAATTACTACTCTCATTTTTCTCCCAGTCAGGAAGTCTTTCATCCATTCCAATAATTTTCCTCTGATGCCACCTATTGATTCTATCTTCCTTATTAGTTCATTGTGTGGTACCTTATCAAATGCCTTTTGTAGGTCCGGAAGGCACAGTCTGCCCAACCATCTCTCTCTTGTATTATGTCTATTAATTTTGAGTAGAAGCAGATCAAGTTTGTTGTACATGGTCTTCCTTTTCTGAATCCAAATTGATTTGGATTCAGTATAGTTCTTTCTTCCAAATGTTTAACCCATCTATTTTTGACGACCTTTTCGCAAAGTTTTGCTACTGTGCTTGTCAGGGAGACCAGTCTGTAATTTGATGGGTCTTCCTTGTTTCCTCCCTTATAAATTGGTACAATGTTTGCCTTCTTCCAGTCCTGTGGCACTTTTCCTTCTTTAAGTGAGAATTTAATTATATTGTATATTTTGTCTGTTAATTCTTCCATACATTCTTTCAATATCCAATTTGCAATTCCGTCTGGACCATGTGATTTTCTGACGTCAAGGGTTTTGATTTGGTCGCTGATTTCCTTTTGTGTTACAATTATTTCTTTCATTGAGGGAGATCTCTCTCTCCCTATTTCCTCACAGTTAGGTGAGTTTTCTATTGTGAATACTGATTTGAAATGGTTGTTCATAATTTCAGCCATTTCCAGCTCTTCTGCATATTCATGTTTACCTCGGCGCAGCTTTTCTATTTCTTGTTTGTTCTTCAGTTTGCCATTTACCTACCTATAAAATAGTTTGGGTTCTTCTTTGCATTTTTTTTTTATTTCTTTTCATAGTTTCTCTTTTCATCTCTGCATATTTTTACATACTCATTTCTTAGTTTGATGTACATTTGCCATTTGCTTGTTTTCTTGTCTCTTTTCCATTTCTTCCAAGCTTTGTCTCTTTTATCCTTAGCCTCACTACACCTTTTGTTGTACCAGCTTTTTATGTATGTTCTTTCCATTTTTTTTGTGGTACGTATTTATTTACTCCCTCATTGTAAATTTCTTTTAGTATATTCTATTTCTCTTCCACCCCTGTTTGTTCATTTAGGAATTTTTCCCAGTTCGCGCTGCGAAATAATTTTTTGAGTTTCTCAAAATTTGTTTTGTTGTACACTAGTCTTCCTATTCTATGTTCATCATTTCTGCTTTGATTCATTTGCTCTTTCAACTCAAATTCTATTAGTACATGATCACTCTTTCCTATCGGAGTTTTGTAATAAATTTCATCGACAATTTCAGGCTCTGTTGTAAGTATTAATCCCAGCCTTGATGGTTCTTCACTACCTCTGTATCTTGTATTTTCCCTTATCCACTGAGTCATTGTGTAGTCAATGGTTATGTCGAGCAGGACTTTGCCCCAGAGTTCCTCTCCACCCTTCACTGTCATTTCCTCCCAACATATTTCTTTTGAATTAAAGTCACGCATAATTACTACATTTCCTCTGTCCTTCAGTATATTAGTTAATTCGTATTTTGCATCTTCTAATATTTTGGAATGATCACTTTCTGTCTAGGACTGTGTTTTGGGGGGCACATACACCACTACAAAATTTTTACTCTTCATATGTTTGCTTTCAACTTGTATCATAATTGATTCTTCATTATTTTTTCCTTCAGTTAATTTCGTTACATTTAAATCTTTATTAGTCAAAATTAATACTCCGCCACCCTGTTTATCCTTTCTATTCTTTGTCCAGCAGTTATATAAACCTTATTCTACAGTGTTGGGTCTTGTCCTTCCGCTTGTAATTCTTTCAGAATTTCCTTAGCGATCTCTTTCTCCTCCTTTTCCCTCTAATATCTAGGTATATCATGCTTCTCTTTAATGCCATAGATTACGATGCATCTTTTTTTTATCTACTGTATCCCTAACTAAGTTGCCTTTCTCTTTAATTACTTGGATCACCGTTTCCTTGGTATTTTCCTTGACCCGTTGCTCCATTATTTCTTTAAGGGATACTTTTTGACATTCCTGTTCAACTTTCCATTGTCTCTTTATTTTCTTGTAAGTTATTTTATTTGATTTTTTAATATCTCTATTTTTCATTATATTTCTATAGCTGGGTTCTCTATCCATTTCTAATCCTTTATGCATAATATTTCTTTCTCGTTCAAACCCCGTGTGTGTGTGTGTGTGTGTGTGTGTGTGTATTTAAGTACATAGTCAAATCCATATACTATTTGCGACACATGTCCGATATCTCTTTTCTTCACTTCAGTCCTCCTCTTTTCTTTTTCACACAATATTTCATCTCTCTTTTTCCCTTATTTTCCTTCCTCTTTCTCCCTTTTCTCCCTTTTCTTCGCCCTTTCATTTTGCCTGCGCTTTTCCTCCATCCCATCCTCTTTTTTTTTTTTTGTGACAGACTTCCTTTATCATCTAAGCCTATTGCCGGTGTCACACTATGCGGCCAGATGATCGGCAAGTTCAATTAATCTAATGAAATCACTTGGCGATAACCATAACTGTATATAACGAACCACCATCCCCCACTGAATGAAATACTGCCATATGGGAGACTGCTATAACCAACAACAAGCCGCAACGACGACGCCGGGCAATGTGACACCGGGCTATTTTGATTTGGTTTGAAGGACTCAGGTGTTGTTGGTGTGAATAACGGGTGAAGAAGAGGGACCCTATTATAATACGGAGAGCCATTAGGGGGATCCTAAACACAGGCTTAGGTATCTGTTATATTTACGTTTCTGTTCTCGTCTAAGCTTTCTAAGAACATGAGAATGGGGAAAACTACAAGAGACCGTAAGGTCTACACTAGGCGCTTGCAAGTCCCTTACCACCTGCCATCCCTGTGCATTAAGTTATCTCATCTTCTCTTAAAACAACCCTTTGTTTCAGCGCTCACTACATGATTGCTAAGTCTATTCCATTCATTAACATTTCTATTGGTAAAGCATTTCTTGAAAATCTCCTTCACATAATTTGTATATCAAACTTTGATGGGCCACTTCAACCCTCTTAACATGTAGTCCAACACGGATACACGATTGAGCCTCATTGACTTCCGGTTGGACTCAAGGAGCTACTGATGACTTCTGCTGATGATTCGATTTAACGTCGCGAGCTCCCCATATCAGGAGGTTAGGACGGCGCCTCCTACAGAGGACTTTGTTACGTGGAATTTGATGAACCATGCCCTTGGTCCAACTCGCTGGCGGGAAGGTTCGACCTCCCTCGCAAGTAGCGACGCTCTAACCCGCTCGGTCAGCGAGTGTAGTATCTGGTGACTTCTACTTAGCGTTAAAGACGAAACACGCCAGGTAAAGGTGACAACCTCAGTCACTGTTATGCGACTTCATTAACATCTCTCCGTCCTTCTAGAACTAGTCTAATCATTAAAGGGACCGTTAAGCTTCAAGGGGATAACCAAAATAATTTTAGTCCATAAAGAACTAGAGGCATAATTGTAAAGCTATGTAGAAGAGTTTTCCATTAGCTAAAAAAAAAAGTTAAAGCGACAGCTGGAATTTGTGGGTTAAATAGATTATCGTGGCAAATGTAATTATGATTACTAAGTAATCCAATTTGTTAGAAGCTTAATGCACTGAGAACATGCAATAGCGAACGTAACCCCACCATTCCGATAACGCCAACCATGGCTTAATAAAACCTTCTGACGTCAGCCACTGTAATGGATGTTACTGATCCAAAAAGAGTAGAAATACAACTGAGCTTTCTTGGGACTATCCTCTGAACAAAACGAAGTATTTGTATTTTGTGGGTGGTGATGGTAAGGAGCTTACGCCAGGAGGTGCTGAGTAACTGCGGCCGAAGACGTAACCTTTGCAATATGCCTTTTAAGGACTGCTGGGGCAGTTAACAGTCACTGCTGTGAATCGAAGAGAAGTGTGGGACTCGAACCCACAACTAAGGGAATGCGAGACTAGCACGTTTCCGATTACGGCACCAGGATTCAGATCCTCGAAGTCAAATTTATTGGGACAAGCGAGAAGAGACTTTATGGCTGACTGTGAACGGGACAAGACCTCAGGTCTTGAGGAGGAGGAGGAGGAAGAGGATAGAGAGAGAGAGAGAGAGAGAGAGAGAGAGAGAGAGAGAGAGAGAGAGAGAGAGAGAGAGAGAGAGAGAGAGAGAGAGAGAGAGAGAGAGAGAGAGAGAGAGAGAGAAACAGAGAGAGAGAGAGAGAGAGAGAGAGAGAGAGAGAGAGAGAGAGAGAGAGAGAGAGAGAGAGAGAGAGAGAGAGAGAGAGAGAGAGAGAGAGAGAGAGAGAGAGAGAGAGAGAGAGAGAGAGAGAGAGAGAGAGAGAGAGAGAGAGAAACAGAGAGAGAGAGAGAGAGAGAGAGAGAGAGAGAGAGAGAGAGAGAGAGAGAGAGAGAGAGAGAGAGAGAGAGAGAGAGAGAGAGAGAGAGAGAGAGAGAGAGAGAGAGAGAGAGAGAGAGAGAGAGAGAGAGAGAGAGAGAGAGAGAGAGAGAGAGAGAGAGAGAGAGAGAGAGAGAGAGAGAGAGAGAGAGAGAGAGAGAGAGAGAGAGAGAGAGAGAGAGAGAGAGAGAGAGAGAGAGAGAGAGAGAGAGAGAGAGAGAGAGAGAGAGAGAGAGGGGGGGGGGGAAGGAGCCGGGTCTTCTCGTTATGGCAGGGGAGCTCGTAAGTGTGATGCCGACCTTCTCCAGTTTACCGGGCGTGCCATTTCCACACTCTTGTTTTTTCCTTTTATTATATTTTACAGTAAATTCGGACTTACAGCATGGACAGGTTGCCCACATCGAGTCGACGGTAGAGGTTTTCTCGCTAATATTTATTTGTATTATAATCGCCTGGGGTGACTCCCTCAAAATAGAAAACAAATAAACTAAATAATAGATAAAATGAAAATTAAATAAAAGACCAAATCAGATACAGAATAAAACATAAAATGAAATTAAATGAAAACAAAATTAAATAAAGTAAGATAAAATGAAATAAATTAGAATAAAACATAATATAGTAGAATGAAATAGAATATAATGAAATTAAGTAGACTAAAATAAAACAAAATAATATACAAGAGAATGAAATGGAACAAGACAAAACAAAACAAAATAGGAAAAAAGGAAATAAGTTACAAAAATAGATAGATATAACAAATAAAACAGCAAATAAAAAGTATGCCTTTTGTGTGAATACAAATTTAGATAAATAAAAAGTAGATAAATTAAAACAATAAAGAGTATACCTTGTATCCCATTACAAAAACAGATCAAAAAAGATAAATTAAATAAGACAATAAATATAGAGTACGCTTGTTATATGATGAAATATTAAATAGAATATAAATAAAATAAAACTATAAATGAAGAGTATACCTCTTTCCAGAAGACATTAATTGCAGTATTTCCAAGCTATCCGGCTTGGAAAACGAGTCACGATCGCCCAGGATTTGAAACACAGAGGCATGACACAAGACACTTGACACATGACACTCAACGTGAGTGGAAAAGACACTTTTGGCACGGCGACACCTCATGTAGGGGCTGTGCCCCCCCCCCCAACAAGATGGGGATGCACGAAAAAAGGAACGCATTTATTGGAAGAGAAATGAAGGATGGAAAGAGGAGAAGAGAACGGGAGTGAGTGAGTCAAGGAAGTAAAAAAAAAAAAAGAGGAAAAGAACAGAGTGAGGAAAGAGGAAGAACGGAAAGAGGATGGGGCGCTGCGACACCCCATAACAAGATGGGGGTGCACAAAGAGGGAAAGAATTATGGGGAGAGAGGGAAGAAAGAAGAGAGAACATGAGAAGAGTGAGGAAAGAGGTTGGAAGGAAAGAGGATGGAAAGAGAAATAGGGACAGAAGAGGAGGAAGAAGAAAGAGAGAGAGAGAGAGAGAGAGAGAGAGAGAGAGAGAGAGAGAGAGAGAGAGAGAGAGAGAGAGAGAGAGAGAGAGAGAGAGAGAGAGAGAGAGAGAGAGAGAGAGAGAGAGAGAGAGAGAGAGAGAGAGAGAGAGAGAGAGAGAGAGGGAAGGGAGAGGAAAGGGAGAGGGAAGGGAGAGGGAGAGGGAGAGGGAGAGGGAAGGGAGAGGGAAGGGAGAGGGAGAGGGAAAGGGAAGGGAGAGGGAAGGGAGAGGGAGAGGGAAGGGAGAGGGAAGGGAGAGGGAGAGGGAAGGGAGAGGGAGAGAGAATGTGGAGAGGGAAGGGAGAGATACATTGTGTTTTGTCTTTGATAACCGGTGTTTCTATCTTTATGGACATAATCGCTCCGAAGAGTCAGACTGTCATATGATGTAAAAGGTAAAGCGGAAAAAAACATAAAGAGGGAGGAGGAGGGAGGAAATGGAGGGATGGAGGGTAGCAGGAGAAGGGAAGAGAGGGAGAGAGGATGAGGGAAGAGAAGGGAGGAGAGGGAAGGATGGAGGGATGGAGAAAGGGAAAGAGGGAGGGAAAGGAGGTGGTGGGAGGAAGAAGGAAAGGAGGTGGAGGGAGGAAAAGGGATAAGAGATGGAGGGAGGAGGAGGAGGGCAGATGGTGTTGTGACACCATTGAGAAGGTCAAGAGTGGGATCAGTGTCACTGATAGAACGGTGTCTGTGACACAAGTGTAGCAGGCTGAGGTCGTGTGACTGAGAGCGATATCACACAAACGGTTGTCTTCGTCTCATGACCTTGAACGGGAAACACATATGCGCGCGCGCACGCACACACACACTCACACACACACACACACACACACACACACACACACACACACACACACACACACACACACACACACACACACACACACACACACACACACACACACACACACACACACACACACACACACACACACACACACACACATACACACATGCACATGGGTCAGAAGCAGTGTCGCAAGACACAGCAAATCCACAGCAAAGCTACTTCATTAAATCGGCGACACCCCCTCTCCGTCACCTCATGCAGAACAAGAGGAGACGGGAAGAAATCCCTTCGGGCTGCGTCAAGTTATTTTTCACACATACTCTCTCACCCCCATCCCCCCCCCTTTCATGCATCACAACATCATCTATACACAACCCTTCTCCATTCACCCCTATCTTCTGTCTTCTCCCGTCTTTCTTCAACAGACATTCCCCTTTTTCCCATAGCACCTTTTACCCCATCCATCCATCTCATCCTTGGTCGTCCCCTTATGTTCACTCCTTCTACCTCTCCCTTCCACGCCTTTTTTACCAATCTTCTTCACTCATTCTTTCCAAACCATCCCAATACTCTTTCATCAACCCTATCTCCCAACTCCCTTTCCGTTCCTGTTCTTCTCACCTCATTTCTCATTCTATCCAGCCTAGTAACCCCTATCATACTTCTCAGGCACCTCATCTCAAACTCATTCAAACTCCTTATCTCTTCCTCTCTTATGTTCCATGTCTCTGCCCCATACAATGCTCTCGGTACAATCACTCCTTCATACAATCTCCTCTCATCATCCATTTCCAATTGTCTATTTCTCTTTATACTTTTTGATCCCCCTAAGGGATTTACTTGCTTCTCTCAATCTACATTCTACCTCCACCTCCACCTCCACCTCCACTCCTCCCTTTCCCGCCACATTTGCACCCAACTATCTAAAACTATCCACTTCCTCCAGTCTCTCTCCCTTAATACTCACTTCCAGTCTGCTGCCACTTTCTTCCCTTGTACATCTCGTCACCTTACTTCTCCCCAAATTTATCTTCAACTTCCTTCTTTCGCACATCTTCTCAAACTCTGTCACTAACTTCTTTAAACTCTCCTCTAAACCTGCCACAAGTGCGGTGTCGTCAACAAACAACAACTGGCTTATCTCCCAATTTTCTCCATTTCTTTAACCATCTCCAATCCCTGACCCATTACCCCTGCTTTTACCTCTCGCACCACCCCATCCATGTATAAATTGAACAGCCAAGGCGACATAACAGATCACTGGCGAAGTCCCACCTTTACCTCACCCCACTTACTTTCTCCATTTCTTATTCTAAATCAGGCTCTACTACTCTCGTAAAAACTTTGGACTGCTCTTAACAGCTTCCCTCCTATCTCATATATTTGCAATACCTCCCACAGTGCCTTCCTGTCAACCCTGTCACAAGCCTTTTCCAAATCCATAAAGGCCTAAGAACATCCTTAACTTTTCCTAAAGCTTTCTCACATATCTGTCTTACCACAAAAATCCTGTCACCCAAACCCGTTTCCAATATAATATATAATTATGAATGATATGTAAGTATATGCAATATATGATTTCATATAAATACAAAAAGATTGGGGGCGTTTGGGTCTGATGGAAACAAGAAAGGAGCGTCATATAAGATAGCTTGGGAACCACTGACCTAGAGGTTCTTCCGGGTGAGGCTAAAACATATCCACATCATGAGGGACCAATACAGAGTACCAGCTTATGATGCTCCTGCGAGATAGATGTCGAAAAGCATCATCTCCCTGTACCTCGACTTCAAAGCCCATCAACACCACCTCAATCTAGATGTGTAGCTTTTAGGGGCTAGAAAGGTGTCTCCAGACCTGGTCCATGCCTTCTGTATATAATTTTATTTCTCACTCTTCTCTTCTCATATAAGAGGAGTTGATAAGTGGCGACTGCTCCCTTCCTCCTTCTCCTCCTCTTCCTCCTCATCCTCTTTCTCATACTCTTTCTCCTCATCCTCCCCTCCTCCTCTTCCTCCCTCTCCTCTTCCTCCACCTCCTCCCTTTCTCTTCCTTCTCCTCTTCCCTTCGTTCTCCCCTTACGCCTCCTCCTCCTCCTCCTCCTCCTCCTCCTCCTCTTCTTCCTCCTCATCTTCTTTCTCCTCCTTCTCCTCCTCCTTCCTCTCCTTCTCCTCCTACTTCTAAAACTACAGACAATATTCCAACCTTTCTTTCCAGAGAAATAGGAAGGACCCAAGGACCGTTCCCTGCTGACGTAGGGATACAAATGTCCGGCCAGTGAGTTTCAAGGTAACATTATCATCATTACATATCAATGAGAGACCGTGGACACAGATTAAGGAGACAAGAAAAAATGAATAAAATAGGCAAGCGATAAGTGGAATAGTTT
Organism: Oratosquilla oratoria; assembly: GCF_046742065.1. Classification (NCBI taxonomy): domain Eukaryota; kingdom Metazoa; phylum Arthropoda; class Malacostraca; order Stomatopoda; family Squillidae; genus Oratosquilla; species Oratosquilla oratoria. The sequence goes on from NC_134777.1 coordinate 78,278,499, forward strand.
ACCAACGGAGGCGGTATCTTGTTAAAGACTCGACGGAACTGAGGGGGAAAGAGTCCAAAGACGGGACACTTGGAAACACCGTCGTGTCAAGTAAAGCCAAAAGTAAGGAACCTACAAACAAATCTCAATGTCGCTC
>NC_134777.1:78283634-78286134 GCF_046742065.1 Oratosquilla oratoria
ACCACATTTCAATTTCTGCATGTGGCTCCACGGTTCTTCCGATGTTGATGGTTTAGAATTAAAGTGCATTGTGGTTTATATATATGTATATTATATATATATATATATATATATATATATATATATATATATATATATACATACATACATATACATATATATATATATATATATACATATATATATATATATATATATATATATATATATATATATATATATATATATTGGGCGTGGGCTCAACAGATAGGTCAGCGATTTGGATGAAATGTATAGCGATCTAGCTAATTCAATTATTAATGCACAAAATACATTTATCCCCTTGAAGTCAATACGGAACAATTGTAATACTCCCAACCAAATGGATGACGGACAGATTGAAACATGAGATCGGAATGAAAAGAGGACTTAAAAAAAAAAAAAAAAAAAAAAAAAAAAAACGGGGATATAACGAAATGGCAAAGCTGGTTAAAAATAATACACGTACAGCGAAACGTAGTTATGAAATTAAGGTTGCTAGTCAAGGAAGATCCAACCCAAAGGGTTTCATTCATCTCTATAGAACAAAAAATAAAGGAAGAATAGGACCAATTAGAATAGATGAAAATGTCATGATAGAATCGGAGGAAAAAATGAGTGAGAAGTTTAACAATTATTTTCTATCGATGTTTACTAATGAGAGGTTAGATAAAGAACCTGACTGCGATCCGATTTTCAGAGGGGATGAAGAAAGTAGTCTATCTAATATCAGCATTAGTAAAATAGAAGTAGTCAAGCAGATTGAAACACTTAAAGCTACAAAATCCCCGGGTCCAGACGAAATTTTTGCAAGAATGCTTAAGGAGTGTAAATTTCAAATTTGCGACCAGTTAACTGTAATATTGAATAAATCGGTAGACACTGGTTTTGTGCCTACTGCTTGGAGGCAAGCAAACATTATTCCTGCTTTTAGGAAGGGAGATAGATCGTCTATATGCAACTACAGGCCAATCAGTTTGACATCGGTTATAGGAAAAATGCTTGAATCAGTAATAGTAAATAGACTCAGAGAAAACATCGAAAGATATAATTTAATTCGTGATTCACAGCATGGTTTCTCCAAGGGTAAGTCATGTGTGACTAATCTTCTATCCTTTTACACTAAAGTATATAAGGCGTCAGATAGCAATGATAATTACGATATTATTTATCTTGACTTTAGCAAAGCGTTCGACAAGGTGCCACACCAGAGACTACTAAATAAAATCAAAAGCCCATGGCATAAGAGGAAAATTGTTAGAATGGATTAGAGCTTGGATTAGTAAGAGAAAACAGCGGGTCACCAATAAAATGGAGTAAAATCTAGGTGGGGCAATGTTACTAGTGGGGTCCCCCAGGGCTCGGTTTTGGGTCCCTTGTTGATCATTATGTACATAGACTTAGACGACGGGATAAATAGTGATGTTAGTAAGTTTGCGAACGACACTAGAATAGGACGCCTAATTAGGTCAAGGGACGACGCAGAGATTCTGCAGGATGATCTTAACAAATTGCTCACATGGTCGGTGAAATGGCAAATGAACCTCAATATCTCTAAGTGTAGCGTGTTAAACGTAGGGCTACACAACCCCGAAAATAGATACAGCTTAGATAATACGCTTTTAGAGAAAACTGAGTGCGAGAGAGACTTGGGAGTTCTAGCGAGTCCGGACCTTTAAACCAGGAAAAAGTGCATTAGCGCCAGAAATAAAGCTAACAGCGCATTAGGCTTCATTGCTAGGACGGTACCGAATAGAAGTGCAGAAGTAATTATTAAACTCTATCTAGCGATAGTTAGACCCATCCTTGACTATGCGGTACAGTTTTGGTCTCCTTCCTACAGAATGGACATCAATTCACAAGAATCAGTACAGAGAAGAATGACCAAAATGATACATGGACTCAGAAATTTGCCTTACGAAGAGAGGCTTAGGCACCTTACACTCTCTGGAAAGACGCAGAGTGCGGGGTGATCTAATAGAGGTGTTCAAGTGAATCAAAGGCTTTAACAAGGGTGATACAAACAAGGTCATCATAATAAAACAACAGGGCAGGACTCGCAGAAATGTTTTTAAACTGGGTAAATTTAGATTTAAGAAGAAAATAGGCAAGAATTGGTTTACTAATAGGGTGGTCGACGAATAGAATAAACTTAGTAACCATGTAGTAAGCGCTGAAACTATCAGTTGTTTTAAGAAACGATTAGACAACTTTATGGATGGGGATGACAGGTGGTGATGGATACGGAGCTGCCTAGTGTAGGCCTTATGGTCTCTTGCAGTCTCCTTCATTCTTATGTTCTTATATATATGTATGTATATATATATATATATATATATATATATGTATATATATATTCATAAATAAATACCGGGTAATATATATATATATATATATATATATATATATATATATATATATATATATGTGTGTGTGTGTGTGTGTGTGTGTGTGTGTGTGTGTGCGTGTGTGTGTATGTATG
>NC_134777.1:78301134-78303634 GCF_046742065.1 Oratosquilla oratoria
TATTTTATTTCATTTTATTACAATTTATTTCATTGTATTTTATCATAATGTATTGTACTTTGTTGTATTTGATTTTATTATATTGCACTTAGTCTTTGTAAATATGTAAGGTGGTCCAGTCGTCCGGTACTCGGAGTGACAGGAAGAGGAGAGGGACCCGGACTGCTTCGGCATGTGGGATACCTCTCCCAATTCCAACCACGGACAGTTAATAGCTCAAGTTGTACATTTTCACATCCCTGAAAACGGTTCTAGGACTGGAACCGAAACGTCGGGCATTAAACTTCCCACTTTGAGTCTGGTGTTTACGCTTCTCCCCCCCTTACAACATGGATCCCAGACTTCAGATGTTCGCACACACACATATATATATATATATTATTTTTGTGTAGCCAGGTAGGATATTTTCTTGCAGGCAGACGAGGTTAAAAGCTATTGAAGATTCATTTTTGATTATCTTCTTGCGTATATTCTCTATACGACGAATATTTGACTTATCATTTTCTGTAAGTCTGTTTAGGAGATCTCTTATATTGGCCGACGTTTCGGAACTCTCTTGTTCCATCTTCCAGGGCGATTCTGGATTCTGGATTCCTAGGAAAGACCACCCGCTTGCGCGGGATCGTTTTTTGTGGGAGAGGAAGAATTTCTGTAAGAAAATGAAAAGACAGTAGCGTATAAAAGAGGGCTATTGTCACCGGGCGATTTGCGAGCGATTAGGGGATTGTTGGTGGTCGTGACTCGGGAGAACTGGGCTGGGAGCTTGGACGGCGGCGTCAATGCCGGGAGGGGAAGAGCAGATTATATTACCAACGAAAGTTTGGAAAATGGTAGGAGACGTAGTAGGAGAGAAAGGTGGAAAAACGGAAAAATCTTTAGTGGGAGGTAAACTGAAATGAGAAGATGTAGTATAAGAGAAAGTTAGAAAGGAAGCAAATTTTAGTCGAAGAAAAAGTAAGTGTAGATGTTTGTGCGTGGGACGTGGCTATGTTCGTGAGATGTGTGCGTGTGTAATTTACGGTGAGTAGATTTCACTTCACGCGTGTAGAGGGCGTTCCTGATTAGCCCCAGGTAGGGCATGAGAATTCCTGTTTTACCCCAGGTTGGGTTTGAGCTGTTTGCATATTTTTGTAGCCTGTCAGTTAATGGGCTACATGCGATATTATTATCATTATTATTATTATTATTATCATTATTACCATTACTATTATTATTACATCATTATGGCTATCACCAGTCAAACTGGTGAAGGGGTGTATTATTTGTAGGTACGGTTATACACGTCTTATCGTGTACACCGCACGTGGGACGGGCGCAGCTGACAGATAGTCTGTACGGTGTGGTCTAGGTGTAATATGTTGTATCAGATGTTTGTGTTTGTCGTGCAGTTTTTCTAGGTGTCTTGAGTGAAGTTTGTGTTTGTGTTGGTTGAGTGGACGGATGTTGGAAATTTGGTGTAGAGACTCAGTGGTTCTGAAGTCGCTCCATCGCGAGCCCGTGATGAACTGGACAGCGGCATTCTGAACCTTCTGATGCTCGTAGTTATTAGTGGGACATGTTAGCTGGCTTAGTCCCGGGGACTGGCACAGAATCGGTCTGACGAGGGCTAGTTACAATCGATGTTTGGTTCTCAGTGTTGCAGTTTTGAAGCGTCTTAGCTTACCCAGCACAGCCCTAGCCTTCGCTCCCTGCTTGCAGAAGTGTGGGGTCCAGGTAAGGCCACTATCAAGTGTGCTACCCAGCACACGGGTATGGTCCTTCGCTGGGATGTTTGTATTGTTTATTTTAAGAGGAGTGTTTGTGATTGTTCTGTTGGTTCGTTTGCAGCAGAAGTATACAGCATTGCATTTCGACGCGTTGGTCTTAATGCGCCACTGTTGCTCCCACGCGTATGCCCCGTCTAGGATGTTTTGCATTACGTGTAACGCTCCCTGCAGCGTTTTGTGTCTGCTTATGTGGTTAGTGCCGTCCGCATACGAAAGAGTTAGAGCCTGGTTGCGTGGATAAGCTGGCTCTGGCAGGTCATTCGTATATAGATTGTACAGAGTGGGGGCAAGGACTGACCCTTGCGGTACTCCAGCCTTCGGCACAAAAGGTTGGGACAGACAGCCCCGCCACTTTATTCTTATTGACCTGTCGTCCAGGTAGTTGCAGAGCAACCTTGTGAACGGCAGGGCAAAGTCGAAGTTGTGGTACAATTTGTACTTAAGGCCTTCATGCCAGACAGTATCGAATGCTTTCTCCACATCCTTACAAACCAAAATGGCCTTACCAGGGCGACCGTCTGGCGGTCTTTGAACCCATTGAGTGATCATGGATATTACGTCGTCTGCACCGCGCCCCGGCCGAAAACCAAATTGGCATTCCCTCAGCACATTCTCCGTCTCTAAGTACACGGTCAGGCGGCGGCATAAGACGTGCTCAAACACCTTTCCAAAGTATTCCAGAAGGGAGATGGGCCGGTATGAAAGGGGGGTGGAGGCGGGTTTCTGGGGTTTAG
>NC_134777.1:78311134-78321134 GCF_046742065.1 Oratosquilla oratoria
GTGTGTCAATGTGGTGTTGTTTTATGGCTCCATTAGAGCCATAAAACAAATTCAAGTATTAGAAAAGTTGAACATGTCAGGAAGAAACTCGTGAATGCAGAAGCTGCTGCAAAGTTTAATCATATGTATATATATATATATATATATATATATATATATATATATGTATGTATGTATGTATATTGAATACTGTACATACACATAATTTAGATGAGTAGTTTAATTTTTGGTCTTTCCTCCCCTGCCACAGATGTTAAGAGCCCCCGCCCACATCACGATGAAGAAACAATCTCCTTGGGGCGAGGTCGAAGCCCGTCCTCAGACTCCTCCTCCGTGGGCTCTCCATTTCTCTCCTGGTGGCTGCTCTCTCGAGCTGCACCACGTCCATCCATTTTTTCCTCGGATGAGCGCCACCTGGTCAACGCCCTTGCGTCCTTAGGAGATCTCTGACTCTTCTCCGAGGGTCTGCCCTTCGTCTTTGGTTTCCGGTTCTTCTTTGAGTATAAGTCCAAGAAGAAAATAGGCGAGAACTGGTATGCCAATGTATTGGTTAACGAATGTAATAGTCTTAGTAACCATCTAGTGAGCGCTGAAACAATTGGTTGTTTTAAGAGTAGATTTGGTCAATTTGTGGATAGGGATGACAGGTGGTAAGGAACATGGAACTGCTTAGCGTAGGTCTCCTGTTCTTGTTTTGGTAGATGGTTCTTCTTCCTTAGATCTTCAAATATCTTACTTCTTGGTTATAGAAAGGTCCTCATCCCAGAATTTTCTTTGCTCTTCGACGATTTTTATTTATTTTTTTATTATTATTCTATTTTCAAATTTTTATCTAATTATTTTTCGTTTAATCATTTTTTTTATCTAGTTCATCTCCTTTGGTCTTCGTTTTTTTCTGTGCTCAACTATAATTATCTGTTAGTGGTGGTTCTCACTTCTGCCATCCACATTCCCATCTGCACTTAACCTCTTCTTTCCTATCCTATCCCTTCTCTCTTATCTCCCTTTCTCATCCTCCTTTTTCTCTCCCTGTCCTCTCTTACCTCACCCTTTTCTCCTTCGTCTTCTAAAATCTACCACATCTCTAAATCCCGCATGTCAGCTCTTTTCGTTTACTTTTTTCTACCACTCCTCATGCTTCGTATTTTATTTTATTTATTTATTTATGTTTTGCCCTTTCTTACTCTACTTTTATTTCCCACTATCTTCTCCCTTCCCTCCTATTCTTCTTCCTCCTCCTTTCATTCCCTCCCCCTCCCCTCTCCTTCTCCTTTCAACTCCCCTTCCTTCCCTCCCTTCATCCTTCTTCATTTACAGTATACTACCCTCCTTCATTTATACCTTTCTCCTTCTGCCGTTTCCCTCCCCATTCCATTCTTCATTTGTCTATATGCAGACGACAAACCACGTAAGGAATTTATCTTGACATCACAAGTTAATGAGATATTTCTCATATTTCTTACTCATTTTCAATTCTTTTTCTCTCTCTCTTCCCTCTCCATCTCCATTCCTCCTCCCCTTCTCTCTCCTCTTCCTCTCTTCCTACTCTCTTCTCTTCTTCATCCTCTCTTTCTCTCCCTACCTCCCTTGTCCACGTCTTACCCTTTCTTCCTTGGCCTGCCTTTCCCACCCCAACTCTCTCCTTCCATTTCTCACTTTTATTTATTCAATTGTTTTTAATCACTAATTCCTTCCCTACTCATCCACCCACTCCCCATTTTCGCACTCACCCTTCACCCACTCGCCCAATCATTTATTCATCCACTTATTATCTACTCACTCACCCACTTCTATCTTACCCCTCTCCACACTCCACCTTCCTCCCTCATTTTCTCCCCCATTTCATCCTTTCTCCCTTACTCATTCACCCACCTATTCACTCAATCGTTCACTCACTCTTTCCCTCACTTCATTCATCCTATATTCACTCATTCGTTTATTCACTACTTCCTCATTCTTGTTTCCTTTTTCCTCTATCATCCTCTCTCTCCCTTCCCCCTCCCTCCCTCTCCCTTCCTTCCCACTGCTCCCCCTCCTCTCTCTCTCTCTCTCTCTCTCTCTCTCTCTCTCTCTCTCTCTCTCTCTCTCTCTCTCTCTTTCTCTCTCTCTCTCTCTCTGGGAGTCTCATCAGGACCCAGACGAAGACATCTTCCTCCAATGAATCCGTTTTTCACGAATTTTTGGTGGGTTTGTTACTTTGCGGCATAATTCGGGAAGGCGGTTGCGATGGTGGAGGCGGTGGTGGTGGCGGTGTTTGGCGGTAGTGGTGGATATGGTGGACATGGTGTCGTTTTTGGTGTCTGCTACAGTTGAGGTGGTGTCTGAGGCCTCTGAGGAGATTGAGGAGATTAACCCATTAAACTCCGATGACAAGATGTCTTGTCATTTGGTCAAATAAAACAAAAAATGATAAAACACCAAAATGTTTGATCCAACACCAGAAAAATATGACGCCAGTCCTCCTCGCTTCGCTCGCGAGCGAAGCGAGGAGGACTGACGTCATATTTTTCTGGTGTTGGATCAAACATTTTGGTGTTTTATCATTTTTTGTTTTATTTGACCAAATGACAAGACATCTTGTCATCGGAGTTCAATGGGTTAAGTGAGTTGAGGTGAAAGGATCATCACACAGGCCTCCTTCACTATTCCCCTCCATCCCTCTTTCATCTATTCCTCCACTTCCTCCTCCTCTTCCTCCTCCACTTCCCCCTCCTCTTCCTTCCCATCTACCTCGTCCCTTTCCCCCCCCCTCTCCCCCACACCTCTTCACAGTCATCCCTTCCCACGTTATCTTTCGATAACATGTCTGTCTTATGAATTCCTAATATCTTAATCTGGGGTATGAGTTAACTTTTTCCGGCAATTTGCTTATTAGCTTGCCTGATTCCCTCCCTCCCTCCCTTCCTTCCCTATCTCTCTCTCTCTCTCTCTCTCTCTCTCTCTCTCTCTCTCTCTCTCTCTTCCCTCTCGTTCTCTATCTCTTCCTCTCACCTCTTTCTATTTCTTTTTTTTCAATTTCTTTTTTTCTTTTTTCTCTTACTTTTTTATTCTTTTTTATTCTATTCCTTTCTTTGCCTTCTTTTTGTTTCTCCTCCAGGGTTAGCTAATTAATGAAATTTCATTCTTCTTCTTCTTCTGCAAGAATCGGAACTCTTCTCCTACTCCTACTCTCTCTCTCTATTCCTTCCCCTCCTCCTCATCTTCTTTCTCCACCGTCTTCTCTTTACTTTCGTTTTTTCTTCCCCATGTCTATCCCTACTCTTCCTCATCCTCTTTCTTCTTCTTCTGCTTCTTCTTCTTCTTTTTCTTTTTCTTCTTCTTCTTTTTCCTTTTTCTTCCTCTTCTTCCTCCCCACCATTTGCTCTTCTTTTTCTTCCTCCTACTCTTCTTCTTCTTCTTCTTCTTATTATTATTATTATTATTACTATTATCATTATTACTATTCTTTTTCTTCTTCTTCTTTTTCTTCTTCTTCCCTTTTCTCCTCTTTCTTCTCCTTCCTTTCTATCTTTTCCTTCATCCTTACTATCTTCCTATCTTTCTCCTCCTTACTCTCTTCCTCCCTCTCTTCTTCTTTCTCGTCCTTCTCCTTACTCCCCTCCCTTTCTCCTCCTTCTCACCATCCTCCTTATTCCCCTCTTCCCTCTCTTCCTCCTCCATCTCGTCTTCTTCCTTACTCCTCTCCTCCCTCTCTTTCTCCTACTTACTCTCCTCCCCCTTTCTTTCTCCCCTTCTTGTCCTTCCCCTTACTATCCTCCTACCTCTCTTCCTCCTCCTCTTCCTCGTCCTCCTACTCCTTACTCCCTTCCTCCCTTTCTTCGTCCTCTTTCTCGTCCTCCCTCTCTTCCTCCTCCTTACTCCCCTCCTTCCTCTCTGTATCCTCCTTGCTCCCTTCCTTCCTCTCCTCCTCCTCGCCCTCTGACAGGCACGTTGCTCGCCCACCCCCTTTGGATTCTCACTACTCTTTGTTCAACAGATTGATTGACGCGCCTTCTCTTTGTCACTCGTCCAGCTCTTTGTTGCCTGAAACAATTTTCTTCTTTGTCACTCCCCTACACGGGTGATGCGCGTGCACCAGCTCCCCATTCAGGGGTCACTTTTGGTGCTGTGATGGTCCAGTGGTTAACATGCTTGGCTGGCGTCCTCAACTTGGTGGTCGTGTTTTAGTCAGTGCTTTATCCTTATGGGGCTCTATTGGTGGTTACTCTACTCGGCTCACGTCCTCAACATCATGGTCGTGTTTTAGTCAATGCTTTACGAGTATCTTTATGGGGTTCTATTGGTGGTTACTCTGCTCGGTTCGCGTCCTCCGTTTGGTGGTCGTGTTGTCTGTGCTTTATCCTTATGGTGTTCTATTAGTGGTTACTTTGCTCGGCTCGCGGCCTCAACTGGTCGTGTTGTTTCAATCAGTGCTTTATCCCTATGGATTGCTCCTAGTGGTTACTGTGCTTGGCTCGCGTTCTCAACTTAGTCGTGGTGTTTTAATGGTTACTTATGGCGGTTACTGTGTTTGGCTCGCGTCCTGAACTTGATTGTGGTGTTTTAGTGCTTTATCCTTATGGAGCGCTATTGGTGGTTACTTTGCTTGGCTCGCGTCCTGAACGTGATGCGTTTATTATTTTACCTTTTATTGTGCTTGCAGAATATTTTTCTTTTCATTCTTTCACACCCACCGACTTTTCTCTGTGCGCCATCCACCACACGACATCGTGGTCTTAAATAACCGTGTGTCTCTATGGACGCTTTCACACGTGGTCGTGGTTGGGATGTATGAAAGCGTCCATAGATACCCATGGTTATTTGAGAGCAAGACGTCGTGTCGTGGACGGTACACGGCGAAAAATCTGCGTGTGAAACGAGCCTTTGGGTATGAAGAGGTCAGGGCAGGGCATAGCCTTTACGCATGAGGTTAACTTTTCCCATTATATATATATATATATATATATATATATATATATATATATATATATATATATATATATATATTTAAAATTATTTCAGACAAATGAGAGAGAATGTGGGTGGGGAAGGGCAAACTAAGATGTGTTGGGAATATAGTTTATTGCCCTAACGTTGGGACCACCTTGGTGTTCTACAGTTGTCCTCTGAAGAAGACCAAGTTGGTCGCAAGGTAAGGGCAATAAACTCTATTCCCAACACATCTTGGTTTGGGCTTCCCCACCCACCCACACACACACCCACAACCACCCACACACACACACACACACACACACACACACACACACACACACACACACACACACACACACACACACACATATATATATATATATATATATACAGTATATATATATATATATATATATATATATATATATATATATTTGAATATCTGGGGAGCAGATTCTCTTGTATGCATGCATTGTTAAAATCGACAGCGTTAGTGAGGTTGTTGATCTTCTTGTGAGTATTCTCCAGTTTTCTAACCAAAAGTATGCCCTTTAGAGGGTGGGCATATAACAAGTTGCCGAAATGATTCATTTATTTCAACGTTTCGTCTAACCAAGAGGCCTCTTCAGGAACTTCTGTAACATAGATAATAATGATTTTAACAATGCATGCATATATATATATATATATATATATATATATATATATATATATATATATATGTATAGAGATTGAGACATTGGGACAATTATGATAAAAGGTAAAGAGGGAAACACGGGTCTTGATCCGATTATTGAATTTATTCCTGACCGGTTTCGCTTTACAGTAGCTTCTTCAGAGGAATGAAACCACTGAAGAAGCTACTACAAAGCGAAACCGGTCATGAATAAACTCAATAATCGGACCAAGACCGATGTTTCCCCCTCCCACCTTTCTCGTATATATATATATATATATATATATATATATATATATATATATATATATATATATATCAAGGATATATATGGGAAGGAGGTCTTCTCTCAAACATGTTTCATTAAAAGTGATAGATAATTCAGCATGTTGAATTTTCTCCGCCATATCGTGATTTCGAGTCACATTGACTCTTCTTCAGTGGCGTGGAAGTGGATCTTGTCCTCCAAAAAGCCAACATGGTCTTCATATCTGAAGAAGACCAAGTTGGTCGCAAAGTTAGGGCAATAAACTCTATTCCCAACACATCATCGTTTGCCCTTCCCTTGAAAATTTGTATACAACATTGGTGGTAGCCTCACTCGGGGCCCTGGGCGCCGTGCTATTCCTCAATATCAGGGAACTAATGAGGTTAGGTTTGCAGAATATTCTCAAGTCTATGATGGCGTTTCTATTAGTTGGGGTGACTCCTCTCTTGATGATATTCCTAAGGGCATCACACTCCTCGCGGTACCGAGGAGTGTGATGCCCTTGAGAATATTCTGCAAACCTAACCTCATTAGTTCCCTGATTATGAGGAATAGCACGGCGCCCAGGGCCCCGAGTGAGGCTACCACCAATGTTGTATACAAATTTTCATGTCAGGAGGGCCGCTGCGACGGCTCCAGCACATACATTGGCAGGACCTCCTCTACACTGCGGCGTCGCCTACAATCCCATAGAAACCAGGGATCAATTTTCCAGTATTTCACCGAAACACACAACATGAAGCCTCCTCTACAGAAGCTGCTAGACCAAACGGACATTCTTCACAAGGAGTCTGCCTTCAGGAAGCTGCAGATTGCAGAAGCAGTATCCATTACTTGCCAGCGCCCTACCATCAACATACAGCAAGCTGCCGATTTTATTCTCCCTTCCGCGCGCCCTGTAAAGAATAACCCCCTCCAGGAACAACAAGCCCTTAGACAGCAGCAGCCCCGCGAACAAATGGAACATGTCCAGCTAGTCAATCAGCGCCTAGGACCAGTAACCAGAGCAGCAGCAAATCAGGCCAGAGCTTCTAGACAAAATCCCACCCCCTTGGCTCCCGGACAAAATCCCACCCTCTTGGCTCCCAGACAAAATCCCACCCTCTTGACTCCCAGACAAAATCCCACCCTCTTGAATCCCAGACAAAATCCCACCCTCTTGGCTCCTAGACAAAATCCCACCCCCTTGGCTTCCAGACAAAATCCCACCCCCTTGGCTTCCAGACTGTGTGTGTGTGTGTGTGTGTGTGTGTGTGTGTGTGTGTGTGTGTGTGTGCGTGGGTGTGTGTGTGTGTGTGTGTGTGTGTGTGTGTGTGTGTGTGTGTGTGTGTGTGTGTGTGTGTGTATTCCGTCTGAGCTAGGCAGGCTGAGCCTTATAAGCCCGCCCATCCAACCAGCGGTCATTATTCGTTGGAAGACCTTCAATATAGCAGAGCATCCTACAAAGCAGTCCTCACCCTGAAGACGCCTCACGACGAGGCGAAAAACTATAGTTTCGGTGGAGTCAATAGTTGTTCAATACTATTACTATGCAAAAAAATATCAGTTGGCATACACTGTGTATATTCTTTTGAGAGTCATGAATGACTACTTCCTGTCCCTCTCAGTTGCTAATAGGAAAGTATTCTCCAGATTAAAGAATACAGTCTTGAAGATTGTTAAAGCAACTAGTGCAGTTGATTTCAACCAGAATTGCCTTAGAGAAAACCTGTGCCCCAGAAATATATATATATATATATATATATATATATATATATATATATATATATATATATATATATATATATGTGTGTGTGTGTGTGTGTGTTTGTGTGTGTGTATACATACATATATATATATATATAATTACCAATAAATGAACATAGTGGAGCGGTCGTAATTACAGGACTAGAAAGAAAAACAGGCATAAGGATATAAATAAGTCATCTAGCCAACCACCAAGGGAATCAGCCTATCAACAAGTTAGCCAAGCATTTAGCCAGTCTGTCTCTCACTCAGTCAGCTTATTAGTCAGCTAGCCAGCAAATCAACTAGCTAGTCAGCCCACCACAGACACATACAGACATATAACTAGAGACAAACAGAGAAATCAGTACAGGAAGGGGATTGCTGTACCAGGTGTTCACACCGAGGAGTGAAAAGTATAAGTGAAAAGGTAACTAAGTTTTGCATGAACGGGTTTGAAGGAGAGACTAGGAAAGATCAGTGGAAACGTGTATGTAGATACGAGCGAAAACAAGCGTGGCGCAAACTTTTGCGGCCCGTTGAAATGCTTGCAGCGTTCAGCGCATGCGCAGGGTATTCAAATTATCTTGTTGTTGACCAAGTGTTTGCCCAATTTGCCAGAGAAAAAAAAAATCACCGATTTAGACGCAAATTTGGTTATTAACCTTGTCAAAATAGTTTTTCGAGTAAAAATATAAAGGTAAGGCGCAAAGGACCCAATATTTTAATGTAAGAAACCTATTTTTTAGCCTATTTTCTCTTGGAAATAAGCAGCTTAAGATCGTTGGTAATACGACAATTGAGCTTTATATGAACATGTAGGTATGTACCCGCGAATGCACGGACGACGTCACCATCGCCGACGGAATATTTTCACCGCTATCTTTTGCGGTACGTTTGAATGCTTGTGGCATTCAGCGCATGTGCAGAATTTTCGAATCGTCTTGCTGTTCTGCAAGTGTGTGCCCAGTTCCTTTTCTTAGAAAAAAAAAAATCACCGATTTAAACGCATATTTGGCTATTAGCCGTGGCAAATTAGTTTTCCCAGTGGAAATCTAAAGATAATGCACCTATATATAAATATTCTAATGTGATATTCGTATTTTTAGCCTATTTTCTCCCGGAAATGAGCAACTTTAAGATTGTTGGTAATTTGTCAGCTGTGTCTTAACGCGGAACATGTAGGCATATTCTCTGATACTTAGTCGCATTTGTTTACACATGACATGTCGGAGATAATACTAGTAGTAGTCGTAGAGGCAAATTTGGTATGATAAAGATGTTCCACATTGTTTTTGACATGCTCAGGTAATTTGTTGACCCATAAAGCCCAAGTATTCCAAATTTCAATAAAATTGGACCAGTGGTTTAGAGTTCATATGTATTTCTTTACCAAAATCTTTACAAATCACCACTCTTAATACCTTTTGTTATGGTAAAGTCTAGCCAAAAATTCGGGATAGAAAAAAAAATTGTATCTCCCTTATTTTTCAAGCTATTTAAAAAATTAAAAAGTATTTTGTTTCTAATGAAATTGTCTTTCATACGCAATAAGAATTTAAGGGATAATTCTTTTTTTTTTTTTAATTTTGTGTCCGTACCTAGTGTATGTAATTGGCAGTTGCCGACAAATTTACCAAAAGAAACACCACCTGAAGAAGGAGCCTTTATTAGCAGGACGTTTCTCTTGATAAAACTGTAACAACGAAACGTCATACTTTTAAAGGTCTCACAGAACAGGCAGGAACTGCATAGAATATGCCTGATGATTGCATTTTATGAGTGACCGTGTGCTGGTATGGGGAGGAAGAGAACAATGCTAATGCAGAATCGTGTCATGTATTTATGGATGTTTAATGTATGCATAGATGGGATTATAACATAAGCGAAGGAAGGTGTTGGAGGAAGGGGGTAAAGGAGGGATGGTAATGGAAAATGAACCGTGTGATTTTTGTGGCCGATGTGGTGGTGACAGAGAATAGTAAAACAAAGTTTCCAGAAGTTGTGACTGATGCAAAACAGTGAAGAAAAGATTCAGGAGTTGTAGTCTATATTTGAGGAGGTGGGCACAACAAGAAGCCTTTATGCGACCATTGAAAAATAGACCATTATAAGAGAAGAGAGAGTCTCGTACGCTTACTTTTGTTTCGTACGTCTTTCACTTTCTACACTCTCCACTGTCTTTCATAAATGTTGTTTGTCACTCATCCTTTTAGTCGGTAGGCCTCATGCCTCTGATCATCCAACTCATTCAAATTCTGACTGTCAGTTTCACTTAGTATCGGTATTTTGTACTGTCAGGCTTCTACTTCTCACTTCACAATATTTTCTGCATAGGGGAAATGAAATGTTATATATATATATATATATATATATATATATATATATATATATATATATATATATTTCTCTTTTGAATA
>NC_134777.1:78331134-78336134 GCF_046742065.1 Oratosquilla oratoria
AAGAAAATGAAGAAAAGTGGGAAATAAACCAGCTGTTGTTTGCTGATAACACTGCTCTTATAGCAGAATCTGAGGAGGGATTGAGGAAGTTAGTGACAGAGTTTGAGAAGGTGTGTGAAAGAAAAAAACTGAAGATAAATGTGTGCAAAAGTAAGGTGATGAGATGTACAAGGGGAGAAACTGGCAGTAGGCTGGAAGTGAGCATTAAGGGTGAGAGACTGGAGGAAGCGGATAGTTTTAGATACTTGGGTGCAAATGTGGCAGGAAAGGAAGGAGTGGGGGTGGAGGTAGAATGTAGCGAGAAACGAGTAAATGCCTTGGTGTATTAAAAAGTGTAATGAGAAATAGACATTTGGGAATGGATGCTAAGAGGAGGTTATATGAAGGAGTGATTGTGCCAACAGCACTGTATGGGGCAGAAACATGGAACATTAGAGAGGAAAAGAGAAAGAGTTTGAATGTGTTTGAGATGAAATGTCTGAGAAGTATGATAGGGGTTACTAGGCTAGATAGAGTGAGAAATGAGGAGATGAGGAGGAGAACGGGGGTGGAAAAGGAGCTGGAAGATAGGGTTGATGAAAGAGTATTGGGACGGTTTGGACACATGGAAAGAATGAGTGAAGAAGGATGAGTAATAGAGGTGTGGAAGGCAGATGTGGGGGGAGTGAATATGAGGGGGCGTCCTAGGATGAGATGGATGGATGGGGTGAAAGGGGCATTACAAAAGAGAGGAATGTTTGTTGAGGAAGGACGGGAGAGGACAGAGGATAGGGGTGAATGGAGAATGGTTGTGTATGGATGATGTTGTGATACATGAGAGGGAGTGGGTGGGGGATGGGAGGTGAGGAAGTATGTATGAGAAAAAATTTGACGCAGCCCGAAGGGATTTCTTCCCGTCTTTTCCTTTTCTGCATGAGGGGACAGAGAAGGGGGGGTCGCCGAATTTATGAAGTAGCCTTGCTGTGGATGTGCTGTGTTTTGCGACTCTGCTTCTGACCCAGGGCAGTGGACAGGATGCAGGGATGACCCGTCATCCAGGAGGTGCCAAGATAAGAGGGAGGGAGGAGGGTGGAGGGAATGGAATGGGTGGGAGTGGTTTCTATGCCTTTTTCTTTTTTGGCTACCCCCCGTGTAAGGGGGAGAAAGCCTTTGGTATATGTATGTATGTATGTATATGTATATAGTTGTTCATAACTGCGCAATAACAAGTCTATTGGAGCGCGCCCTTTTACGTATGATCGCAGGTAAAACGAAATAGAAACGTCACTAATTTGAGTGGGAAAAGCTCGCTCTGTCTTTCCACTGGCTGAGGATCTTCAGACTGTCTAGTTTGGATACGGTTGGGCATGTGTTAAACGTCGGCTCCCTTTTGCTTAGTATAAAAGGTGCGGGGCCTAGGACAATCGAAGCAGAGCAGAGAACTCAGACAGAGAACAGCGATTGCAGAAGTCAGAAGTCGATAGAAATCAACAGAAGTCTTGTCAGAAAAAGAGGAAGTTGAAGCCCAAGGCCCATTTGAATCTACGTAGAATTATCTACAAATTTGTTTTTCTCATCAAATATAATTTATTCCTGACTACCAGAAGCTTTTCCTACCAGAAGAAACTACTAGAATCTGCCACTTTCTGGACGTATCGTTCAGCTCAAACCACCACTACCAGAAGCTGCCTCTACCAGAAATTATCGTTCACCTTAAATTACACACTCGCACCACTTTTGACAGTTAGAGCTTGGAGCGACCAATAGCCTACACAAGACATCGCCCACCTGATCATACGCGAATCTTATCTCAACAATTGGTAATATATCTTTTATATACTTTTGCCATGTTATTATTATTATTCTATGGTTATTTATGTTTATGTGTTGTTTTGTTAGTGTAATAGTATTTAATTTTAACGAACAGTTTAATTATCCTGCCTGAACTCTGTCATTCGTCCGAACTGCGCACGGCCTTATTATTATTATTATTATTATTTTTTCTTCTTCTTCTTCTTTCGTGTCGCGACTAGCCTGACCCATAGGTGAGTTGTAACAGTATCTATATATTAATATATTCATATATATATATATATATATATATATATATATATATATATATATATATATATATATATATATATACACACATGTGTGCGTATGTGTATTTACCTAGTTGTATCTTACGGGAAGGGGAGCTGTGTTCATGGTGTATGTGTTTTTGTGTGTTGATCCACGAGTAGTCTATCGTGCATGCCATAGTGCAACTAACTATCTGGCACAATAAATCGTCGTTTAGTATTCCTACAAAGAAATTGTGTAGTCAGAACTTTCCTTTTCTGAATAGCAACGCTCTATCTTATATCCCTGGGACGCTACTGTGCTTCACTTGGGATTGACGATGTCCTCAACTATAGATCCAAAACTAATGTAAGAACATAAGAATTGAGAAGACTACAAGAAACCATAATGCCTACATTAGGCAGTTCCATGTCTTACCACCTGTCATCCCTATCCATAAAGTTATCTCATCTCATAAAACAACAAATTGTTTCAGCACTCACTACATTGTTACTAAGCCTATTCCATTCGTTAACTACTCTGTTAAAAAAACAGTTCTTGCCTATTTCCTTCTTAAACATAATTTTGTCTAATTTAACCCGTACAGTGTCAGCGGCATACGCCGTATGCCGCAATTGTTTTATGGATTGAGCGTCAGCGGCATACGTCGTATGCCGCAAATTAAATAAAATCGCCAAAAGTAGGCATTACGTGAAGGGTCAAATCTGTGGTAATGTCCAAGTAGCCCTATCCATTGGCTATAAAAGACACACACAAAAAAATTATTGACAAAACTGGCAACCCTGGCAGCAATTTTTCGGGGGTAACTTGGGGCTATAAAATCGTCCTTTAGGACTTAATTTAGGCGATTCTGGTGTACGAAATAAAGTATGAGGAGGTGAAGTTGTACTTCGACAGTTAGGCAGGTGCTATTTAGTACGTATTCAGACGTATAGAACTGGCAATTTCGCACTACCCAATTTTCGTAATAAATGCGTAATACAAAATGTGGCCGGGCAATAATGGTGTGATGGATGCTTACTAGAATATTTACCATAACAAAAAGAAACACCACAATCACCTATACTCTATGAAATATGAAAAAAAGGTCGAAGAATCAATTCCATATAACAAAGTGATAAATACTTGCCAAAAAATCCACAAAAACTATTTACAAACACGTTTTTCGTAAGTGTCAGACTATTATGGGCGACTGTACATTGATTTGAAACATCATTAGTGTCAAATTCCTTCACTCTCTGAAATTCTAACGAAGCTTCCCCGAAAAAATACAACCTCGTTCAACCCGCGTGAGGAGCGCACGCATATCTCGACAAAATCGACCCAGGTTCTCCACTTCTAGGCTAAGATGAATCAAAATAAGCAAGATTTGTTGGCTTTAAATAATTTTGAGTTTATTTTAGCAATGAAAAAAATCGATTTTGGTTCCGACGCTGGAGTGGGGAGTACTGTATATACAACATTCGCTCGCCGACATACGGGTTATATCCGTTACTATGAGTCCCGCCCTGCTGTTTTAATATGATAACCTTGCCTGCATCACCTTTGTACAATTTGATCGGTGTGATTATCAACGATTGTCAAGAGCACTAATTCATTGTTTTTGAATGGGGCTGTTTTTCTTTGAACGACTGCCTCTAGAGCCGCTAAAACAAAAAGAATTAGTGCTCAAGAAAATCGTTTGACGATCATTGTTAAGCCATGAATGATCATCGTTGAGCGATAATCTGTTGTAGTCGTAAATGTTTGATTACAACATATGGTGGCAGCGGTTGTTGTAATCGTAAATGTTTGACTATAACAAATCGCACCGAGTAAAACGTACCATAAATCCCTTGAAGAGGATACACACTCTGATGAGGCGGTTCGGATGTTTGGTTAGCTATGAACAAGATCTCAGGGACAGAGATACCTGGAGAGATGAAAGGGTCACGTGGAAACTTTGGTGCCTCTTCACGTTAGAATAAAAATTGGCTTTGAGTTTAGTAACTTATAATGGGCTTCAAGAACACGAATGCTCGAAAATGCATTAGTGAAGTAACAAGTTTGTTGATTTTTTCCGAGTTAATAGAATGCTTTTGGGTCTTGGAAAAGAAAGCCAAAAAAGTTATCGACCCGAGGTTCTTTGGGTAGTTAGCATCACATGAAATAGAAGCGAAATTTCTAGTAAGTACATCGTCAGCATTATTTGATGTTTATGGATTCTTGACCATTTCTAGAAACCTGTGACCTTGAATCCTTCCTAATAGATTTCTTAAAAAAATGGAGTTAAGGTCTTAGGATGAGCATTTTGACCCTAAGACTTAAGGAGACGTGTTGCCTCCGAGGACCCCTTTTCTCTCGCGATTTGGGGACACTTGGGCCCTGTTCACGCTAATAGTTTAAGCTGTGCGGAAACCGCTGCGGTACCACATAGTAAAGGAAAAACTGCGAGGTTGAAACCGCGGTGGTTGAAACCGTTTGTATGAACAGGGCAAAATTTGTTGTTGTTTTGGGCGGTAGTTTATCAGCCAAATTCCTTGGTTGAGTGGGCGTCTTACAAAAGACAAGTGGCTCTGGACTGACTGGTTAAGTGGGCGTCTTGCTAGAGGAACATGTGGCTTTTGATCTCACTACTACTACTACTACTACTACTACTACTACTACTACTACTACTACTCCTACTACTACTACTACTTATATGAAAACGACCTCTATCCTCGTGGAACTGTGTGGTGAAAGCAGTCCGGTTCTGTCTCCCACAGACACAGTTCATTGGTCCCTCTCTCGCCAATGACTGGTCTACTACCCTTTTATATTTTGTATTATTTCACTTTAATGAAGCCTAATGCAGAAGTTCATTTATCCTACTTTCTACTACAGTCTTCTGAAAACCGATGTTTTGTACGAGTATACGTATTGTTTTAGGGCGTGGGGATCTGGTACTTCTCAGGGATAGG
>NC_134777.1:78341134-78346134 GCF_046742065.1 Oratosquilla oratoria
TTAGGATCAGGATTTCGATTAGAATCAGGTGGATTAAGGTTATGGTTATGGTTAGGATTAGGATTGGGATTATAGAGAGGATTAGGATCAGGACTAGGAATCGAATTATGGTTAGCGTTACGATTAAAATCGGCAGAAATAAAAGAAAGAGAAGACGGAAAAGGAGGAGGAGGAGAATGAGATGGAGGAAAAGAAGATGGAGGAGAAGGAAGAATAGAAGGAGGAAGAAAACCAGAAGGAATAACGGGAGAGGAGAGGAGGAAGAGGAAGTTGAAAGAAGAATATTGTGGGTGCCAGATGAGGAATGAGGTTAGAATGGGGCCTAAGGAGGAGAAAGAATAGAGAGCTGAAGAATAAGAATGAAGAGGAGGAGAAGAGAGGAGAGGAGAGGAGAGGAGAGGAGAGGAGAGGAGAGGAGAGGAGAGGAGAAGAGGAGAGGAGTGGAAAGGAGAGGAGAGGAGAAGAGAGGAGAGGGGAGAGGAGGGGGAAGAGGATAGGGGAGAGGAGAGGAGAGGAAGGGAGGAGAGGAGAGAGCAAAAAAGAGGAGAAAAGAGGAGAGGAGGGGAGAGAAGAAGAGAGGAACGGAGAGCCGAGGAGAGGTGAAGAGAGAAGAGAGAATGAGAGGAGAGGAGAGAAGAGAAGAAGAAAGGAGAGGAGAGAAGAGAAGAAAAAAGAAGAGGAGTGAAGAGGAGTGGAGAGGAGATGAAAGGAGTGGAGAGGAGTAGAGTGGAGAGGAAAGGAGAGGAGAAGAAAAGAGAGAAGAGGATATGATATGATATGAGAGGAGAGGAGAGAAGAGGAGAAGAGAAAAGAGGTGAGGAGAGGAGAGGAGAGAAGAGGAGATGAGAGGAGAGGAGTGGAGAGGAAAGGAGAGGAAAGGAGAGGAGAGAAGAAGAGAAGAGAGGAGATATGAGAGGAGCGAATATTAGGTCTGAGATGAAAGAATTTGGGGAAAAGGGAGAAAGGGCTGAGCATCGAATGGAATTATTCGGACTAGGGCACCAGAAGACACGGTGGATCTGGAGGAGGAGGAGGAGGAGGAGGAGGAAGAGAAGGAGGAGGTGAGGAAAGAGGAGGAGGAGGAGGAGGAGGAGGAGGAGGAAAAGGAGAAGGAGATGGGGTAAGAGGAGAAAGAAGAGTATAGGGAGAGGAAGATGAGGAGGAGATTGAGAAGGAGGACAAGGAAAAGGAAGAGGGTGTGCAGAAAGAGAACGTGGAAGAGGAGGAAGAGGAGTAGAATAAAGATGAAATGGAGAAAGAGGAGGAGGAGGTAGTTGAGAAGAAGAAGGAGGAGGAGGTAGTTGAGAAGAAGAAGGAGGAGGAGGAGGAGGAAGAGAGGGTGCGGAAAGAGGAATAAGTTCAGGAGGAGGGAAAAAAAGTGAAGAAGATAAGGAAAAGGAGGAAGAGGAGGAGTATGAGGAAGAGGACAAGGAAGAAGAGGAGGAGAAGGAAGAGGAAGAGGAGGAGAAAGAAGAAGATGTGGAGGAGAAGGAGGAAGAGGAGGAGAAGGAGGAGGAAGTTGAGAAGGAAGATGTGGAAGTGGAGGACGAAGAGGAGATGGAAGAGGAGGACTAGGAGGAGGAGGAGGAGGAGAATGAAAGAGATGAGGAGGAGCTCGACAAAGTGGAGATATTAAAATGAAAGAGGGGAGACCGTAGAGGAGGAGGTTTGGGAGGGAAGGGGAGGGGAGAGGGGAGAAATGAGGGGAGACTCAAATTGCGGAATTGAAATATGAGGGGAAGCACTGACAAGAGGAAGAGAGCACTGAGACAAAAAAGAAGGAAATAAAGAGAGAATTTTCTTACATAAAGAGATAAAAGAGTTGTAAATAGGGAAATATAAAAGGTGAGATATAGTATACAAAAAGGGGGAGGGGTGGAGAGAGAGAGAGAAAGAGAGAGATAGAGAGAGAGAGAGAAGGGGGGAGGAAGGAGAGACAAAGAGAGGGGGGAGGAAGGAGAGAGAGGAGAGAGAGAGAGAGAGAGAGAGAGAGAGAGAGAGAGAGAGAGAGAGAGAGAGAGAGAGAGAGAGAGAGAGAGAGAGAGAGAGAGAGGGGGAGGAGGGAGAAGAGAGAGGGGGGAGGAAGGAGAGAGAGAGAGAGAGGAGAGAGAGGGGAGAGAAGAGAGAGAGAGAGAGAGAGAGAGAGAGAGAGAGAGAGAGAGAGAGAGAGAGAGAGAGGAAAGAGAGAGAAGAGAGAGTGGAAAGAGAAAGAGAGAGGGATAAAGAGGGAGAGAGATAGAGAGAGAGAGAGAGAGAGAGAGAGAGAGAGAGAGAGAGAGAGAGAGAGAGAGAGAGAGAGAGAGAGAGAGAGAGAGAGAGAGAGAGAGAGAGAGAGAGAGAGAGAGAGAGAGAGAGAGAGATAGAGAGGAAGGCAGGAGAGGAGAGAGAGAGATAGAGGAGAGGAGGAGAGAGAGACAGAGAGAGAGAGAGAGAGGTCGAGAGAGAGAGAGAGAGAGAGAGAGAGAGAGAGGGAGAGAGGGAGAGAGAGAGAGAGAGAGAGAGAGAGAGAGAGAGAGAGAGAGAGAGAGAGAGAGAGAGAGAGAGAGAGAGAGAGAGAGAGAGAGAGAGAGAGAGAGAGAGAGAGAGAGAGAGAGAGAGAGAGAGAGAGAGAGAGAAAGAGGTGTAATATATAGGCCAAAGACATTATCATTAGCAGACGACAAACTGTTATTTCAAGAACTGTCTAGTTTCTGCAACCGGGATTTATTGATTATGGGTGATTTCAATTTCAGCTGACATTGAATGACCCTTGAACATAGCTACATAGGTAGTCGCTTAATTTATTTTCTTGGTGACAATTACTTAGTTCAGCATGTAAAAGAGCCCATAAGATATGGAAACATAATCGATTTATTGATCACTAGCCGCGAAAGCATGGTAACTGATGTAGAAGTCGGTGAAACTGTTGCAAATAGCGATCACAACTTAGATTCAAACTCCTAAAACAAAAACAACAACAAAATAGAATAGATACTTGTGTTTCTAAAATACCCGATTTCAGTAAAGCTCAGTTCATAGGACTACGTCAGGAGCTTCAGCTTACAGATTGGGAGGCAAAATTAAGCGAAAGACCTGTAGATCAGATGTGGGAAATTTTTCAAAATACACTTACTCATACTTTCATTCCTTTTAAGGACAGACGTCCCACAAATCAGGCTCGCCCAAAGTGGCTCGACAAAGAAACTGAAAAAAGTATTGCTAAAAAGAGACAGGCTTATAGGAAATATAAGTGCTCGGGTGCATCTAATGACTATGAAAGTTATGTATCAGTACAGAGAGATTTAAAAAGACAATAAATAAATGAAAACGACAATATGAAATGAATATCGCTGATAAATTCAAAGAGAATCGCAAAGAATTCTATAGTTATATTAGAGATAAAAAGGTTGTTAGGAATCACATTGGTCCACTATTAGCTGCTGACGGTCAGCTTGAATATTCAAATGAAGGAATGTGTAATATTTTAAACAATTATTTTAGCTCGGTATTCGTAAACGAAACACCTCAAGTGAACTCCAAACTGAAACCTGTGAAAAGTTTAGGGTAAACTTACTCACTACGGTAGATATAACAAAAGAAAAAATTAAAAGGTGTATAGAGAAACTCAAAGTTAATAAAACAACAGGACCTGGCGGTTGGCATCCAAGAATCTTAAAGAAAATGAAAAATGAGATTATTGTTCCATTAGAAATTATTTTCAAGAAATCCATCATATCCGGAGATGTCCCAAGAGAATGGAAGCTAGCTAACGTTACTCCCATATTCAAAAAAGGTGACAAAAAGAAACCAAATAACTATAGGCCTATAAGTTTGACTTCGATCGTAGGAAAAATAATGGAAACTATCATCAGAGATGCTATCGAATATCATTTAGAAAGTAACCGTTTGATAAATGATAGCCAGCATGGTTTCAGACGGAAACGTTCTTGCGTGACTAACTTACTCGAATTCTACAACACAGTTATCTCGAATTATGACAAAAGAAACAATATAGATTTAATATATCTAGACTTTGCAAAAGCTTTTGATACCGTCCCACACGAAAGACTACTTACTAAATTAGCTTCACACGGAATAAATGGTAGCCTATTAAGTTGGACTAGTAATTGGTTGAATGATCGAAAACAGAGAGTTGTTTTAAATGGAAAAACTTCTAGATGGAAAAATGTTACAAGTGGAGTTCCTCAGGGTTCCGTTCTTGGGCCACTTCTATTCATAGTATATATAAATGATATAGACCATGGACTAAAATCTACTGTTTCCAAATTTGCTGATGATACAAAACTGTGCGAAGTGGCAAATGATCACTTAAACAAATTAGATATTCAAGAAGATTTAGATAAATTACAGCAATGGTTTGAAAAGTGGCTAATAAAATTTAACACAAATAAATGCAAGATAATGCACATAGGTAAAAATAACAGTAAATACGATTACGATTACAAGTTATTTGGAAATTCGTTAACAAAAGTGGATAGTGAAAAAGATCTCGGCGTAAATATCAGTAACGATCTCATATCATCCAAGCAGTGTATTTCAGCCTCTGAGAAAGCAAATAATGTTTTATGACTGATTGCGCGATCTTTTGACTTCAAAAGTCCATCACTCATTAACAAGCTATAGATCGTTAGTTCGTCCACATTTGGAATATGCTGTTTCCGTATGGTCACCGAATCTCATTAAAGACATTGACAGATTGGAAAAAGTACAACGACGAGCCACAAAACTAATTCCAAATATAAAAAATAAATCATACGAAAATCGACTAAAACATATGAATCTGTTTTCCCTAAAAAAGCGTAGACTCAGAGGTGACTTGATACAGGTCTTTACAATTCTAAAGGGAATTGACAACATCAAAAGTGACAAAATTTTCACACTGAATGAGAATCAGACAAGAAACAATGGTCTCAAACTGTCAGGAAATAGATTCAATTTGGAAGTGGGTAGAAACAACTTCGCTAACCGTGTAGTTAATGAATGGAATAAACTTCCTGCAG
>NC_134777.1:78348634-78351134 GCF_046742065.1 Oratosquilla oratoria
ACTCTGTCCTTTCGTGGGAGAGAGGATTCAGAAGGGTGGATATCAGGGGGTCTGGCATGCAGCAGTGTGTTGTCTTTCAGTGTGTTAATGGAGCGGTGAGTGATATGATTATGAATATGTTTCCGGAGGCTGGTATTTGGTGGTTGTGGAGGAAGAGAAGAGAGTATCTGTGCGTAATAAAGGTCTTTGGGTGTAGTTTTAATGTTTCTTGGTGGGTGTGGGTGTTCTGCTATGTAGTGTAGCGGGTGTGATGTGTTTGTGGTGGCTACGGCAAGTGTTTGTGTGCCTCTCATGTCGAGGTGGTCCTTGACTTTGAGGACTTTTGTTTCATGGTGTAAATGGTCTGTAGGTGTTGTATTTGTGCAGCCTGTAATTGTTTTTAGGGCTTTGTTTTGTATGATTTGAAGGGTGTTGTGGTGTGTCTCACTGAGATTAGGAGCCCATGCAGGACTCGCATAATTCATCACAGAGCGTATGCATTGTTTGTATATTGTTATATTAGTTTCTTTGTTTTGTCCAAATGTTGTTCCAGTGATTGACTTAAGTGCGTTAAGTCTAGGTGTGCATTTGTTTTTTATGTTTGTGATGTGTTGTTTGAAAGACATGGATGTATCGTATGTTACACCAAGAATTTTCGGTGTGTTTGTGTGTGGTATTAGAGTGTTGTTGATGTAGAGATGAGGTATGTATTTGTGTTCTTTTGTCCAGTTGGTGAGAAGTGTTGCTGTAGATTTGGTTGGAGCTATTTTGAGTCTGTGATGAACCATGTGTTGAGTGTGTCAAGGTATGGCTGGATTATTTCTGCAGCTTTGTCTGTGTTACGATGTGTGCATGTGATTGTTATGTCATCTGCGTAGGAAGAGATTTGTATTTCTGAGGTGTCTGGTGTGGGTAAGTCATGCATGTATAGATTAAATAGTGTGGTACTCCATTCTTAATGTTTCTGATGTGCGATGATTGGCCATTATATGACACGTAAGCATTCCTGTTGTTGTTGTCTTTGTTGTTGTTGTTGTCTTTGTTGTGGTTGTGGTTGTCTTTGTTGTTGTTGTTATTATAGACTGTAGTTTACCAGCGCTTCTATTCTTGTGGACAGCCTCACGCCATTGTCTTGCGTTAAACGCCACGTGTTAGTTTCAGTCGAGCGAAAATTGCAAACTCGAGTAAATTCAGACCCTGAGGACAAAAGCAAAGAGATAACAAGTAAGGACTAAAGAAGCGAGCTACGAAATAGGAGGTAGAGGAGAAAAAACCCAAACAAACAAACGAACGAACGAACAAACAAACAAACAAATACACAAACAAACAAACAAACAAACAAATCTAAAACAAACAAATAAAAAATAGATCAATAAATAAACAATTAAATAAATAAGTAAATAAATAAATAAACAAATATATCAATTAACTGATTGATTGATTAATTAATAAATAAGTAAATAAAAAGACAAATGAATGAAGAATTAAATAAGCAGAAAAACGAATAAAGAAAGAAATGATAAATATATAATTGAATTAATAAATAGATAAATGAATAAATAGATAACTAAATAAACGAATAGATAAATAAGTTAATTAATTAACTGATTAATTAATTAATAGATAAATAAGTAAATAAGTAAATAAATAAATGCAATAAATTAATAGATAGATGAATAAATTAGTTAATTCGTTAGTAATAAATAAATAAATGAATAAGTGAATAAATAAATAGATAAAAATAAATTAATAAACAAATAGATAAATACATAAATAGAATAGATAAATAGATGAGTAAACAAATGAATAAATGAAATACATAAACAAATGGATAATGAATAAACAAATGAGCAGGGTATTAAGGAGAACGGGAGAGAAGAAGGACAAGCGGAGGAGGGAAAGTTAGGAGAAAACGAGCCAGGAAGGAGAAAGTAAATCAGGAGGAGGAGGAGGAGGCATAAAGGAAAATGGAGGTGAAGGAGAAAGAGGAAGAGAAGAAGGGGAGGAAGAGGAGGAAATGAGAAGGAAGAGATAACGGGGTAGGAGGAGGAAGAGAAGGAGGAGGAAGAAGAGGAGGGGGAGGGGGAGGAGGAGAAAGAGGAGGAGGAAGAAGAGGAGGAGGAGGGCGAAGAGGAGGAGGGGGAGGGGGAGGAGGAGAAAGAGGAGGAGGAAGAAGAGGAGGAGGAGGGCGAAGAGGAGGAGGGGGAGGGGGAGGAGGAGAAAGAGGAGGAGGAAGAAGAGGAGGAGGAGGGCGAAGAGGAGGAGGGGGAGGGGGAGGAGGAGAAAAAGGAGGAGGAAGAAGAGGAGGAGGAGGAGGAGGAGGAAGAGGAGAAGTAGTAAGAGGAAAAGGAGGAAGAGGAGAAGGGGAGGAGGAGAAAGAAGAACAGAAACAAGCAGGAGCAAGAGCTGAAGTAAAAGCAGGAGAGAGAGGAAGAGGAGTAAAAGAAAGAGGAATCAGCGAGGACTAGAAATGAGAGGAGGTTAAAATAGTCAAACTGAGTTATACCCAAACGACTAAAAA
>NC_134777.1:78356134-78361134 GCF_046742065.1 Oratosquilla oratoria
ATAACTGTGTTGTAGAAATCGAGTAAGTTAGTCACGCAAGAGCGTTTCCGTCTGAAACCATGCTATCATTTATCAAACGGTAACTTTCTAAATGATCTTCGATAGCATCTCTGATGATAGTTTCCATTATTTTCCTACGATTGAAGTCAAACTTATAGGTCTATAGTTATTTGGTTTCTTTTTGTCACCTTTTTTGAATATGGGAGTAACGTCAGCTAGCTTCCATTCTCTTGGGACATCTCCGGATATGATGGATTTCTTGAAAATAATTTCTAATGGAACAACAATCTCATTTTTCATTTCCTTTAAGATTCTTGGATGCCAACCGTCAGGCCCTGGTGTTTTATTAACTTTGAGTTTGTCTATACACTTTTTAATTTTTTCTTTTGTTATATTTATTGCCAACTCTGGCCATGCAGGGAGGCGACCCAGCATCTGCCTTAAGATGAATAAACAAATAAAAAGCGGCTTGCCGCAAGTGACAGGGTTTTGGCCTGCCAGGGGTTTCTAGCTTGTCACTACGTGGGAAAGGGATGATGAGGGTCGTCGACCGGAGCACTAAAATAAATCTCTAACCCCAGGTCATTGCCTTATGACTCCGGGACTCTTCTGAAAAGGAAATGAGACCTAATGGACTAATTACTCAAAAGCTAAAAACAATATATAAATATTGGCCAAAATGGAGGCGTTTCAGCGCCAGAAACGGAAAACGTAAAGGATTGAATTACCCCCACCAATTTTGGTGCGTCTTCTATCCCCTCAGAATAAATTTAGTAAATGGAATCCACCGGGTGAGAAGAAACTGAAATATTCGCTGTCGGAATGGTTTAGATACAAAAGACAAAACTTTGTGTCATGAGTAAAAGAAGACGAAGGCAGCTCAGAGCAAAAGTCAAAATATATAACAGATCAAATACTACTTACTACTGACTGAAATAGGGATAATGAAATGGGTGGGAGTGAGATTATGCCTTTTGACTTTGGCTACTTCCCTAGTAACGGGGGAAAAGCCCTTGTGTGCATATATATATATGTATATATATATATATATATATATATATATACATATATATATATATATATATATATATACATATATATATATATATATATATACACATATATATATATATATATATATATATGTATATATATATTTCTTTTTCGCATCAGACCTACGTATGGACCAAAAGGTCTCCTGTCGGCATGCTATTCCTTTGTATTCGTTTGTAATCCTTTGTAAAAGATGCTAAGGAGCCTACGTCAGACGTTGAGTAGCTGCCGCCGAGCCCGTCACTTTTGCCTTATAATGCGCTTTAGGGACTGTTGGGGACAGGTCACAATCAATACTGGGAATCGGAAAGGAGTGTGGTTGTCGAATCCACAACCGAGCGAATGCGAGAGCAGCACGCTTAAGATTATGCTTATAACAATATATTTCTGAAATAAAGCAATCATTAGTTCTTCTTGGATTGAAAGAAAATAAAAATTATATGAAGACCCGAGCTAACGTGAAATATACTCCATAACAACAGCAACAACAATAACAACAACTACAATAACCACAATAACAACGACGGCAACAACAACAACAGTAATAACAACAACAACAACCTTGCTCTACCTGTCACACAAGTGAATGTGGACCGCACCATTTCTGAGCGAATTAAGCCTGGGCACGACGTAATAGATGCACTAATGTTTCTCACATGTAATACATAAATATAACTTGAAGGTTTGAATGTAATTCATTGGTTACGAGGTCCACATATATACGATAATATATCGTTCACAAATGGAAATTCTTTTGGTGATTTTTCTTATGGTCATGGTTCTGTCAAAATGCGGAATTACGGTATGATATTTCAGCATGGTACAGAAAAATACCTCACACTGTGTCATAGCATACACCCATCTTAACCCATTCAACTCCGATGACAAGATGTCTTGTCATTTGGTCAAATAAAACAAAAAATCATAAAACACCAAAATGTTTGATCAAACACCAGAAAAATATGACGTCAGTCCTCGCTTCGCTGCGAGCGAAGCGAGGACTGACGTCATATTTTTCTGGTGTTTGATCAAACATTTTGGTGTTTTATGATTTTTTGTTTTATTTGACCAAATGACAAGACATCTTGTCATCGGAGTTGAATGGGTTAAGGTACGTTTTATTTGGTGCGATTATCGTTCAACAATGATCGTTCATGGCTTGACAATGCTCGTCAAAAGATTGTCTAGAACACCAATTCCTTCTTTTTAGCGACTCTAGCATCAGTTGCTCGAATAAAAAACAGACCCACTAAAAATAGTACTCTAGATAATCGTTAAACGATCATCGTTGATCTATGAACGATTATTGTTGAACGATAGTAGCACCAAACAAAACTTTCCTTTTGCAATGGGGAAAGCTGGGGTTAGATTCAACCAATGGGTGTGAAATTTAGTAAGAAAAAGGAGGTGGAGGTGTTGGATAAATGAGGATAGGAAGCAACTGGCTCGCTCGGTCGAGAATTTGAAACAAATCTTCCAAACACGACCGAAGAATGTTCTCCAATCTTCAAAAGACGCAAGAGGTCAATGAACCGTGGACGAAATGGGAGGGTTAGAGGAGAGGAGAGGAGAGGAGAGGAGAGAAAAGAAGAGAAGAGAAGAGAGGAGAGGAGGGGAGAGGAGAGGAGGGGAAGGGAGAGTAGAGGAGAGGAAGGGAAAGGAGAGGAGAGGAAAGAAGAAAAGAGAAGAGAAGACAGGAGAGAAGGGAGGAGAAGAGATGACAAGAGGAGAGGACAGGAGACGAGAGGAGAAGAGAGGAGAGGAGAGAGGAAAGGGGAGGAAAGGAGAGGAGAGAGGAGAGGAGAGAGGAGAGGAGAGGAGAGGCGAGGTGAGAGGAAAGGGGAGGAGAGGGGAGGAGAAAAGAGGCGAAGAAAGAGAAGAGGGGAGGTGTGGAGAGGAGAAGCGAGGAGGGAAGAGAGGAGAGAGGGGAGGAGAGGAGAGAAAAGGAGGGGGAGAGGAAATGAGAGAAGAGATGAGAGAGGAGAGGAGAAACAAAGAGGGGAGGAGAGAAAAGGAGAGGAGAGGAGAGGAGAGGAGAGGAGAGGAGAGGAGAGGAGAATAAAAGAGAGGAGAGGAGAGGAGAATAGAAGAGAGGAGAGGAGAGGAGAGGAGAGAAAAGGAGGGGGAGAGGAAATGAGAGAGGAGAAGAGAGAGGAGAGGGGAGGAGAGGAGAGGAGAAACAAAGAGGGGAGGAGAGAAAAGGAGAGGAGAGGAGAGGAGAGGAGAGGAGAGGAGAGGACAGGAGAATAGAAGAGAGAAGAGGAGAGGAGAGGAGAGGAGAAGAGAGGAGAGGAGGGAAGAGAAGGGAGAGGAGAGGAGAGAAAGAAAGAGAAGAGAAGAGGAGGGGAGGGAAGAGAAGCGAAGAGAAGGAAAGAGAAGGAAAGAGAAGAGAAGAGAAGAGAAGAAAAGAAAAAGAAGAGAAGCGGAGGGAAGAGAAGAGAAGAGAAGAGAAGAGAGGAGAGGAGAAGAGAAGAGAAGAGAAGAGAGGAGAAAAGAAGAGAAGAGAGGAGAAGAGAAGAGAAGAGAGGAGAAGAGAAGAGAGGAGAAGAGAAGAGAAGAGAAGAGAGGAGAAGAGAAGAGAAGAGAAGAGAGGAGAAGAGAAGAGAAGAGAGGAGAAGAGAAGGGAAGAGAAGGGAAGAGAAGGGAAGAAAAGAGATGGAGATGGGTGTGGGGGGTGGAATAAATAAACTGGAAGGGAGAGTAGAGGAGTGGAAGGGAGGGAGGGAGGGAAGGACATGGGATGACGATGGAGCAATGGAGAAGTGGGTAAAGAGGAATGGAAGGCAAAAAGGAAGCAGGAATAAAGGTAGGTAAGACAGGAAAAGGTAAGTCATTATGGGTAAGAGGGATATCGAAGAGAAGGGAGGGCGCTGAAAAAAAGGGGAGGAAGGAGAGGAGGCGGGGAAAAGGGAAAGGAAAGGGGAGGGGAAGGGAAGAGGAAAGGGGAGGCGAAAGGAAACTGGAGCCAAAGCTGAGTTGGGCAAAGGTAAGACATGTCAGGAAGAGGGAAATGAGAGGAAAGGGAGGCATGGGGTGGGGAGGATGGGAGAGGAAAAGGGAAGAGAAGATAAGAGAGGGAAAGGAAAAGAGGAAAGAGGAAGTGAGGGAAAGGGAAAGAGAGAGGAAGGAAATATAATTAAAGGGAGTGGAGGGAAAGGGAGGCGAGGAAAGGGAGAGGACAAGTAGGGGAGGTGAGGGGAAAGGAGGAAGGGATGGGAGGAGATGGTAGATGGGAAGGAAGGGAAAGGAGGAGGAAGGAAGGAAGGAAGGAAGGAAGGAGGCGGAGGAAAGGGAGTGAAAGGTATGGTACGGCAAGTGAAGGGAGACGTTAGGGGCGGAAGGGAAGAGTGGGTGGGGAGGGGGGAAGAAAAATGAGGGAATGGTAGGAAACGGGAGGGTAGAAGAGGCAAGGAGAGGAGAGGAGAGGAAAAAGGTAGAGGAGAGAAAAGAAAAGAGAAGAGGAGTGGAAAGGAGAGGAAACAAGAGGAAAAGAGAGAAGAGGAGAAAGGAGAAAATAAAAAGAGAGTAGAGGAGAGGAGAGAGAAGAGGAAAGGAGAGGAGAGGAAAGATGAGGAGAAGAGAAAAATTATAGGATAGAAGAAAGAAAGAGAGAAAATGAGACGAAAAAGCGAGTACAACAGAAAATGGAAAGTATGGAATAGGAGGGGGAAGGGAAGGGGAGACAAGGGAAGGGTCAAGGATTGAGGTGAAGGGGGGTTGCGTTGAGGGGAGATGGATAGATGTCAGGGCACGGGTCTCTCGGTGGCAAGGGGAATTGATTGAAAGTGATATTCAGCGAAAAGGAAGGAGTGCAGATATCTGATGCGAAGATGGAAGAATAACCAAATTGTGAGGTGAGGGAGTGAAAGGTGAGGGGACAATTGTGTGAGGATGAGGGAGGAAGGGTTTTTAATGGGGTCCTCAGTGGATGGATAGGGGGCGACTGT